>NW_026645161.1:0-348869 GCF_030020395.1 Manis pentadactyla
CACCATGTTTGAAGGACATCTATGTGAACACCACTGATAGGATGGAGGGTCAAATAAAAAGGAACACCAATTTCTAGACAGGAGCAGTTGGGAGCTAAGAGTGTATTGTGGAGTGACATGTTTATTTGAGTGTCCAAACTTCCCTCTTTAGGTGGTTATTACTTCACATTCGTGAAGATCATAAAACCCACAGATTTCAAAGGCCCAGATTCTTATTATTACAGCATCTCAGTTGTTGAGGGGAGAGAAAATGAGAAGGACGTTGCTCCACCACTAAATCTATGGCTGGGCCTTGCTGAAAACAAACAAAAAGAATTCACGGTGACCAGATAGTGCTATTTTCTACTGACTGTCTCTGGGGTCTCAAACAGAATCCATTTGTTTGATTGTTTGTTTTTCAGTTTCACTTGTGTTGGGTACTTGTCCCCACACCTTCAGATTGTAGTTTGTCTGTGTCCTTGGATCTCAAGGGTGTCTCCTGTTAGGAAGCACGTAGGTTTCTTGAGTTTTCATCCGTTCTTTTAACCCTGTGTCTTTTGTTTGCAGCACTCAGACCCTGACTTTTATTCTGATGATTCAGCGCAGTGCCCTTATTGCACTTAAAAAAAAATTTTTTTGTTATCATTAATCTACAATCACGTGAAGAACATTATGTTTACTATGCTCCCCCTTAACCAAGTCCACCAGCAAAAACCTCTTAAAGTCTCTGTCCATCAGCATAGTTGGATGCTTTAAACCCCTTCAGCATGTACCCATTCAAAGACACCGATACAGTCGCTGTCAATCATGGAGTAGTAAGATGCTATATAACCTCTACTAGTCTTCTCTGTGTTGTACAGCACTCCGCATGTCCCGAGCGACCCCACGCAATATACATGGTAATCCTAATGCCCCCATTCTTTCTCCTCGCACTTATCCCTCCATTCAGAACCACCCTGCCCAGTCCTTTTCCCTTTGGCAACTTTTAGTCAACTCTCGGGTTCTGTGAGTATACTGATGTTTTTTTCCTTCAGTTTTTCTTTGTTGTTATACTGCACACATGAGTGATATCATTTGATATTGTCTTTCCCCGCCTGACCTATTTTTCTGGAAATACTACTGTCTAGCTCCATCCACGTCATTGCAAATGGCAGGATTTGTTTTCTTCTTATGGCTGCTTACTGCCCTTTTTAAACTGGATTTCATTCTTCTTTTTAGTTTATAGTTTAGCTATGTGATTTCACCATTCATCTCCTGGTTATGAGCAACAGCTTTGTGTCAATCGATATGTATCTGTATCTATCTATCGCTCTGTCTGTCTGTATGTCTGTCTATCTTTCTATATATCCTTCTTTCTATCTCTCTATCCTCTCTATTTATCTATCCATCTATCTAGCTTCCTGTCTTCTGTCTATCATGTGTATCACCTATCTATCATCTGTCATCTATCTATCTGTCTATCTATGAAACAATCTTCTTTCTGTCTGTCCATCTATCCTTATGTACAGAACAGTTAACTACATCACCTATGTCACTTCCCTACATTATGCTTCCAAAAACATTGCAAGGTTACTAGGCCGTAGGGAGAGCACTGGGCTCACTGAGACAATTGCAGATCGAATCAGCCGCGTGTGCTTACAAAACCAGTAAATGGTGGTGCAGGGACTTGAACCCGTATCTCTGTCCTCTGTCCTCTTAAACCTCCTTCTCGCTTGCTAACTGTATTTAGCCACATTCATTGACTAAGTCCTCACTGACGACCCCAAGTATACTTCCTCTGGGCCTGTTGTAGACAGAAAAGTATACTTTGTGCTTTACTCACCACCATGTTTGAGGGACATTGGCGTGTTCACCACTGATAGGAGGAGGGACAAATAAAAAGGAACACCTAACTCTAGACAGGAGGATTTGTGAGCAAAGTGTGCGTTGTGGAGAGACGTGTTTGGTTTAGTGTCCAAACTTCCGTCTTTATGTGGTTATTACTTCTTTACATTCATGGATATCATAAAACCCAGTGATTTCAAAAGCCCAGACGCATATTATTACAGCAATTCATTTGTTGATGTGAGAAAAATGAGAAGGACATTGCAGTACCACTAAATCTATACCTGGTCACTGGTGATACCAAACAAAAGCAATTCACGGTGGCTTGGTAGGACTATTTTCTAGTGACTGTCTCTGGTGACTCAAACAGAATCCATTTGTTTCTTTGTTTCAAAGATTCACTTGTATAGGCTACCTGTCCCCGCCCCTTCAGCTTGTAGTTTGTCTGTGTCCTTGGATCACAAGTGAGTCTCCAGTAAGGGAGCACTTAGGTGATCTTGAGTTTTCATCAGTTCTTCTAAACCTGTGTCTTTTGATCGGAGCAGTGAAAGCCTGTACTTTTATTCTGATATTTGATAGCTAGGCTCTTACTGCTCTTTGAAATTTTTTTTGTTCTCATTAATATACAATCACATGCAGAACAATATGTTTACTAGTCTAACCCCTTCACCAAGTCCTCGCCAAATCCCAGTTTCAGTCGCTGTCCGTCAGCGTGTCGTAAGATGCTCTAGAATCACTACTTGTCTTCTCTGTGTTGTATAGCCCTCCCAATGTCCCTTCACCCTACACATTATTCATGCAAATCCTAATGCCCCCATTCTTTTTCCCCACCCTTATCAATCCCTTCCCACAAACACTACGCAGTCCCTGTCTCTTTGGTAACTCTTAGTCCACTCTCGGGTACTGTGTATATGCTGCTCTTTCTTCCTTCAGTTTTTCTTTGTTATCGTACTCCACACATGAGTTAAATCATTTGGTACATGTATTTCTCCGACTGGCCTATTTGACTGAGCATAATACCCTCTAGCTCCATCCAAGTTATTGCCAATGATAGGATTTGTTTTCTTCTTATGGCTACTTACTGCACTTTTTAAACTGGATTTTAGTCTTCTTTTTCGTTTGTAGTTTCGCTATGTGCTTCAACCATTGCTCTCATGGTTATGAGCAATAGCTTTGTGTTAATCGATATGAACCTATATCTGTCTATCTGTTTTTCTATCAATCAATCAATCAATCATCTTTCTGTCTGCCCATCTGTCCTTGTGTACAGAACAGTTAACCACGTACCCTGTGTCACTTTCCTACATTATGCTTCCAAAAATCCTGCAAGGTAACTAGGCTGTAGGGAGAGCACTGTGTTCACCGAGACACTTGCAGGTCGTGTCGGCCGAGTGTACCTACAAAACCAGGAAATGGTTGTGCAGGGAATTGAACCCGTGTCTCTATCCTCTGTCCTCTTTCATCTCCTTCTCACTTCCTGTCTGTATTTAGCCACATTCATTCACTAAGTGCTCCCTGAAGACCACAAGTATCCTTCCTCTGGGCCTGTGGTCGATAGAAACGTAAACTTGTTGCTTTGCTCACCACCATGTTTGAAGGACATCTATGTGAACACCACTGATAGGATGGAGGGTCAAATAAAAAGGAACACCAATTTCTAGACAGGAGCAGTTGGGAGCTAAGAGTGTATTGTGGAGTGACATGTTTATTTGAGTGTCCAAACTTCCCTCTTTAGGTGGTTATTACTTCACATTCGTGAAGATCATAAAACCCACAGATTTCAAAGGCCCAGATTCTTATTATTACAGCATCTCAGTTGTTGAGGGGAGAGAAAATGAGAAGGACGTTGCTCCACCACTAAATCTATGGCTGGGCCTTGCTGAAAACAAACAAAAAGAATTCACGGTGACCAGATAGTGCTATTTTCTACTGACTGTCTCTGGGGTCTCAAACAGAATCCATTTGTTTGATTGTTTGTTTTTCAGTTTCACTTGTGTTGGGTACTTGTCCCCACACCTTCAGATTGTAGTTTGTCTGTGTCCTTGGATCTCAAGTGTGTCTCCTGTTAGGAAGCACGTAGGTTTCTTGAGTTTTCATCCGTTCTTTTAACCCTGTGTCTTTTGTTTGCAGCACTCAGACCCTGACTTTTATTCTGATGATTCAGCGCAGTGCCCTTATTGCACTTAAAAAAAAATTTTTTTGTTATCATTAATCTACAATCACGTGAAGAACATTATGTTTACTATGCTCCCCCTTAACCAAGTCCACCAGCAAAAACCTCTTAAAGTCTCTGTCCATCAGCATAGTTGGATGCTTTAAACCCCTTCAGCATGTACCCATTCAAAGACACCGATACAGTCGCTGTCAATCATGGAGTAGTAAGATGCTATATAACCTCTACTAGTCTTCTCTGTGTTGTACAGCACTCCGCATGTCCCGAGCGACCCCACGCAATATACATGGTAATCCTAATGCCCCCATTCTTTCTCCTCGCACTTATCCCTCCATTCAGAACCACCCTGCCCAGTCCTTTTCCCTTTGGCAACTTTTAGTCAACTCTCGGGTTCTGTGAGTATACTGATGTTTTTTTCCTTCAGTTTTTCTTTGTTGTTATACTGCACACATGAGTGATATCATTTGATATTGTCTTTCCCCGCCTGACCTATTTTTCTGGAAATACTACTGTCTAGCTCCATCCACGTCATTGCAAATGGCAGGATTTGTTTTCTTCTTATGGCTGCTTACTGCCCTTTTTAAACTGGATTTCATTCTTCTTTTTAGTTTATAGTTTAGCTATGTGATTTCACCATTCATCTCCTGGTTATGAGCAACAGCTTTGTGTCAATCGATATGTATCTGTATCTATCTATCGCTCTGTCTGTCTGTATGTCTGTCTATCTTTCTATATATCCTTCTTTCTATCTCTCTATCCTCTCTATTTATCTATCCATCTATCTAGCTTCCTGTCTTCTGTCTATCATGTGTATCACCTATCTATCATCTGTCATCTATCTATCTGTCTATCTATGAAACAATCTTCTTTCTGTCTGTCCATCTATCCTTATGTACAGAACAGTTAACTACATCACCTATGTCACTTCCCTACATTATGCTTCCAAAAACATTGCAAGGTTACTAGGCCGTAGGGAGAGCACTGGGCTCACTGAGACAATTGCAGATCGAATCAGCCGCGTGTGCTTACAAAACCAGTAAATGGTGGTGCAGGGACTTGAACCCGTATCTCTGTCCTCTGTCCTCTTAAACCTCCTTCTCGCTTGCTAACTGTATTTAGCCACATTCATTGACTAAGTCCTCACTGACGACCCCAAGTATACTTCCTCTGGGCCTGTTGTAGACAGAAAAGTATACTTTGTGCTTTACTCACCACCATGTTTGAGGGACATTGGCGTGTTCACCACTGATAGGAGGAGGGACAAATAAAAAGGAACACCTAACTCTAGACAGGAGGATTTGTGAGCAAAGTGTGCGTTGTGGAGAGACGTGTTTGGTTTAGTGTCCAAACTTCCGTCTTTATGTGGTTATTACTTCTTTACATTCATGGATATCATAAAACCCAGTGATTTCAAAAGCCCAGACGCATATTATTACAGCAATTCATTTGTTGATGTGAGAAAAATGAGAAGGACATTGCAGTACCACTAAATCTATACCTGGTCACTGGTGATACCAAACAAAAGCAATTCACGGTGGCTTGGTAGGACTATTTTCTAGTGACTGTCTCTGGTGACTCAAACAGAATCCATTTGTTTCTTTGTTTCAAAGATTCACTTGTATAGGCTACCTGTCCCCGCCCCTTCAGCTTGTAGTTTGTCTGTGTCCTTGGATCACAAGTGAGTCTCCAGTAAGGGAGCACTTAGGTGATCTTGAGTTTTCATCAGTTCTTCTAAACCTGTGTCTTTTGATCGGAGCAGTGAAAGCCTGTACTTTTATTCTGATATTTGATAGCTAGGCTCTTACTGCTCTTTGAAATTTTTTTTGTTCTCATTAATATACAATCACATGCAGAACAATATGTTTACTAGTCTAACCCCTTCACCAAGTCCTCGCCAAATCCCAGTTTCAGTCGCTGTCCGTCAGCGTGTCGTAAGATGCTCTAGAATCACTACTTGTCTTCTCTGTGTTGTATAGCCCTCCCAATGTCCCTTCACCCTACACATTATTCATGCAAATCCTAATGCCCCCATTCTTTTACCCCACCCTTATCAATCCCTTCCCACAAACACTACGCAGTCCCTGTCTCTTTGGTAACTCTTAGTCCACTCTCGGGTACTGTGTATATGCTGCTCTTTCTTCCTTCAGTTTTTCTTTGTTATCGTACTCCACACATGAGTTAAATCATTTGGTACATGTATTTCTCCGACTGGCCTATTTGACTGAGCATAATACCCTCTAGCTCCATCCAAGTTATTGCCAATGATAGGATTTGTTTTCTTCTTATGGCTACTTACTGCACTTTTTAAACTGGATTTTATTCTTCTTTTTCGTTTGTAGTTTCGCTATGTGCTTCAACCATTGCTCTCATGGTTATGAGCAATAGCTTTGTGTTAATCGATATGAACCTATATCTGTCTATCTGTTTTTCTATCAATCAATCAATCAATCATCTTTCTGTCTGCCCATCTGTCCTTGTGTACAGAACAGTTAACCACGTACCCTGTGTCACTTTCCTACATTATGCTTCCAAAAATCCTGCAAGGTAACTAGGCTGTAGGGAGAGCACTGTGTTCACCGAGACACTTGCAGGTCGTGTCGGCCGAGTGTACCTACAAAACCAGGAAATGGTTGTGCAGGGAATTGAACCCGTGTCTCTATCCTCTGTCCTCTTTCATCTCCTTCTCACTTCCTGTCTGTATTTAGCCACATTCATTCACTAAGTGCTCCCTGAAGACCACAAGTATCCTTCCTCTGGGCCTGTGGTCGATAGAAACGTAAACTTGTTGCTTTGCTCACCACCATGTTTGAAGGACATCTATGTGAACACCACTGATAGGATGGAGGGTCAAATAAAAAGGAACACCAATTTCTAGACAGGAGCAGTTGGGAGCTAAGAGTGTATTGTGGAGTGACATGTTTATTTGAGTGTCCAAACTTCCCTCTTTAGGTGGTTATTACTTCACATTCGTGAAGATCATAAAACCCACAGATTTCAAAGGCCCAGATTCTTATTATTACAGCATCTCAGTTGTTGAGGGGAGAGAAAATGAGAAGGACGTTGCTCCACCACTAAATCTATGGCTGGGCCTTGCTGAAAACAAACAAAAAGAATTCACGGTGAC
Organism: Manis pentadactyla; assembly: GCF_030020395.1. NCBI lineage: Eukaryota > Metazoa > Chordata > Mammalia > Pholidota > Manidae > Manis > Manis pentadactyla. The sequence goes on from NW_026645161.1 coordinate 7,101, forward strand.
CAGATAGTGCTATTTTCTACTGACTGTCTCTGGGGTCTCAAACAGAATCCATTTGTTTGATTGTTTGTTTTTCAGTTTCACTTGTGTTGGGTACTTGTCCCCACACCTTCAGATTGTAGTTTGTCTGTGTCCTTGGATCTCAAGTGTGTCTCCTGTTAGGAAGCACGTAGGTTTCTTGAGTTTTCATCCGTTCTTTTAACCCTGTGTCTTTTGTTTGCAGCACTCAGACCCTGACTTTTATTCTGATGATTCAGCGCAGTGCCCTTATTGCACTTAAAAAAAAATTTTTTTGTTATCATTAATCTACAATCACGTGAAGAACATTATGTTTACTATGCTCCCCCTTAACCAAGTCCACCAGCAAAAACCTCTTAAAGTCTCTGTCCATCAGCATAGTTGGATGCTTTAAACCCCTTCAGCATGTACCCATTCAAAGACACCGATACAGTCGCTGTCAATCATGGAGTAGTAAGATGCTATATAACCTCTACTAGTCTTCTCTGTGTTGTACAGCACTCCGCATGTCCCGAGCGACCCCACGCAATATACATGGTAATCCTAATGCCCCCATTCTTTCTCCTCGCACTTATCCCTCCATTCAGAACCACCCTGCCCAGTCCTTTTCCCTTTGGCAACTTTTAGTCAACTCTCGGGTTCTGTGAGTATACTGATGTTTTTTTCCTTCAGTTTTTCTTTGTTGTTATACTGCACACATGAGTGATATCATTTGATATTGTCTTTCCCCGCCTGACCTATTTTTCTGGAAATACTACTGTCTAGCTCCATCCACGTCATTGCAAATGGCAGGATTTGTTTTCTTCTTATGGCTGCTTACTGCCCTTTTTAAACTGGATTTCATTCTTCTTTTTAGTTTATAGTTTAGCTATGTGATTTCACCATTCATCTCCTGGTTATGAGCAACAGCTTTGTGTCAATCGATATGTATCTGTATCTATCTATCGCTCTGTCTGTCTGTATGTCTGTCTATCTTTCTATATATCCTTCTTTCTATCTCTCTATCCTCTCTATTTATCTATCCATCTATCTAGCTTCCTGTCTTCTGTCTATCATGTGTATCACCTATCTATCATCTGTCATCTATCTATCTGTCTATCTATGAAACAATCTTCTTTCTGTCTGTCCATCTATCCTTATGTACAGAACAGTTAACTACATCACCTATGTCACTTCCCTACATTATGCTTCCAAAAACATTGCAAGGTTACTAGGCCGTAGGGAGAGCACTGGGCTCACTGAGACAATTGCAGATCGAATCAGCCGCGTGTGCTTACAAAACCAGTAAATGGTGGTGCAGGGACTTGAACCCGTATCTCTGTCCTCTGTCCTCTTAAACCTCCTTCTCGCTTGCTAACTGTATTTAGCCACATTCATTGACTAAGTCCTCACTGACGACCCCAAGTATACTTCCTCTGGGCCTGTTGTAGACAGAAAAGTATACTTTGTGCTTTACTCACCACCATGTTTGAGGGACATTGGCGTGTTCACCACTGATAGGAGGAGGGACAAATAAAAAGGAACACCTAACTCTAGACAGGAGGATTTGTGAGCAAAGTGTGCGTTGTGGAGAGACGTGTTTGGTTTAGTGTCCAAACTTCCGTCTTTATGTGGTTATTACTTCTTTACATTCATGGATATCATAAAACCCAGTGATTTCAAAAGCCCAGACGCATATTATTACAGCAATTCATTTGTTGATGTGAGAAAAATGAGAAGGACATTGCAGTACCACTAAATCTATACCTGGTCACTGGTGATACCAAACAAAAGCAATTCACGGTGGCTTGGTAGGACTATTTTCTAGTGACTGTCTCTGGTGACTCAAACAGAATCCATTTGTTTCTTTGTTTCAAAGATTCACTTGTAGAGGCTACCTGTCCCCGCCCCTTCAGCTTGTAGTTTGTCTGTGTCCTTGGATCACAAGTGAGTCTCCAGTAAGGGAGCACTTAGGTGATCTTGAGTTTTCATCAGTTCTTCTAAACCTGTGTCTTTTGATCGGAGCAGTGAAAGCCTGTACTTTTATTCTGATATTTGATAGCTAGGCTCTTACTGCTCTTTGAAATTTTTTTTGTTCTCATTAATATACAATCACATGCAGAACAATATGTTTACTAGTCTAACCCCTTCACCAAGTCCTCGCCAAATCCCAGTTTCAGTCGCTGTCCGTCAGCGTGTCGTAAGATGCTCTAGAATCACTACTTGTCTTCTCTGTGTTGTATAGCCCTCCCAATGTCCCTTCACCCTACACATTATTCATGCAAATCCTAATGCCCCCATTCTTTTTCCCCACCCTTATCAATCCCTTCCCACAAACACTACGCAGTCCCTGTCTCTTTGGTAACTCTTAGTCCACTCTCGGGTACTGTGTATATGCTGCTCTTTCTTCCTTCAGTTTTTCTTTGTTATCGTACTCCACACATGAGTTAAATCATTTGGTACATGTATTTCTCCGACTGGCCTATTTGACTGAGCATAATACCCTCTAGCTCCATCCAAGTTATTGCCAATGATAGGATTTGTTTTCTTCTTATGGCTACTTACTGCACTTTTTAAACTGGATTTTATTCTTCTTTTTCGTTTGTAGTTTCGCTATGTGCTTCAACCATTGCTCTCATGGTTATGAGCAATAGCTTTGTGTTAATCGATATGAACCTATATCTGTCTATCTGTTTTTCTATCAATCAATCAATCAATCATATTTCTGTCTGCCCATCTGTCCTTGTGTACAGAACAGTTAACCACGTACCCTGTGTCACTTTCCTACATTATGCTTCCAAAAATCCTGCAAGGTAACTAGGCTGTAGGGAGAGCACTGTGTTCACCGAGACACTTGCAGGTCGTGTCGGCCGAGTGTACCTACAAAACCAGGAAATGGTTGTGCAGGGAATTGAACCCGTGTCTCTATCCTCTGTCCTCTTTCATCTCCTTCTCACTTCCTGTCTGTATTTAGCCACATTCATTCACTAAGTGCTCCCTGAAGACCACAAGTATCCTTCCTCTGGGCCTGTGGTCGATAGAAACGTAAACTTGTTGCTTTGCTCACCACCATGTTTGAAGGACATCTATGTGAACACCACTGATAGGATGGAGGGTCAAATAAAAAGGAACACCAATTTCTAGACAGGAGCAGTTGGGAGCTAAGAGTGTATTGTGGAGTGACATGTTTATTTGAGTGTCCAAACTTCCCTCTTTAGGTGGTTATTACTTCACATTCGTGAAGATCATAAAACCCACAGATTTCAAAGGCCCAGATTCTTATTATTACAGCATCTCAGTTGTTGAGGGGAGAGAAAATGAGAAGGACGTTGCTCCACCACTAAATCTATGGCTGGGCCTTGCTGAAAACAAACAAAAAGAATTCACGGTGACCAGATAGTGCTATTTTCTACTGACTGTCTCTGGGGTCTCAAACAGAATCCATTTGTTTGATTGTTTGTTTTTCAGTTTCACTCGTGTAGGGTACTTGTCCCCACACCTTCAGATTGTAGTTTGTCTGTGTCCTTGGATCTCAAGTGTGTCTCCTGTTAGGAAGCACGTAGGTTTCTTGAGTTTTCATCCGTTCTTTTAACCCTGTGTCTTTTGTTTGCAGCACTCAGACCCTGACTTTTATTCTGATGATTCAGCGCAGTGCCCTTATTGCACTTAAAAAAAAATTTTTTTGTTATCATTAATCTACAATCACGTGAAGAACATTATGTTTACTATGCTCCCCCCTTCACCAAGTCCCCCCGAAAAACCTCTTCAGTCACTGTCGATCAGCGTAGTTGGATGCTGTAGACCCCTTCACCATGTCCCCCCCAAAAGTCCCCGTTACAGTCACTGTCCATCAGTGAGTAGTAAGATGCTATATGATATCTACTAGTCTTCTCTGTGTTGTACAGTACTCCCCATGCACACCCGACCCCGCGCATTATACATGCTAAACTTAATGCCCCCATTCTTTCTCCCCACACTTATCCCTCCCTTCAGACTCACCCTGCCCAGTCCTTTTTCCTTTGGTTACTTTTAGTCAACTCTCGGGTTCTGTGAGTCTGCTGCTGTTTTTTTACTTCAGTTTTTCTTTGTTGTTATACTCCACACATGAGTGAAATTACTTGGTACTTGCCTTTATCCGCCTGCCCTATTTTTCTGAACATACTACCGTCTTGCTCCATCCACGTCATTGCAAATGGTAGTATTTGTTTTCTTCTTCATTCTGCTTACTGCACTTTATAAACTGGATTTCATTCTTCCTTTTTGTTTGTAGTTTAGCTATGTTATTCACCATTCAACTCCTGGTTATGAACAGTAGCTTTGTGTCAATCGACATGTATCTGTATCTATCTATCTAAAGGTCTGTCTGTCTATCTATGTATCTATGTATGTATATATCTATGTATCTATGTATCTATCTATGTATATATCTATCTATCTTCCTATCATCTATCTATGATGTCTATCATCTATTAATCTATGTACCTATCTATCTCTCTTTCACCTGTCGTCTGTCTACCTATCTATCTATGAAACAATCATCTTTTTGTCTGCCCATCTATCCTTATGTACAGAACAGTTAACAACATAGCCTATGTCTCTTCCCTACATTATGCTTCCAGAAATCTTGCAAGGTAACTAAGCCATAAGGAGAGCACTGTGTTCACCGATACGCTTTCAGGTAGAGTCAGCAGAGTGTGCTTACAAAACCAGTAAATGGAGGTGAAAGGACTTGAACCCGTATCTTTGTCCTCTGTCCTCTTATACTTCCTGCTCGCTTGTTGACTTTATTTAGCCACATTCAGTGAGTAAGTGATCCCTGAAGGCCACAAGTGTCCTTCGTGTGGGCCTGTTGTCAACAGAAAACTGTACTTGGCCCTTTGCACACCACCATGTTTGAGGGACATTGGCTTGATCACTGCTGATAGGTGGAGGGACAAATATGAATTAACACCTATTTCTGGACAGGAGCAGTTGGGAACAAAGAGTGTGTTGTGGAGTGAAGTGTTTATTTGAATGTCCAAACTTCCCTCTTTAGGTGGTTATTACTTCTTTACATTCGTGAACATCATAAAAAGCAATGATTATAAATGCCCAGACGCATATTATTACAGCAATTCATTTGTTGAGGTGAGAGGAAATGAGAAGGAAGTTGCTGCACCACTAAATCTATGCCTGAGCACTGCTGAAACCAAACAAAAAAATTCACGGTGGCTAGATAGGGCTATTTTCTACTGAATCTCTCTGGGGTCCAAAACAGAATCCATTTCTTTCTTTGTTTCTCAGTTTCACTTGTGTAGGTTACCTGTCCACGCCCCTTCAGCTTGTAGTTTGTCTGTGTCCTTGGATCTCAAGTGAGTCTCCAGTAAGGGAGCACGTAGGTGGTCTTGAGTTTTCATCAGTTCTTCTAACCCTGTGTCTTTGGATTGGAGCACTCACAGGCTGTACTTTTATTCTGATATTTGAGAGCTGTGCTCTTACTGCACTTTGAAATTCTTTTTGTTCTCATTAATATACAATCACATGCAGAAAATTATGTTATTCTGTCTAAGCTCTTCACCAAGTCACCCCAAATCCCAGTTACAGCCGCTCTCCGTCAGCATGTACTAAGATGCTGTAGAATCACTACATGTCTTCTCTGTGTTGTACAGCCCTACCCATGACACCCCACCCTACACATTATACATGCTAATCCTAATGCCCCCATTCTTTTTCCCCGCACTTATTACTCCCTTCCCACAAACCCTACCCAGTCCCTTTCTCTTTGGTAACTGTAGGTCCACTCTCGGGTACTGTGAGTCTGCTGCTGACTTTTCCTTCAGTTTTTCTTGTTATCATACTAAACACATGAGTGAAATCATTTGGTACATGTATTTCTCCGCCTGGCCTATTTGACTGAGCATAATACCCTCTAGCTCCATCCACGTTATTGCAAATGATAGGATTTGTTTTCTTCTTATGGCTGCTTACTGCACTTTTTAAACTGGATTTCATTCTACTTTTTTGTTTGTAGTTTTGCAAAGTGCTTTCACCATTGCTCTCCTTGTTATGAGCAGTAGCTTTGTGCTAATCGATATGTACCTATATCTATCTATCTCTCTGTCTATCTATTTATCAATCACTCAATCAATCATCCTTTTGTCTGTCCATCTGTCCATGTGTGCAGAACAGTTAACCATATACCCTATATCACTTTCCTACACTATGCTCCCAAAAATCCTGCAAAGTATCTAGGCTGCAGAGGGAGCACTGGGTTCACCGAGACACTTGCAGTTCGAGTCGGCCGCGTGTACCTACAAAACCAGGGAATGGTTGTGCTGGGACTTGAACCCGTGTCTCTATCCTCTGTCCTCTTTCATCTCCTTCTAACTTGCTGTCTGTATTTATCCACATTCATTGACTAAGGGCTCCCTGAAGATCTCAAGTATCATTCCTCTGGGCCTGTTGTCGACAGAAAAGTCAACTTGTTGCTTCGCTCACCACCATGTTTGAAGGACATCAGCGTGATCACCGCCGATAGGACGGAGGGTCAAATAAAAAGGAACACCAATTTCTAGACAGGAGCAGTTGGGAGCTAACAGTGTATTGTGGAGTGACGTGTTTATTTGAGTGTCCAAACTTCCCTCTTTAGGTGGTTATTAGATTTTCACATTCGTGAACATCATAAAATCCACTGATTTCAAAGGCTCAGATGCTTATTATTACAGCAACTCAGTTGTTGAGGTGAGAGAAAATGAGAAGTATGTTGCTGCACCACTAAATGTATGGCTGGGAACTGTGGAAACCAAACAAAAAGAATTCACGGTGGCCAGATAGGGCTATTTTCTGCTGACTGTCTCTGGGGACTCAAACAGAATCCATTTGCTTGATTGTTTGATTTTCCGTTTCACTCGTGTAGGGTACTTGTCCACTCACCTTCGGCTTGTAGTTTGTCTGTGTCCTTGGATCTCAAGTGAGTCTCCTGTAAGTAAGCATGTAGGTGTCTTGAGTTTTCATCCCTTCTTTTATCCCTGTGTCTTTTGTTTGCAGCACTCAGTGCCTGACCTTTTATTCTGATGATTCAGAGCTGTGCACTTATTGCACTTAAAGAATATTTTTTATCATTAGTCTACAATCACGTGAAGAACATTATGTTTACTATGCTCCCCCCTTCACCAAGTCCCCCCGAAAAACCTCTTCAGTCACTGTCGATCAGCGTAGTTGGATGCTGTAGACCCCTTCACCATGTCCCCCCCAAAAGTCCCCGTTACAGTCACTGTCCATCAGTGAGTAGTAAGATGCTATATGATATCTACTAGTCTTCTCTGTGTTGTACAGTACTCCCCATGCACACCCGACCCCGCGCATTATACATGCTAAACTTAATGCCCCCATTCTTTCTCCCCACACTTATCCCTCCCTTCAGACTCACCCTGCCCAGTCCTTTTTCCTTTGGTTACTTTTAGTCAACTCTCGGGTTCTGTGAGTCTGCTGCTGTTTTTTTACTTCAGTTTTTCTTTGTTGTTATACTCCACACATGAGTGAAATCACTTGGTACTTGCCTTTATCCGCCTGCCCTATTTTTCTGAACATACTACCGTCTTGCTCCATCCACGTCATTGCAAATGGTAGTATTTGTTTTCTTCTTAAGGCTGCTTACTGCACTTTTTAAACTGGATTTCATTCTTCCTTTTTGTTTGTAGTTTAGCTATGTTATTCACCATTCAACTACTGGTTATGAACAGTAGCTTTGTGTCAATCGACATGTATCTGTATCTATCTATCTAAAGGTCTGTCTATCTATGTATCTATGTATGTATATATCTATGTACCTATGTATCTATCTATGTATATATCTATCTATCTTCCTATCATCTATCTATGATGTCTATCATCTATTAATCTATGTACCTATCTATCTCTCTTTCACCTGTCGTCTGTCTACCTATCTATCTATGAAACAATCATCTTTTTGTCTGCCCATCTATCCTTATGTACAGAACAGTTAACAACATAGCCTATGTCTCTTCCCTACATTATGCTTCCAGAAATCTTGCAAGGTAACTAAGCCATAAGGAGAGCACTGTGTTCACCGATACGCTTTCAGGTAGAGTCAGCAGAGTGTGCTTACAAAACCAGTAAATGGAGGTGAAAGGACTTGAACCCGTATCTTTGTCCTCTGTCCTCTTATACTTCCTGCTCGCTTGTTGACTTTATTTAGCCACATTCAGTGAGTAAGTGATCCCTGAAGGCCACAAGTGTCCTTCGTGTGGGCCTGTTGTCAACAGAAAAGTGTACTTGGCCCTTTGCACACCACCATGTTTGAGGGACATTGGCGTGATCACTGCTGATAGGTGGAGGGACAAATATGAATTAACACCTATTTCTGGACAGGAGCAGTTGGGAACAAAGAGTGTGTTGTGGAGTGAAGTGTTTATTTGAATGTCCAAACTTCCCTCTTTAGGTGGTTATTACTTCTTTACATTCGTGAACATCATAAAAAGCAATGATTATAAATGCCCAGACGCATATTATTACAGCAATTCATTTGTTGAGGTGAGAGGAAATGAGAAGGAAGTTGCTGCACCACGAAATCTATGCCTGAGCACTGCTGAAACCAAACAAAAAAATTCACGGTGGCTAGATAGGGCTATTTTCTACTGAATCTCTCTGGGGTCCAAAACAGAATCCATTTCTTTCTTTGTTTCTCAGTTTCACTTGTGTAGGGTACCTGTCCACGCCCCTTCAGCTTGTATTTTGTCTGTTTCCTTGGATCTCAAGTGAGTCTCCAGTAAGGGAGCACGTAGGTGGTCTTGAGTTTTCATCAGTTCTTCTAACCCTGTGTCTTTTGATTGGAGCACTCACAGGCTGTACTTTTATTCTGATATTTGAGAGCTGTGCTCTTACTGCACTTTGAAATTCTTTTTGTTCTCATTAATATACAATCACATGCAGAAAATTATGTTATTCTGTCTACCCTCTTCACCAAGTCACCCCAAATCCCAGTTACAGCCGCTCTCCGTCAGCATGTAGTAAGATGCTGTAGAATCACTACATGTCTTCTCTGTGTTGTACAGCCCTACCCATGAGACCCCACCCTACACATTATACATGCTAATCCTAATGCCCCCATTCGTTTTCCCCGCACTTATTACTCCCTTCCCACAAACACTACCCAGTCCCTTTCTCTTTGGTAACTGTAGGTCCACTCTCGGGTTCTGTGAGTCTGCTGCTGTATTTTCCTTCAGTTTTTCTTGTTATCATACTCCACACATGAGTGAAATCATTTGGTACATGTATTTCTCCGCCTGGCCTATTTGACTGAGCATAATACCCTCTAGCTCCATCCACGTTATTGCAAATGATAGGATTTGTTTTCTTCTTATGGCTGCTTACTGCACTTTTTAAACTGGATTTCATTCTACTTTTTTGTTTGTAGTTTTGCAAAGTGCTTTCACCATTGCTCTCCTTGTTATGAGCAGTAGCTTTGTGCTAATCGATATGTACCTATATCTATCTATCTCTCTGTCTATCTATTTATCAATCACTCAATCAATCATCCTTTTGTCTGTCCATCTGTCCATGTGTGCAGAACAGTTAACCATATACCCTATATCACTTTCCTACACTATGCTCCCAAAAATCCTGCAAAGTATCTAGGCTGCAGAGGGAGCACTGGGTTCACCGAGACACTTGCAGTTCGAGTCGGCCGCGTGTACCTACAAAACCAGGGAATGGTTGTGCTGGGACTTGAACCCGTGTCTCTATCCTCTGTCCTCTTTCATCTCCTTCTAACTTGCTGTCTGTATTTATCCACATTCATTGACTAAGGGCTCCCTGAAGATCTCAAGTATCATTCCTCTGGGCCTGTTGTCGACAGAAAAGTCAACTTGTTGCTTCGCTCACCACCATGTTTGAAGGACATCAGCGTGATCACCGCCGATAGGACGGTGGGTCAAATAAAAAGGAACACCAATTTCTAGACAGGAGCAGTTGGGAGCTAACAGTGTATTGTGGAGTGACGTGTTTATTTGAGTGTCCAAACTTCCCTCTTTAGGTGGTTATTAGATTTTCACATTCGTGAACATCATAAAATCCACTGATTTCAAAGGCTCAGATGCTTATTATTACAGCAACTCAGTTGTTGAGTTGAGAGAAAATGAGAAGTATGTTGCTGCACCACTAAATGTATGGCTGGGAACTGTGGAAACCAAACAAAAAGAATTCACGGTGGCCAGATAGGGCTATTTTCTGCTGACTGTCTCTGGGGACTCAAACAGAATCCATTTGCTTGATTGTTTGATTTTCCGTTTCACTCGTGTAGGGTACTTGTCCACTCACCTTCGGCTTGTAGTTTGTCTGTGTCCTTGGATCTCAAGTGAGTCTCCTGTAAGTAAGCATGTAGGTGTCTTGAGTTTTCATCCCTTCTTTTATCCCTGTGTCTTTTGTTTGCAGCACTCAGTGCCTGACCTTTTATTCTGATGATTCAGAGCTGTGCACTTATTGCACTTAAAGAATATTTTTTATCATTAGTCTACAATCACGTGAAGAACATTATGTTTACTATGCTCCCCCCTTCACCAAGTCCCCCCGAAAAACCTCTTCAGTCACTGTCGATCAGCGTAGTTGGATGCTGTAGACCCCTTCACCATGTCCACCCCAAAAGTCCCCGTTACAGTCACTGTCCAACAGTGAGTAGTAAGATGCTATATGATCTCTACTAGTCTTCTCTGTGTTGTACAGTACTCCCCATGCACACCCGACCCCGCGCATTATACATGCTAAACTTAATGCCCCCATTCTTTCTCCCCACACTTATCCCTCCCTTCAGACTCACCCTGCCCAGTCCTTTTTCCTTTGGTTACTTTTAGTCAACTCTCGGGTTCTGTGAGTCTGCTGCTGTTTTTTTACTTCAGTTTTTCTTTGTTGTTATACTCCACACATGAGTGAAATCACTTGGTACTTGCCTTTATCCGCCTGCCCTATTTTTCTGAACATACTACCGTCTTGCTACATTCACGTCATTGCAAATGGTAGTATTTGTTTTCTTCTTAATTCTGCTTACTGCACTTTATAAACTGGATTTCATTCTTCCTTTTTGTTTGTAGTTTAGCTATGTTATTCACCATTCAACTCCTGGTTATGAACAGTAGCTTTGTGTCAATCGACATGTATCTGTATCTATCTATCTAAAGGTCTGTCTGTCTATCTATGTATCTATGTATGTATATATCTATGTATCTATGTATCTATCTTTGTATATATCTATCTATCTTCCTATCATCTATCTATGATGTCTATCATCTATTAATCTATGTACCTATCTATCTCTCTTTCACCTGTCGTCTGTCTACCTATCTATCTATGAAACAATCATCTTTTTGTCTGCCCATCTATCCTTATGGACAGAACAGTTAACAACATAGCCTATGTCTCTTCCCTACATTATGCTTCCAGAAATCTTGCAAGGTAACTAAGCCATAAGGAGAGCACTGTGTTCACCGATACGCTTTCAGGTAGAGTCAGCAGAGTGTGCTTACAAAACCAGTAAATGGAGGTGAAAGGACTTGAACCCGTATCTTTGTCCTCTGTCCTCTTATACTTCCTGCTCGCTTGTTGACTTTATTTAGCCACATTCAGTGAGTAAGTGATCCCTGAAGACCACAAGTATCCTTCGTCTGGGCCTGTTTTCGACAGAAATGTGTACTTGGCCCTTTGCACACCACCATGTTTGAGGGACATTGGCGTGATCACTGCTGATAGGTGGAGGGACAAATATGAATTAACACCTATTTCTGGACAGGAGCAGTTGGGAACAAAGAGTGTGTTGTGGAGTGAAGTGTTTATTTGAGTGTCCAAACTTCCCTCTTTAGGTGGTTATTACTTCTTTACATTCGTGAACATCATAAAAAGCAAAGATTATAAATGCCGAGACGCATATTATTACAGCAATTCATTTGTTGAGGTGAGAGGAAATGAGAAGGAAGTTGCTGCACCACGAAATCTATGCCTGAGCACTGCTGAAACCAAACAAAAAGAATTCAATGTGGCTAGATAGGGCTATTTTCTACTGACTCTCTCTGGGGTCCAAAACAGAAACCATTTCTTTCTTTGTTTCTCAGTTTCACTTGTGTAGGGTACCTGTCCCCGCCCCTTCAGCTTGTGGTTTGTCTGTGTCCTTGGATCTCAAGTGAGTCTCCAGTAAGGGAGCACGTAGGTGGTCTTGAGTTTCATCAGTTCTTCTAACCCTGTGTTTTTTGATTGGAGCACTCAAAGGCTGTACTTTTATTCTGATATTTGAGAGCTGTGCTCTTACTGCACTTTGAAATTCTTTTTGTTCTCATTAGTATACAATCACATGCAGAAAATTATGTTATTCTGTCTACCCTCTTCACCAAGTCACCCCAAATCCCAGTTACAGCCGCTCTCCGTCAGCATGTACTAAGATGCTGTAGAATCACTACATGTCTTCTCTGTGTTGTACAGCCCTACCCATGAGACCCCACCCTACACATTATACATGCTAATCCTAATGCCCCCATTCGTTTTCCCCGCACTTATTACTCCCTTCCCACAAACACTACCCAGTCCCTTTCTCTTTGGTAACTGTAGGTCCACTCTCGGGTTCTGTGAGTCTGCTGCTGTCTTTTCCTTCAGTTTCTCTTTTTTTATCATACTCCACACATGAGTGAAATCATTTGGTACATGTATTTCTCCGCCTGGCCTATTTGACTGAGCATAATACCCTCTAGCTCCATCCACGTTATTGCAAATGATAGGATTTGTTTTCTTCTTATGGCTGCTTACTGCACTTTTTAAACTGGATTTCATTCTTCTTTTTTGTTTGTAGTTTTGCAATGTGCTTTCACCATTGCTCTCCTTGTTATGAGCAGTAGCTTTGTGCTAATTGATATGTACCACTATCTATCTATCTCTCTGTCTATCTATTTATCAATCACTCAATCAATCATCCTTTTGTCTGTCCGTCTGTCCATGTGTGCAGAACAGTTAACCATATACCCTATATCACTTTCCTACACTATGCTCCCAAAAATCCTGCAAAGTATCTAGGCTGCAGAGGGAGCACTGGGTTCACTGAGACACTTGCAGTTTGAGTCGGCCGCGTTTACCTACAAAACCAGGAAATGGTTGTGCTGGGACTTGGACCCGTGTCTCTATCTTCTGTCCTCCTTCATCTCCTTCTAACTTGCTATCTGTATTTAGCCACATTCATTGACTAAGGGCTCCCTGAAGATCTCAAGTATCATTCCTCTGGGCCTGTTGTCGACAGAAAAGTCAACTTGTTGCTTCGCTCACCACCATGTTTGAAGGACATCAGCGTGATCACCGCCGATAAGACGGAGGGTCAAATAAAAAGGAACACCAATTTCTAGACAGGAGCAGTTGGGAGCTAACAGTGTATTGTGGAGTGACGTGTTTATTTGAGTGTCCAAACTTCCCTCTTTAGGTGGTTATTAGATTTTCACATTCGTGAACATCATAAAATCCACTGATTTCAAAGGCCCAGATGCTTATTATTACAGCAACTCAGTTGTTGAGGTGAGAGAAAATGAGAAGTATGTTGCTGCACCACTAAATCTATGGCTGGGAACTGTTGAAACCAAACAAAAAGAATTCACGGTGGCCAGATAGGGCTATTTTCTGCTGACTGTCTCTGGGGACTCAAACAGAATCCATTTGCTTGATTGTTTGATTTTCCGTTTCACTCGTGTAGGGTACTTATCCACACACCTTCCGCTTGTAGTTTGTCTGTGTCCTTGGATCTCAAGTGAGTCTCCTGTAAGTAAGCACGTAGGTGTCTTGAGTTTTCATCCCTTCTTTTATCCCTGTGTCTTTTGTTTGCAGCACTCAGTGCCTGAAATTTTATTCTGATGATTCAGAGCTGTGCACTTATTGCACTTAAAGAATATTTTTTATCATTAATCTATAATCACGTGAAGAACGTTATGTTTACTCTGCTCCCCCCTTCACCAAGTCCCCCCGAAAAACCTCTTCAGTCACTGTCGATCAGCGTAGTTGGATGCTGTAGACCCCTTCACCATGTCCCCCCCAAAAGTCCCTGTTACAGTGACTGTCCATCAGTGAGTAGTAAGATGCTATATGATCTCTACTAGTCTTCTCTGTGTTGTACAGTACTCCCCATGCACACCCGACCCCGCGCATTATACATGCTAAACTTAATGCCCCCATTCTTTCTCCCCACACTTATCCCTCCCTTCAGACACACCCTGCCCAGTCCTTTTATCTTTGGTTACTTTTAGTCAACTCTCGGGTTCTGTGAGTCTGCTGCTGTTTTTTTACTTCAGTTTTTCTTTGTTGTTATACTCCACACATGAGTGAAATCACTTGGTACTTGCCTTTATCCGCCTGCCCTATTTTTCTGAACATACTACCGTCTTGCTCCATCCACGTCATTGCAAATGGTAGTATTTGTTTTCTTCTTCATTCTGCTTACTGCACTTTTTAAACTGGATTTCATTCTTCCTTTTTGTTTGTAGTTTAGCTATGTTATTCACCATTCAACTCCTGGTTATGAACAGTAGCTTTGTGTCAATCGACATGTATCTGTATCTATCTATCTAAAGGTCTGTCTGTCTATCTATATATCCATGTATGTATATATCTATGTATCTATGTATCTATATATGTATGTATCTATCTATCTTCTTATCATCTATCTATGATGTCTATCTTCTATTAATCTATGTACCTATCTATCTATCTTTCACCTGTCGTCTGTCTACCTATCTATCTATGAAACAATCATCTTTTTGTCTGCCCATCTATCCTTATGTACAGAACAGTTAACAACATAGCCTATGTCTCTTCCCTACATTATGCTTCCAGAAATCTTGCAAGGTAACTAAGCCATAAGGAGAGCACTGTGTTCACCGATACGCTTTCAGGTAGAGTCAGCAGAGTGTGCTTACAAAACCAGTAAATGGAGGTGAAAGGTCTTGAACCCGTATCTTTGTCCTCTGTCCTCTTATACTTCCTGCTCGCTTGTTGACTTTATTTAGCCACATTCAGTGAGTAAGTGATCCCTGAAGACCACAAGTATCCTTCATCTGGGCCTGTTGTCGACAGAAAAGTGTACTTGGCCCTTTGCACACCACCATGTTTGAGGGACATTGGCGTGATCACTGCTGATAGGTGGAGGGACAAATATGAATTAACACCTATTTCTGGACAGGAGCAGTTGGGAACAAAGAGTGTGTTGTGGAGTGAAGTGTTTATTTGAGTGTCCAAACTTCCCTCTTTAGGTGGTTCCTACTTCTTTACATTCGTGAACATCATAAAAAGCAATGATTATAAATGCCCAGACGCATATTATTACAGCAATTCATTTGTTGAGGTGAGAGGAAATGAGAAGGAAGTTGCTGCACCACCTAATCTATGCCTGAGCACTGCTGAAAACAAACAAAAAGTATTCACGGTGGAGAGATAGGGCTATTTTTTACTGACTCTCTCTCGGGAACCAAATATAATCCGTTTGTTTTTTTGTTTCTCAGTTTCACATGTATAGTGTACCTGTCCCCGCCCCTTCAGCTTGTATTTTGTCTGTTTCCTTGGATCTCAAGTGAGTCTCCAGTAAGGGAGCACGTAGGTGGTCCTGAGTTTTCATCAGTTCTTCTAACCCTGTGTCTTTTGATTGGAACACTCAATGGCTGTACTTTTATTCTGATATTTGAGAGCTGTGCTCTTACTGCACTTTGAAATTCTTTTTGTTCTCATTAATATACAATCACATGCAGAAAATTATGTTATTCTGTCTACCCTCTTCACCAAGTCACCCCAAATCCCAGTTGCAGCCGCTCTCCGTCAGCATGTACTAAGATGCTGTAGAATCACTACATGTCTTCTCTGTGTTGTACAGCCCTACCCATGACACCCCACCATACACATTATGCATGCTAATCCTAATGCCCCCATTCTTTTTCCCCAACCTTATTTCTCCCTTCCCACAAACCCTACCCAGTCCTTTTCTCTTTGGTAACTGTTGGTCCACTCTCGGGTTCTGTGTTTCTGCTTCTGTCCTTTCCTTCAGTTTTTCTTTCTTATCATACTCCACACATGAGTGAAATCATTAGGAACATGTATTTCTCCGCCTGGCCTTCTTGGCTGAGCATAATACCCGCTAGCTCCATCCACGTTTTTGCAAATGATAGGATTCGTTTTCTTCTTATGGCTGCTTACTGCACTTTTTAAACTGGAATTCATTCTTATTTTTGTTTGTAGTATCACTATGTGCTTTCACCATTTCTCTCCTGGTTTTGAGCAGTAGCTTTATGTTAATCGTTATGTACCTACATCTATCTATCTGTCTGTCTATCTATTTATCATTCAATCAATCTATCAGCTTTTTGTCTGCCCATCTGTCCTTGTGTACAGAACAGTTAAACACATAGCCTATGTCACTCTCCGACATTATGATTCCAAAATTCCTGCAATGTAACTAATATTTAGGGAGAGCACTGGGTTCACCGAGACACTTGCAGATCGAGTCGGCCGCGTGTACCTACAAAAGCAGGAAATGGTTTTGCAGGGACTTGAAACCGGGTCTCAACCCACTGTCCTCTTTCATCTCCTTCTCACTTGCCGTCTGTATTTAGCCACATTCATTGACTAAGTGCTCCCTGAAGACCACAAGTATCCTTCCTCTGGGCCTGTTGTCGACAGAAAAGTAAACTTGTTGCTTTCCTCACCACCATGTTTGAAGGACATCGGCGTGATCACTGCTGATGGGACGGAGGGTCAAATAAAAAGGAACAACATTTTCTAGAGAGGAGCAGTTGGGAGCTAAGAGTGTATTGTGGAGTGACATGTTTATTTGAGTGTCCAAACTTCCCCCTTTAGGTGGTTATTACTTCACATTCGTGAAGATCATAAAACCCACCGATTTCAAAGGTACAGATGCTTATTATTACAGCAACTCAGTTGCTGAAGTGAGAGAAAATGAGAAGGACGTTGCTGCACCACTAAATCTATTGCTCGGCACTGCTGAAAACAAACAAAAAGAATTCACTGTGGCCAGATAGGGCTATTTTCTACTGACTGTCTCTTGGGGGCTCAAACACAATCCATTTATTGGATTGTTTGATTTCAGTTTCACTCGTGTAGGGTACTTGTCCCCACACCTTCAGCTTGTAGTTTGTCTGTGTCCTTTGACCTCAAGTGAGTCTCCTGTAAGGAAGCATGTAGGATTTTTGAGTTTTCATCCATTCTTTTATCCCTGTGTCTCTTGTTTGCAGCTCTGAGAACCTGACCTTTTATTCTGATGATTCAGTGCTGTGCCCTTATTGCACTTAAAAAAATTTTTTTGTTATCATTAGTCTACAATTACATGTAGAACCTTATGTTTACTATGCTCCCCCTTCACCAAGTCCCACCGAAATTCCTCTTCAGTCGCTGTCCATCACAGAGTAGTAAGGTGCTAAATAATCTCTAATAGTCTTCTCTGTGTTGTACAGCACTCCAAATGCCTTCCCGACCCCACGCAATATACATGCTAATGCTAATGCCCCCATTATTTCCCCTGCACTTATCCCATCCCTTCAGAACCACCCTGCCCAGTTCTTTTCCCTTTGGCATCTTTTAGTCAACTCTCCGGTTCTGTGAGTCCGCTGCTGTTTTTTTCCTTCAGTTTTTCTTTGTTGTTATACTCCACACATGAGTGATATCATTTGATACTTGTCTTTCGCCGCCTGACCTATTTCTCTGAACATACTACCGTCTAGCTCCATCCACGTCGTTGCAAATGGTAGGATTTGTTTTCTTCTTATGGCTGCTTACTGCACTTTGTAAACAGAGTTTCATCTTCCTTTTTGTTTGTAGTTTAGCTATGTGCTCTCACCATTCATCTCCTGGTTATGAGCAACAGCTTTGTGTCAATCGATATGTATCTGTATCTATTTATTGCTCTGTCTGTCTGTATATCTATCTATCCTTCTATATATCCTTCTATCTCTCTGTCCTTCTCTCTATATATCTATCCATCTATCTAGCTTCCTATCATCTATCATGTGTATCATCTATCTATCTCTCATCTGTCATCTATCTATCTGTGTATCTATGAATAAATCATCTTTCTGTTTGCCAATCTATCCTTATGTACAGAACAGTTAACAACATCACCTATGTCACTACGATACATTATGCTTCCAAAAACATGGCAAGGTCACTAGGCCGCAGGGAGAGCACTGGGCTCACTGAGACAGTTGCAGATCGAGTCAGCCACTTGGGCTTACAAAACCAGTAAATGCTGGTGCAGGGACTTGAAACCGTATCTCTGTCCTCTGTCCTCTTATACCTCCTTCTCGCTTTCTAACAGTATTTAGCTATATTCATTGCCTAAGTGCTCTCTGAAGACCCCAAGTATACTTCCTCTCTGCCTGTTGTAGACATAAAAGTATACTTGGTGCTTTACTCACCACCATGTTTTAGGGAAATAGGCGTGTTCACCACTGATAGGAGGAGGGACAAATAAAAAGGAACACCTATTTCTAGACAGGAGCATTTGGGAGCCAATTGTTTGTTGTGGAGAGACGTGTTTGATTCAGTGTTCAAACTTCCCTCTTTATGTGGTTATTACTTCTTTACAATCGTGAACATCATAAAACCCAGTGATTTCAAAAGTCCAGATGCATATTATTACAGCAATTCATTTGTTGATGTGAGAATAAATGAGAATTACATTGCAGTACCACTAAATCTATACCTGGGCACAGCTGAAACCAAACAAAAAGAATTCACGGTGGCTAGGTAGGATTATTTTCTAGTGACTGTCTCTGGGGACTAAATCAGAATCCATTTGTTTCTTTGTTTCTCAGATTCACTTGTATAGGGTAAATGTCCGCGCCCCTTCAGCTTGTAGTTTGTCTGTGTCATTGGATCTCAAATGAGTCTCCAGTAAGGGAGCACATAGGTGAACTTGAGTTTTAATCAGTACTTCTAACCCTGTGTCTTTTGATTGGAGCAGTCAAAGCCTGTACTTTTATTCTGTAATTTGAGAGCTATGATGTTACTGCACTTTGAAGTTTTTTTTGTTCTCATTAATATACAATCACATGCAGAACATTATGTTTACTAGTCTACCCTCTTCACCAAGTCCTCGCTAAATCCCAATTACTGTAGATATCCATCAGCATGCTTTAATATACTGTAGAATCACTACTTGTCTTCTCCGTGTTGTAAAGCCCTCCCCATGACCCTACACCCTACACATTATTCTTCCTAATCCTAATGCCCCCATTCTTTTTTCCGCCATTATTTCTCTCTTCCCACAAGCCCTACCCAGTCCCTTGCTCTTTGGTAACTGTTAGTCCACTCTCGGTTTCTGTGTGTCTGCTACTGTTTTTTCCTTCAGTTTTTCTTTGTTGTCGTACTCCACACATGAGTGAAATCATTTGGAACATGTTTTCTCCGACTGGCCTATTTGACTGAGCATAATACCCTCTAGCTCCATCCACGTTATTGCCAATGATAGGATTTGTTTTCTTCTTATGGCTGCTTACCGCACTTTTAAACTGGATTTTATTCTTCTTTTTTCTTTTTAGTTTCGCTATGTGCTTCAACCATTGCTCTCATGGTGATCAGCAATCGCTTTGTGTTAAACGATATGTACCTATATCTATCTGTCTGTCTATCTATCTATATATCAGTCAACCAATCAATTAATCATCATTTGTCTGCCCATCTGTCCTTGTGTACAGAACAGTTAACGACATAGCCTTTGTCACTTTCCTACATTATGCTTCCAAAAATTCTGCATGGTAACTAGGCTGTAGGGAGAGCACTGGGTTCACCGAGACACTTTCAGGTCGTGTCGGCCGCGTTTACTATAAAACCAGTAAATTTTTGTGCAGGGAGATATACCCGTGTCTCTATCCCCTGTCCTCTTTCATCTCCTTCTAAATTGCTCTCTGTATTTAGCCACATTCATTGATTAAGTTCCCCCTGAAAACCACAAGTATCCTTCCTCCGGGCCTGTTTTCAACAGAAAAGTAAACTTGTTGCTTTGATCACCACCATGTTTGAAGGACATCGGCATGATCACTGCGGATAGGACGGAGGGTCAAATAAAAAGGAACACCAATTTCTAGACAGGAGCAGTTGGGAGATAAGAATGTATTGTGGACTGACATGTTTATTTGAGTGTCCAAACTTCCCTCTTTAGGTGGTTATTACGTCACTTTCGTGAAGATCATAAAGCCACTGATTTCAAAGGCCCAGATGCTTATTATTTCAGCAACTCAGTTGTTGAGGTGAGAGAAAAGAAGAAGGACGTTTCTGCACCACTAAATCTGTGGCTGGGAACTGCTGAAAACAAACAAAAAGAATTCAAGGTGGCCAGATAGGGCTATTTTCTACTGAATGTCTCTGGGGGCTCAGACTGAATCCATTTGTTTCATTGATTGTTTTTCAGTTTCACTCGTGTAGGGTACTTGTCCCCACACCTTCAGCTTGCAGTTTGTCTGTGTCCTTGGATCTCAAGTGAGTCTCCTGTAAGGAAGCACGTAGGTTTCTTGAGTTTTCCTCCGTTCTTTTAACCCTGTGTCTTTTGTCTGCAGCACTCACTTCCTGACCTTTTATTCTGATGATTCAGAGCAGTGTACTTATTGCACTTAAAGTGTTTTTTTATCATTAATCTACAATCACGTGAAGAACATTTTGTTTACTGTGCTCCCCCCTTCACCAAGTCCCCCCGAAAAACCTCTTCAGTCACTGTCGATCAGCGCATTTGGATGCTGTAGAAACCTTCACCATGTCCCCCCCACAGACCCTGTTACAGTCGCTGTTCATCAGTGAGTAGTAAGATGCTGTATGATCTCTATTAGTCTTCTCTGTGTTGTACAGTACTCCCCATGCACACCCAACCCCACGCATTATACATGCTAATCCTAATGCCCCCATTCTTTCTCCCCACACTTATCCCTCCCTTGAGAACCACCCTGCCCAGTATATTCCCTTTGGCAACTTTTAGTCAACTCTCGGTTCTGTGAGTCTCCTGCTGTTTTTTTCCTTCATTTTTTCTTTGTTGTTATACTCCGCACATGAGTGAAATCATTTGATACTTGTCTTTCTCCGCCTGACCTATTTCTCTGAACATACTACCGTCTACCTCCATCCAGGTCATTGCAAACGGTAGGATTTGTTTTCTTCTTATGGCTGCTTACTGCAGTTTGTAAACTGGATTTCATAGTTCCTATTTGTTTGTAGTTTTGCTATGTGATTTCACCATTCATCTCCTGGTTATGAGCAACAGCTTTGTGTCATTCGATATGTATCTGTATCTACCTATCACTCTGTCTCTCTCTATATCTATTAATGTTTCTTTATATTTTTCTATGTCTCTATTCTTCTCTCTATTTATCTATCCATCTATCTAGTTTCCTGTCTTCTATCTATTATGTGTATTGTCTATCTCTCATCTGTCATCTATCTATCTGTCTATCTATGAATCAATCATCTTTCTGTCTGCCCAACTATACTTATGTAGATAACAGTTATCAGCATCACCTATGTCACTTCCATACATTATGCTTCCAAAAACATTCCAAGGTCACTAGGCCGTAGGGAGAGCACTGGGCTCACTGAGCCAATGGTAGATCTAGTCAGCTGCGTGTGCTTACTAAACCAGAAAATGGTGGTGCAGGGATTTGAACACGTATCTCTGTCCTCTGTCCTCTTAAACCTCCTTCTCGCTTGCTAACTGTATTTAGCCACATTCATTGACTAAGTGCTCACTGAAGACCACAAGTATACTTCTTCTGGGCCTGTTGTAGACAGAAAAGTATACTTGGTGCTTTACTCACCACCATGTTTGAGGGACATTGGCGTGTTCACCGCTGATAGGAGGAGGGACAAAAAAAAAGGAACACCTATTTCTATACAGGAGCATTTGGGAGCAAAGTGTGTGTTGTGGAGAGACGTGTTTGGTTGAGTATCCAAACTTCCCTCTTTATGTGGTTATTACTTCTTTACAATCGTGAACCTCATAAAACTCAGTGATTTCAAAAGCCCAGACACATATTATTACAGCAATTCATTTGTTGATGTGAGAAAAAATGAGAAGGACATTGCAGTACCACTACATCTATACCTGGGCACTGCTGAAACCAAACAAAAATAATTCATGGTTGCTAGGTAGGACTATTTTCTAGTGACTGTCTCTGGGGTCTCAAACAGAATCCATTTGTTTCTTTGTTTCTCAGATACACTTGTATAGGGTACCTGTCCCTGCCCCTTCAGCTTGTACTTTGTCTGTGTCCTTGGATCTCAAGTGAGTCTAAAGTAAGGGAGCACTTAGGTGATCTTGAGTTTTCATCAGTTCTTCTAACCCTGTGTCATTTGATTGGAGCAGTGAAAGCCTGTACCTTTATTCTGATATTTGACAGCTATGCTCTTACTGCACTTTGACAATTTTTATTTTTCTCATTAATATACAATGACATGCAGAACATTATGTTTACTAGTCTACCCCCTTCACCAAGTCCTCACCAAATCCCAGTTACAGTCGCTGTCTGTCAGCATTTAGTAAGATGCTGTAGAATCACTACTTGTCTTCTCTGTGTTTTATAGATCTCCCCTTGCCCGTACACCCTACACATTATTCATGCTAATCCTAATGCCCCCATTCCTTTTCCCCGTCCTTATTACTCCCTTCCCACAAATCCTACCCAGTCCCTTTCTCTTTGGTAACTGTTACTCCACTCTCGGGTACTGTGTGTCAGCTGCTGTTTTTACCATCAGTTTTTCTTTGTTATCATACTCCACAAATGAGTGAAATCATTTGGTACATGTATATATCGGACTGGCCTATTTGACTGGGCATAATACCCTCTAGCTCCATCCACGTTACTGCCAATGATAGGATTTGTTTTCTTCTTATGGCTGCTTACTGCACTTTTTAAACTGGATTTTATTCTTCTTTTTCTTTGTAGTTTCGCTATGTGCTTCAACCATTGCTCTCAAGGTTATGAGCAATATCTTTGTGTTAATCAGTATGTACCTTTATCTATCTATCTGTCTGTCGATCTATCTATCAAAAAATCAATCTATCTATCAGCTTTTTGTCTGTCCATCTGTCCTTGTGTACAGAACAGTTAACGACATAGCCTATGTCACTTTCCTCCATTATGCTTCCAAAAATCCTGCAATGTAACTGATATTTAGGGAGAGCACAGGGTTCACTGAGACACTTGCAGATCGAGTCGGCCATGTGTACCTAGAAAAGCAGGAAATGGTTGTGCAGGGACTTGCAACCGTGTCTCTACCCACTGTCCTCTTTCATCTCCTTCTCATTTGCTGTCTGTATTTAGCCACATTCATTGACTAAGTGCTCCCTGAAGACCACAAGTATCCTTCCTCTGGACTTGTTGTCGACAGAAAAGTAAACTTGTTGCTTTCCACACCACCATGTTTGAAGGACATCGGCGTGATCACTGCTGATAGGACGGATGGTCAAATAAAAAGGAACACCAATTTCTAGACAGGAGCAGTTTGGAGCTAAGTGTGTATTGTGGAGTGACATGTTTATTTGAGTGTCCAAACTTCCCTCTTTAGGTGGTTATTACTTCACATTCGTGAAGATCATAAAACCCACCGATTTCAAAGGCCCAGATGCTTATTATTACAGCAACTCAATTGTTGAGGTGAGAGAAAACGAGAAGGACGTTGCTGCACCACTAAATCTGTGGCTGGGAACTGCTGAAAACAAACAAAAAGAATTCACGGTGGCCAGATAGGGCTATTTTCTACTGAATGTCTCTGGGGGCACAAACAGAATCCATTTGTTTGATTGTTTGTTTTTCAGTTTCACTCGTGTAGGGTACTTGTCCCCACACCTTCAGCTTGCAGTTTGTCTGTGTCCTTGGATCTCAAGTGAGCCCCCTGTAAGGAAGCACGTAGGTTTCTTGAGTTTTCATCCGTTCATTTAACCCTGTGTCTTTTGTTTGCAGCACTCAGTGCCTGACCTTTTATTCAGATGATTCAGTGCTGTGCCCTTATTGCACGTTAAAAATTTTTTTTGTTATCATTAGTCTACCATTACGTGAAGAACATTATGTTTACTATGCTCCCCCTTCACCAAGTTCCCCGAAAATCCTCTTCAGTCGCTGTCCATCAGCGAGTAGTAAGATGTAATATAATCTCTAATAGACTTCTCTGTGTTTTACAGCACTCCCCATGCCGTCCCGACCCCACGCAATATATATGCTAATCCTAATGTCCCCATTCTTTCTCCCTAAACTTATCCCTCAGTTCAGAACCTCCCTGCTCAGTCCTTTTCCCTTTGGCAACTTTCAGTCAACTCTCGGTTTCTGTGAGTCTGCTGCTGTTTTTTTCCTTCAGTTTTTCTTTGTTGTTATACTCCACACATGAGTGAAATCATTTGATACTTGTCTTTCTCCGCCTGACCTATTTCTCTGAACATAATACCGTCTAGCTCCATCCACGTCATTGAAAATGGTAGGATTTGTTTTCTTCTTATGGCTGCTTACTGCACTTTATACACTGGATTTCATTTTTCCTTTTTGTTTGTAGATTAGCTATGTGCTTTAACCATTCATCTCCTGGTTATGATGAACAGCTTTGTGTCAATCGATGTTTATCTGTATCTATTTATTGCTCTGTCTGTCTGTATATCTATCTATCTTTCTATATATCCTTCTATCTCTCTGTCCTTCTCTCTATATATCTATCCATATATCTAGCTTCCTATCATCTATCATGTTTATCATCTATCTATCTCTCATCTGTCATCTATCTATCTATCTATGAATCAATCATCTTTCTGTCTGCCCATCTAACCTTATGTACAGAACATTTAAAACATCACCTATGTCACTTCCCTACATTATGCTTCCAAAAACATTGCAAGGTCACTAGGCCGCAGGGAGAGCACTGGGCTCACTGAAACAGTTGCAGATCGAGTCAGCCGCGTGTTCTTACAAAACCAGTAAATGGTGGTGCAGGGACTTGAACCCGTATCTCTGTCCTCTGTCCTCTTATAGCTCCTTCTCGTTGCTAACTGTATTTAGCCACATTCATTGACTAAGTGCTCTCTGAAGACCCCAAGTATACTTCCTCTCTGCCTGTTGTAGACAGAAAAGTATACTTGGTGCTTTACTCACCACCATGTTTGAGGGACATTGGCGTGTTCACCACTGATAGGAGGAGGGACAAATAAAAAGGAACACCTATTTCAAGACAGGAGCATTTGGTAACAAATTGTTTGTTGTGGAGAGACGTGTTGGTTGAGTGTCCAAACTTCCCTCTTTATGTGGTTTTTACTTCTTTACAGTCATGAACATCATAAAACCCAGTGATTTCAAAAGCCAAGACAAATATTATTACAGCAATTCATCTGTTGATGTGAGAAAAAATGAGAAGGACATTGCAGTACCACTAAATCTATACCTGGGCACTGCTGAAACCAAACAAAAAGATTTCACGGTGGCTAGATAGGACTATTTTCTAGTGACTGTCTCTGGGGACTCAAACAGAATCTATTTGTTTCTCTGTTTCTCAGATTCACTTGTATAGGGTAACTCTCCGCGCCTCTTCAGCTTGTAGTTTGTCTGTGTACTTGGATCTCCAGTGAGTCTCCAGTAAGGGAGCACATAGGTGATCTTGAGTTTTCATCAGTACTTCTTACCCTGTGTCTTTTGATTGGAGCAGTCAAAGCCTGTACTTTTATTCTGATATTTGAGAGCTATGCTCTTACTGCACTTTGAAGTTTTTTTTGTTCTCATTAATATACAGTTACATGCAGAACATTATGTTTACTATTCTACCCCCTTCACCAAGTTCTCTCCAAATCGAAGTTTCAGTCGCTGTGCGAAAGCGTGTCGTAAGATGCTCTAGAATCACTACTTCTCATTTCTGCGTTGTAAGGCCCACCCCATGACCCTACATCCTACACATTATTCATGCTAATCCTAATGGCCCCATTCTTTTTCCCCGCGCTTATCACTCCCTTCCCACAAACCCTACCAATTCCCTTTCTCTTTGGTATCTGTTAGTCCACTCTCGGGTACTGTGTGTATCCTGCTGTTTCTTCCTTTAGTTTTTCTATGTTATCGTACTCCACACATGAGTGAAATCATTTGGTACATGTATTTCTCCGACTTTCCTATTTGACTGAGCATAATACCCTCTAGCTCCATCCAAGTTATTGCCAGTGATAGGATTTGTTTTCATCTTATGGCTGCTTACTGCACTTTTTAAACTGGATTTTATTCTTCTTTTTCGTTTGTAGTTTCGCTATGTGCTTCAACCATTGCTCTCATGGTTATGAGCAATAGCTTTGTGTTAATCGATATGAACCTATATCTATCTATCTGTCTGTCTATCAATCAATTAATCAATCAATCAATCATCTGTTTGTCTGCCCATCTGCTCTTGTGTGCAGAACACTTAACCAAATACCCTATGTCACTTTCCTATATTGTGCTTCCAAAAATCCTGCAAGTTATCTAGGCTGCAGGGAGAGCACTGGGTTCACCGAGACACTTGCAGGTCGTGTCGGCCGAGTGTACCTACAAAACCAGGAAATGGTTGTGCAGGGACTTGAACCCGTGTCTCTACCCACTGTCCCCTTTCATCTCCTTCTCACTTGCTGTCTGTATTTAGCCACATTCATTGACTAAGTGCTCCCTGAAGAGCTCAAGTATCCTTCATATGGGCCTGTAGTCGACAGAAAAGTAAACTTGTTTCTTTCATCACCACCATGTTTGAAAGACATCGGCATGATCACTGAGGATAGGATGGAGGGTCAAATAAAAATGAACACCAATTTCTAGACAGGAGCAGTTAGGAGCTAAGAGTGTATTGTGGAGTGACATGTTTATTTTAGTGTCCAAACTTCCCTCTTTAGGTGGTTATTACTTCACATTCGTGAAGATCATAAAACCCACAGATTTCAAAGGCCCAGATGCTTTTTATTTCAGCAACTCAGCTGTTGAGGTGAGGGAAAATGAGAAGGACGTTGCTGCACCACTAAATCTATGGTTGGTCCCTGCTGAAAACAAACAAAAAGAATTCACGGTGGCCAGATAGGGCTATTTTCTACTGAATGTCTCTGGGGGCACAAACAGAATCCATTTGTTTGATTGTTTGTTTTTCAGTTTCACTCGTGTAGGGTACTTGTCCCCACACCTTCAGCTTGCAGTTTGTCTGTGTCCTTGGATCTCAAGTGAGCCCCCTGTAAGGAAGCACGTAGGTTTCTTGAGTTTTCATCCGTTCATTTAACCCTGTGTCTTTTGTTTGCAGCACTCAGTGCCTGACCTTTTATTCAGATGATTCAGTGCTGTGCCCTTATTGCACGTTAAAAATTTTTTTTGTTATCATTAGTCTACCATTACGTGAAGAACATTATGTTTACTATGCTCCCCCTTCACCAAGTTCCCCGAAAATCCTCTTCAGTCGCTGTCCATCAGCGAGTAGTAAGATGTAATATAATCTCTAATAGACTTCTCTGTGTTTTACAGCACTCCCCATGCCGTCCCGACCCCACGCAATATATATGCTAATCCTAATGTCCCCATTCTTTCTCCCTAAACTTATCCCTCAGTTCAGAACCTCCCTGCTCAGTCCTTTTCCCTTTGGCAACTTTCAGTCAACTCTCGGTTTCTGTGAGTCTGCTGCTGTTTTTTTCCTTCAGTTTTTCTTTGTTGTTATACTCCACACATGAGTGAAATCATTTGATACTTGTCTTTCTCCGCCTGACCTATTTCTCTGAACATAATACCGTCTAGCTCCATCCACGTCATTGAAAATGGTAGGATTTGTTTTCTTCTTATGGCTGCTTACTGCACTTTATACACTGGATTTCATTTTTCCTTTTTGTTTGTAGATTAGCTATGTGCTTTAACCATTCATCTCCTGGTTATGATGAACAGCTTTGTGTCAATCGATGTTTATCTGTATCTATTTATTGCTCTGTCTGTCTGTATATCTATCTATCTTTCTATATATCCTTCTATCTCTCTGTCCTTCTCTCTATATATCTATCCATATATCTAGCTTCCTATCATCTATCATGTTTATCATCTATCTATCTCTCATCTGTCATCTATCTATCTATCTATGAATCAATCATCTTTCTGTCTGCCCATCTAACCTTATGTACAGAACATTTAAAACATCACCTATGTCACTTCCCTACATTATGCTTCCAAAAACATTGCAAGGTCACTAGGCCGCAGGGAGAGCACTGGGCTCACTGAAACAGTTGCAGATCGAGTCAGCCGCGTGTTCTTACAAAACCAGTAAATGGTGGTGCAGGGACTTGAACCCGTATCTCTGTCCTCTGTCCTCTTATAGCTCCTTCTCGTTGCTAACTGTATTTAGCCACATTCATTGACTAAGTGCTCTCTGAAGACCCCAAGTATACTTCCTCTCTGCCTGTTGTAGACAGAAAAGTATACTTGGTGCTTTACTCACCACCATGTTTGAGGGACATTGGCGTGTTCACCACTGATAGGAGGAGGGACAAATAAAAAGGAACACCTATTTCAAGACAGGAGCATTTGGTAACAAATTGTTTGTTGTGGAGAGACGTGTTGGTTGAGTGTCCAAACTTCCCTCTTTATGTGGTTTTTACTTCTTTACAGTCATGAACATCATAAAACCCAGTGATTTCAAAAGCCAAGACAAATATTATTACAGCAATTCATCTGTTGATGTGAGAAAAAATGAGAAGGACATTGCAGTACCACTAAATCTATACCTGGGCACTGCTGAAACCAAACAAAAAGATTTCACGGTGGCTAGATAGGACTATTTTCTAGTGACTGTCTCTGGGGACTCAAACAGAATCTATTTGTTTCTCTGTTTCTCAGATTCACTTGTATAGGGTAACTCTCCGCGCCTCTTCAGCTTGTAGTTTGTCTGTGTACTTGGATCTCCAGTGAGTCTCCAGTAAGGGAGCACATAGGTGATCTTGAGTTTTCATCAGTACTTCTTACCCTGTGTCTTTTGATTGGAGCAGTCAAAGCCTGTACTTTTATTCTGATATTTGAAAGCTATGCTCTTACTGCACTTTGAAGTTTTTTTTGTTCTCATTAATATACAGTTACATGCAGAACATTATGTTTACTATTCTACCCCCTTCACCAAGTTCTCTCCAAATCGAAGTTTCAGTCGCTGTGCGAAAGCGTGTCGTAAGATGCTCTAGAATCACTACTTCTCATTTCTGCGTTGTAAGGCCCTCCCCATGACCCTACATCCTACACATTATTCATGCTAATCCTAATGGCCCCATTCTTTTTCCCCGCGCTTATCACTCCCTTCCCACAAACCCTACCAATTCCCTTTCTCTTTGGTATCTGTTAGTCCACTCTCGGGTACTGTGTGTATCCTGCTGTTTCTTCCTTTAGTTTTTCTATGTTATCGTACTCCACACATGAGTGAAATCATTTGGTACATGTATTTCTCCGACTTTCCTATTTGACTGAGCATAATACCCTCTAGCTCCATCCAAGTTATTGCCAGTGATAGGATTTGTTTTCATCTTATGGCTGCTTACTGCACTTTTTAAACTGGATTTTATTCTTCTTTTTCGTTTGTAGTTTCGCTATGTGCTTCAACCATTGCTCTCATGGTTATGAGCAATAGCTTTGTGTTAATCGATATGAACCTATATCTATCTATCTGTCTGTCTATCAATCAATTAATCAATCAATCAATCATCTGTTTGTCTGCCCATCTGCTCTTGTGTGCAGAACACTTAACCAAATACCCTATGTCACTTTCCTATATTGTGCTTCCAAAAATCCTGCAAGTTATCTAGGCTGCAGGGAGAGCACTGGGTTCACCGAGACACTTGCAGGTCGTGTCGGCCGAGTGTACCTACAAAACCAGGAAATGGTTGTGCAGGGACTTGAACCCGTGTCTCTACCCACTGTCCCCTTTCATCTCCTTCTCACTTGCTGTCTGTATTTAGCCACATTCATTGACTAAGTGCTCCCTGAAGAGCTCAAGTATCCTTCATATGGGCCTGTAGTCGACAGAAAAGTAAACTTGTTTCTTTCATCACCACCATGTTTGAAAGACATCGGCATGATCACTGAGGATAGGATGGAGGGTCAAATAAAAATGAACACCAATTTCTAGACAGGAGCAGTTAGGAGCTAAGAGTGTATTGTGGAGTGACATGTTTATTTGAGTGTCCAAACTTCCCTCTTTAGGTGGTTATTACTTCACATTCGTGAAGATCATAAAACCCACAGATTTCAAAGGCCCAGATGCTTTTTATTTCAGCAACTCAGCTGTTGAGGTGAGGGAAAATGAGAAGGACGTTGCTGCACCACTAAATCTATGGTTGGTCCCTGCTGAAAACAAACAAAAAGAATTCACGGTGGCCAGATAGGGCTATTTTCTACTGACTGTCTATGGGGGCTTAAACAGAATCCATTTGTTTCATTGTTTGATTTCAGTTTCATTCGTGTAGGGTACTTGTCCCCACACCTTCAGCTTGTAGTTTGTCTGTGTCCTTGGATCGCAAGTGAGTCTCCTGTAAGGAAGCACGTAGGTTTCTTGAGTTTTCATCCGTTCTTTTAACCCTGTGTCTTTTGTTTGCAGCACTCAGTGCCTGACCTTTTATTCTGAAGATTCATGGCTGCGCCCTTATTGCACTTAAAAATTTTTTTTGCCATCATTATTCTACAATCACGTGAAGAACATTATGTTTACTATGCTCCCCCTTCACCAAGTCCACCCCAAAAATCCTCTTACATTCCTGTCCATCAGCATAGTTGGATGCTATAGACCCATCCAATATGTACGCCTTCACAGGCACCATTACAATCGCTGTCAATCAGCGAGTAGTAAAATGCTATATAATCTCTACTGGTCTTCTGTGTGTTGACAGAACTCCCCATTTCCCCCGACCCCACGCAATATACATGCTAATCCTAATGCCCCCATTCTTTTTCCCCGCAGTTATCCCTCCCTTCAGAATCACCCTGCCCATTTTTTTCCCTATGGCAACTTTTAGTCAACTCTCGGTTCTGTGAGTCTGCTGCTGTTTGTTTCCTTCACTTTTTCTTTGTTGTTATACTCCGCACTTGAGTGAAATCATTTGATACTTGTCTTTCACCACCTGATTGCTTACTGCACTTTGTAAACTAGATTTCATTCTTCCTTTTTGTTTGTAGTTTAACTATGTGATTTCACCATTCATCTCCTGTTAATGAGCAACAGCTTTGTGTCAATCGATGTGTATCTCTATCTATCGCTCTGTCTCTATATCTTTCTATATATCCTTCTATCTATCTCTCTATCCTTCTCTCTATCTGTCTATCCATCTATCTTGCTTCCAATCTTCTAACTATCATGTGTATCATCTATCTTCTGTCATCTCTCTATCTATGAATCAATCATCTTTCTCTCTGCCCATCTATCCTTATGTACATAACAGTTAACAACATCACCTATGTCAATTCCCAACATTATGCTTACAAAAATATTGCAAGGTCACTAGGCCGTAGGGAGAGCACTCGGCTCACTGAGACAATTGCAGATCGAGTCAGCCGCGTGTGCTTACAAAAACAGTAAATGGAGGTGCAGGGACTTGAACCCGTATCTCTGTCCTCTGACCTCTTAAACTTCCTTCTCGCTTGCTAAATGTATTTAGCCACACTCATTGACTAAGTCCTCACTGAAGACCGCAAGTACACTTCCTCTGGGCCTGTTGAAGACAGAAAAGTATACTTGGTGCTTTTCTCGCCACCATGTTTGTGGAACATTGGCGTGTTCACCACTGATAGGAGTAGGGACAAATAAAAAGGAACACCTATTTCTATACAGGAGCATTTGTGAGCAAAGTGTGTGTTGTGGTGAGACGTGTTTGTTTGAGTATCCAAACTTCCCTCTTTATGTGGTTATTACATCTTTACAGTCATGAACATCATAAAACCCAGTGATTTCAAAATCCCAGACACATATTATTACAGCAAATCATTGGTTGATGTGAGAAAAAATGAGAAGGACATTGCAGTACCACTAAATCTATACCTGGTCACTGCTGAAACCAAACAAAAAGAATTCACGGTGGCTAGGTAGGACTATTTTCTAGTGACTCTCTCTGGGGACTCAAACAGAATCCATTTGTTTCTCTTTTTCTCAGATTCAGTTGTATAGTGTACCTGTTCCCGCCCCTTCAGCTTGTAGTTTGAATGTGTCCTTGGATCTCCAGTGAGTCTAGAGTTAATGAGCACGCAGGTGCTCTTGAGTTTTCATCAGTACTTCTAACCCTGTGTCTTTTGATTGGAGCAGTCAAAGTCTGTAATTTTATTCTGTAATATGAGAGCTATGCTGTTACTGGACTTTGAAATTTTTTTTTATTCTCATTAATATACAATGACATACAGAACAATATGTTTGCTAGTCTACCCCCTTCACCAAGTCCTCGCCAATTCACAGTTTAGGTCGATATCCATTAGCATGTAGTAATATGCTCTAGAATCACTACTTGTCTTCTCTGTGTTGTATAGCCCTCCCAATGACCCTTCACCCTACACATTATTCATGTTAATCCTAATGCCCCCATTCTTTTTCCCCGCCCTTATCAATCCCTTCCTCACAAACACTACCAAGTCCCTTTCTCTTTGGTAACTCTTAGTCCACTCTCGGGTACTGTGTATATGCTGCTGTTTCTTCCTTCAGTTTTTCTTTGTTATCGTACTCCACACATGAGTTAAATCATTTGGTACATGTATTTCTCCGACTGGCCTATTTGACTGGGCATAATACCCTCTAGCTCCATCCAAGTTATTGCCAATGATAGGATTTGTTTTCTTCTTATGGCTGCTTACTGCACTTTTTAAACTGGATTTTATTCTTCTTTTTCGTTTGTAGTTTCGCTATGTGCTTCAACCATTGCTCTCATGGTTATGAGCAATAGCTTTGTGTTAATCGATATGAACCTATATCTATCTATCTGTCTGTCTATCAATCAATCAATCAATCAATCAATCATCTTTCTGTCTGCCCATCTGTCCTTGTGTACAGAACAGTTAACCACATATCCTATGTCACTTTCCTGCATTATGCTTCAAAAAATCCTGCAAGGTAACTAGGCTGTTTGGAGAGCACTGGGTTCACCGAGACACTTGCGGTTCGTGTCGGCCGAGTGTACCTACAAAACCAGGAAATGGTTGTGCAGGGACTTGAACCCGTGTCTCTATCCTCTGTCCTCTTTCATCTCCTTCTCACTTCCTGTCTGTATATAGCCACATTCATTCACTAAGTGATCCCTGAAGACCACAAGTATCCTTCCTCTGGGCCTGTGGTCGCAGAAACGTAAACTTGTTGCTTTGCTCACCACCATGTTTGAAGGATATCTATGTGAACACGACTGATAGGATGGAGGGTCAAATAAAAAGGAACACCAATTTCTAGACAGGAGCAGTTGGGAGCTAAGAGTGTATTGTGGACTGACATGTTTATTTGAGTGTCAAAACTTCCCTCTTTTTTGGTGGTTATTACGTCAGTTTCGTGAAGATCATAAAAGCCACCTATTTCAAAGGCCCAAATGCTTATTATTTCAGCAACTCAGTTGTTGAGGTGAGAGAAAACAAGAAGGACGTTTCTGCAGCACTAAATCTATGGCTGGGAACTGCTGAAAACAAACAAAAAGAATTCACGGTATCCAGATAGGGCTATTTTCTACTGAATGTCTGTGGGGGCTCAGACTGAATCCATTTGTTTTTCAGTTTCACTCGTGTAGGGTACTTGTCCCCACACCTTCAGCTTGCAGTTTGTCTGTGTCCTTGGATCTCAAGTGAGTCTCCTGTAAGGAATCACGTAGGTTTCTTGAGTTTTCATCCGTTCTTTTAACCCTGTGTCTTTTGTTTGCAGCACTCACTGCCTGACCTTTTATTCTGATGATTCAGAGCAGTGCACTTATTGCACATAAATTATTTTTTTATCATTAATCTACAATCACGTGAAGAACATTATGTTTACTGTGCTCCCCCCTTCACCAAGTCCCCCCGAAAAACCTCTTCAGTCACTGTCGATCAGCGCATTTGGATGCTGTAGAACCCTTCACCATGTCCCCCCCACAGACTCCGTTACAGTCGCTGTCCATCAGTGAGTAGTAAGATGCTATATGATCTCTACTAGTCTTCTCTGTGTTGTACAGTACTCCCCATGCACACCCAACCCCACGCATTATACATGCTAATCCTAATGCCCCCATTCTTTCTCCCCACACTTATCCCTCCCTTGAGAACCACCCTGCCCAGTATTTTCCCTTTGGCAACTTTTAGTCAACTCTCGGTTCTGTGAGGCTGCTTCTGTTTTTTTCCTTCATTTTTCTTTGTTGTTATATTCCGCACATGAATGAAATCATTTGATACTTGTCTTTCTCTGCCTGACCTATTTCTCTGAACATACTACCGTCTAGCTCCATCCACGTCATTGCAAACGATAGGATTTGTTTTCTTCTTATGGCTGCTTACTGCAGTTTGTAAACTGGATTTCATAGTTCCTATTTGTTTGTAGTTTTGCTATGTGATTTCACCATTCATCTCCTGGTTATGAGCAACAGCTTTGTGTCATTCGATATGTATCTGTATCTACCTATCACTCTGTCTCTCTCTATATCTATTAATGTTTCTTTATATTTTTCTATCTATGTCTCTATTCTTCTCTCTATTTATCTATCCATCTATCTAGTTTCCTGTCTTCTATCTATTATGTGTATTGTCTATCTCTCATCTGTCATCTATCTATCTGTCTATCTATGAATCAATCATCTTTCTGTCTGCCCAACTATACTTATGTAGATAACAGTTATCAGCATCACCTATGTCACTTCCATACATTATGCTTCCAAAAACATTCCAAGGTCACTAGGCCGTAGGGAGAGCACTGGGCTCACTGAGCCAATGGTAGATCTAGTCAGCCGCGTGTGCTTACTAAACCAGTAAATGGTGGTGCAGGGACTTGAACACGTATCTCTGTCCTCTGTCCTCTTAAACCTCCTTCTCGCTTGCTAACTGTATTTAGCCACATTCATTGACTAAGTGCTCACTGAAGACCACAAGTATACTTCTTCTGGGCCTGTTGTAGACAGAAAAGTATACTTGGTGCTTTACTCACCACCATGTTTGAGGGACATTGGCGTGTTCACCGCTGATAGGAGGAGGGACAAAAAAAAAAAGAACACGTATTTCTATACAGGAGCATTTGGGAGCAAAGTGTGTGTTGTGGAGAGACGTGTTTGGTTGAGTATCCAAACTTCCCTCTTTATGTGGTTATTACTTCTTTACAATCGTGAACCTCATAAAACTCAGTGATTTCAAAAGCCCAGACACATATTATTACAGCAATTCATTTGTTGATGTGAGAAAAAATGAGAAGGACATTGCAGTACCACTAAATCTATACCTGGGCACTGCTGAAACCAAACAAAAATAATTCATGGTTGCTAGGTAGGACTATTTTCTAGTGACTGTCTCTGGGGTCTCAAACAGAATCCATTTGTTTCTTTGTTTCTCAGATACACTTGTATAGGGTACCTGAACCTGCCCCTTCAGCTTGAAGTTTGTCTGTGTCCTTGGATCTCAAGTGAGTCTAAAGTAAGGGAGCACTTAGGTGATCTTGAGTTTTCATCAGTTCTTCTAACCCTGTGTCATTTGATTGGAGCAGTGAAAGCCTGTACCTTTATTCTGATATTTGACAGCTATGCTCTTACTGCACTTTGACAATTTTTATTTTTCTCATTAATATACAATGACATGCAGAACATTATGTTTACTAGTCTACCCCCTTCACCAAGTCCTCACCAAATCCCAGTTACAGTCGCTGTCTGTCAGCGTTTAGTAAGATGCTATAGAATCACTACTTGTCTACTCTGTGTTGTATAGACCTCTCCTTGCCCGTACACCCTACACATTATTCATGCTAATCCTAATGCCCCCATTCCTTTTCCCCGTCCTTATTACTCCCTTCCCACAAATCCTACCCAGTCCCTTTCTCTTTGGTAACTGTTACTCCACTCTCGGGTACTGTGTGTCTGCTGCTGTTTTTACCATCAGTTTTTCTTTGTTATCATACTCCACAAATGAGTGAAATCATTTGGTACATGTATATATCCGACTGGCCTATTTGACTGGGCATAATACCCTCTAGCTCCATCCACGTTATTGCCAATGATAGGATTTGTTTTCTTCTTATGGCTGCTTACTGCACTTTTTAAACTGGTTTTTATTTTTCTTTTTTCTTTGTATTTTCGCTATGTGCTTCAAACATTGCTCTCAAGGTTATGAGCAATATCTTTGTGTTAATCGATAGGTACCTTTATCTGTCTATCTGTCTGACGATCTATCTATCTATCAAAAAATCAATCAATCTATCAGCTTTTTGTCTGCCCATCTGTCCTTGTGT
Organism: Manis pentadactyla; assembly: GCF_030020395.1. Lineage (NCBI taxonomy): Eukaryota > Metazoa > Chordata > Mammalia > Pholidota > Manidae > Manis > Manis pentadactyla. The sequence continues at coordinate 43,491 of NW_026645161.1, forward strand.
ACAGAACAGTTAACGACATAGCCTATGTCACTTTCCTCCATTATGCTTCCAAAAATCCTGCAATGTAACTAATATTTAGGGAGAGCACAGAGTTCACTGAGACACTTGCAGGTTGTGTCTTCTGAGTGTACCTACAAAACCAGGAAATGGCTGTGCAGGGACTTGAACCCATGTCTCTATCCTCTGTCCTCTTTCATCTCGTTCTCACTTGCTGTCTGTATTTAGCCACATTCATTGACTAAGTGCTCCCTGAAGACCACAAGTATACTTCCTCTGTGCCTGTTGTCGACAGAAAAGTCAACTTGTTTCTTTGCTCACCACCATGATTGAAGTACATCTGCATGATCTCTGCGGATAGGACGGAGGGTCAAATAAAGAGGAACAACAATTTCTAGACAGTAGCAGTTGGGAGCTAAGAGTGTATTGTGGAGTGACATGTTTATTTGAGTGTCCAAACTTCCCTCTTTAGGTGATTATTACTTCACATTCGTGAAGATCATAAATCCACCGATTTCTTAGTCCCAGATGTTTATTATTACAGCAACTCAGTTGTTGAGTTGATAGAAAATGAGAAGGACGTTGCTGCACCACTAAATCTATGGCTGGGCCCCTTGCTGAAAACAAACAAAAGAATTCACGGTGGCCAGTTAGGGCTATTTTCTGCTGACTGTCTCTGGGGGCTCAAACAGAATCCATTTGTTTCATTGTTTGTTTCTCAGTTTCACTCATGTAGGGTACTTGTCACCACACCTTCAGCTTATAGTTTGTCTGTGTCCTTGGATCTCAAGTGAGTCTCTTGTATGGAAGCACGTAGGTTTCTTGAGTTTTCAACCGTTCTTTTAACCCTGTGTCTTTTGTTTGCAGTACTCAGAGCCTGACCTTTTATTCTGATGATTCAGTCCTGTGCCGTTATTGCACATGAAAAATTTTTTTTGTTATCATTATTCTACATTCAAGTGAAGAACATTATGTTTACTCTGCTCCCCCTTCACCAAGACCACCCCCAAAAACCTCTTAGAGTAGCTGTCCATCAGCATAGTTGGGTGCTATAGACCCCTTCACCATGTACCCCTTCACAGACACCATTACAGTCGTTGTCAATCAGTGAGTAGTAAGATGCAATATAATCTCTACTAGTCTTCTCTGTGTTGTACAGCACTCCCCATGCCCCCTCCGAACCCACGCAATATACATGCTAATCCTAATGCCCCCATTCTTTCTCCCCGCACTTATCCCTCCCTTCAGAACAACCCTGCCAAGTCCTTTTCCCTTTGGCATCTTTTAGTCAACTCTCGGGTTCTGTGAGACTGCTGCTGTTTTTTTCCTTCGGTTTTTCTTTGTTGTTATACTCCACAAATGAGTGAAATCATTTGGTACTTTTCTTTCTATGCCTGACCTATTTCTCTGAACATACTACCGTCTAGCTCCATTCATGTCATTGCAAATGGTAGGATTTGTTTTCTTCTTATGGCTGCTTTCTGCACTTTGTGAACTGGATTTCATTCATCCTTTTTGTTTGTGGTTTAGCTATGTGATTTCACCGTTCATCGCCTGGTTATGAGCAACAGCTTTGTGTCAATCGATATGTATCTGTATCTATATTTCACTCTGTCTCTCTGCATATCTATCTTTCTATATATCCTTCTATCTCTCCATCCTTCCTCGAGCTGTGAGCCCTCGTCCCCTATCACATAAAACTTAGAAATAAGTGGGTGTACTCCGCCCACTGTGGCCCTCAGGCGACGGCTTTGCCCTGTCTGTGGACCTGCGTGGCGCCTGCGCGGTCAGGCCCCAGGACATCCTTCTGGCTCTGGCGGCAGCCGGGATTCCTAAGGCTCCCGTGCGGCACCGTCCAGGACACTGCCGTGTGCGGCCGCCGTGAAAGCTCGGTTTTCTGAGGAGCCACGGGACGGAAAGGTGAGGAGAGGCTCCCCGTGCGTCGCCTGCAGAGCACTCCCCTTTACGGTCCTGGGGAGGAAAGCCTGCGGAAGGGAAAGGGGTCTCAGTTGATCTTGGGGAAGCGGCTGACGCGACGGGTGGAGTTGAGGGGGCGGGTGAGTCCGGGACACAGCTGAGTCCGTGCCGGGGCAAGTGAGCCTTGCCCAGCGCGTCCCCGGGAGCCTGTGCGGTGGGTGGATTGGCCGCACCTGCGGTAGGCCCTCCAAGCTACAGGCGTCCTTCCTGACAAGGCTCTGAGACGGTAATGGAGCAGAGGGGACTTGGTTGCTGAATGGCCTGCTTACCTGGGTTTCAGGTCTTGCGGTGTGCCGAGCACATAGGGTGGGTTCCTGAGAAGAGTCCCCTGTGTGGGGTCTGCCTGGGAGGCTCCCCCCAGGCTCAGCATGGCACTGACACATCCCAGCTTCCCAAGGGCTGCCCCCAATCCGTGGCCTGTGCCGGGCCTCGTGTGCTACCTCCAAGGGAAGAGCTGGATTGGTGAATCAGTGGGTGCCCCGTGTTCTGTTACCACACCCGCTTCTTCTTGGGTGCTACACGGGGTCTCGGTTGCTGCAGCACTGCATTGTAATGGGATGAAAGGGCGCCATGCTCCTGCTCCGCTTTCCCAGGACGGCTGTAGGGATGGGGTCCTGTGCAGTTCCACCAAGCCTGCAGGGTGTTTGCTTGATTTCTGTGAGAAGTGCGATGGAATTTTGGTGAGGGTCGCAGGGGTTGTGCACATTGCTGTGTGTGGAGGGACTTGTAACAACCTAACTCTTCCCGTCCACGTCTGCAGGGTCCACAATTTTCAGGTCTCCCACCTCCTCGGTTAAGTTTGTTCTTTGGTACCTGTAACTTCTGGAGAAAATTCCTGAACTAAATACATTTGAGCCGAAATCAGTCAAAGGGAGAAATAAAGTGGGAGAAACCTGTTTGTTACTTACTACTAGTCATCCACTTCAGCTTGCCCGTGTCTGTCACAACCAGGCTTCAGAAGAAGGGGCCCCACCGAACTTCTTCAGTCCAAATATGCCCTCTCTCGCCCTCATAATTACCTGTTGATAGAGAGATGGACTATTTCTCTCCACTTCTTAGAAGCACCTACTGATGTGGAGATGCACGAAGGCTAGTTGAGATACTTTGGAAATACTACAGTTTTTTCCACAGCACTTTAGTCTAATTTATTTATTTCTTTGGTATCATTAATCTACAATGACATGAGCAACATTATGGTTACTAGTTTCCTCCCATCATCAAATCCTCAGCACACACCCCATTACAGTCACTGACCATCAGTGTAGTAAGATGCTGTAGAATCAATATTCTTCTCTGTGTTGGACATCCCTCCCCATACCTCTCCTGGCACATTATGTGTGCTAATCATAATGCCTTTCCCCGCTTACCCTCCTTTCCCACCCTCCCTCCCCAGGGCCTTTCCCTTTGGTAACTGTTAGACCATTCTTGTGTTCTCTGAATCTGCTGATGGTTTGTTTCTTCCCTTTTTTTTCTTTATTCTTACATTGATCTTATGAGTGAAATCATTTGGTACTTGACTTTTTCCGTCTGGCTTATTTCACTGAGCATAATACCCTCTAGCTCCATCCAAATTGTTGCAAATGGTAGGAATTGTGTTATTCTTACACAACACTTTCTTCTTTATGATGTACTTGTAATGGGCATTATTTTCTTAATCTCTGATCTTTCGTTATTAGTGAATACAAGCAAACGACTTTTATAAGTTGGTTTGGTATCTTACAAGTTTACTGAATTCATTTTTAGTTCTAACAGGTCTTTGGTTAATTAGGGCGTGAAATTGGAATTCCAAAATTCCACTTTTTGTACCCCAGGTCTTCCCTACATCCAAGGCCAAGTGGCTGCAGGGGAACCTCCCACAGGCCTTCTAATGAGCCCTGGACCCCTGCAAGGTGCCATTTGTTTGAACTGGGTGGAAGGGCTTGGCCTCTCTTGACAGGGTGTTATGTCTGCTGTGCTTTTCTTATGGTTATTTTGCAAACTAATTTACTTTCCAGCAATTTAAAATCTACAGAAAACTTGTAGTGTCAGTACAGATTCACTTTATACTGAATTTCCTAGCATCTCACTTTGCCACAGTTTTCACTTCACACAAAATTTCTGTGGTGTCTACCCCAAACAGGGACACGCTTCCAGGGAAACAACATCTGACTGCAAATGAGGGAAGTATTAGGGTCTCCACATGATAATCCAATGCACAGAACCACCACAGCTGTCACCATCCGCTCCAGCTTAGTGCACATGTCTTACTATCCTGATGCAGTTTCCTTTTTCTGGAACTGTTCCCGAGACTTTACCTCAGTTGGTTTCTCTGGGACCTTGAATAAGCAGGATCACATAATATTTGTCCTTCTTGGAGGGGCGCATTTCCATGAGCATAATGGCTTTGTGGGTCCATCTGTGCAGCAGGTTCTAGGACTCCTTGTTTACTCAAATGTATAGACACCACATTGCTTTCAACTGTCTGAGGACACCCGGGTCGTCTCCACATTTTGGCTGTTGTGACTCATGCAGCTGTAAACAGAGGTGTGCAATATCTACGTCCTTGCTTTCCTGTCATTTGCGCAAATGCCCTGAAATGGAATTGCTAATTATATGTTAACTATGCTCGAGTTTTGGGGGACACTCTTCACACACAGTGTTTTCAAATCAGCTTTGGACCATTATTCTTTATTTCTATATTTGGCAGAATAATGTAGTTTATTGATCAACCCTGTTTTGTTCATCTGTTCATCCCTTGATGGGCATTTGAGTTGTGTCTACCTTTTTACTGTGGTGAGCAGTGCTGCTAAGAACTCTTGGGCCAGTTTCTGTTTGAACAGCATTTTCATTTCTTTGTGGTATTTATCTAGGATCGGTTCTTTACCCACAATTAGGTAACTGTATTATATATTATGAGGAAATGCCAAGGTGTTGTATACAAGCTGCATGTTTTATATTTCCACAAGCCAATGTTAGGGGCTCTAATTCCTATGCATCCTTGGTAACATGTGATTTTGAATTTTCCTGAGTATGGCCAATGCCATGTGCTTGCATTGGGTGGGGGTCTCTGTGGTCTAATTTGCATTTCCATAGCAACTAATGCTGTGTGAGACCTCTTCATGTGGTTGTTGAACATTTGTATGTCTTACCTGGAATCTTAATCCACTTTAAACATTTGTCTTGTCTTGTTGCCTTGTACTAGTTTGTGGTGTTTCCTGGGTTACAGGCTCTTTTTAGATGTACAACGTGGAGATATTTTCTTTCATTCTGTGACTGTTTTTCACTTTCTGGTTGGTGACTTTTAACGCAGAAATGTTTTTAATTTTATGCTCTCTTCTGTAGCTTGTCCTTTGGTGTCAGATCTGAGAAATCATGGCTAAATCCAAGGTCATGAACGTTTATCCTCATGTTTTCTTCTAGACTCTGTTGTTTTTTACATATTATGTAAGCCCTTTGTCTGTTCTGAGTTAATTTTTGTATGTGATATGTGTTAAGGGTTCAGTTTCATTCATCTGCATATGGACAGCTATTTGCCCAGCACCGTTTGCAAGGAAGACAATTCTTTCCCTAATTAAATTTTGTCCACCCATGTCAGAAAGCAAGTGACTGTATATGGTTTGGGTCACTTCTGGGCTTTCTACTCAGTTCTGTTGATCTGTGCATACAGTTGAACCTTGAACAAAATGGGGGTTTGTGTAGCTGACATCCCACAGAATCAGAATACACATAAAACATCTCACTCCCCCCAAACTTAAGTATTATCCTAATCATTGCTTATTTTTACTGGAAGACTTACCAATAATATAAACAGTTAACACATACTTTGTACATTACACATGTTTTGTGCTGTATTATAACTGTAAGGTAAGCTAGAAAAATCAAGTGTTTCTAATTGTCTTAAGTCTTATGTGAGAGGTACCCTCCCTATACGAAGAGGAAAGGAAAATCCTTTTCTTTGAAGACAAAGGGACAGAAAGAGGAATCTTAATGAGCAGGCCTTGATAAGTTCCCCCTATTTACAACACTATCTCATACTCCTGAACCTGTCATATTTCTCCACAAATGTCCACTCCTTATCAAACCCAGCACAAATTGCTCAGGGCCAACTGCTTCTCTGGGTCTTCACTTCCTTGTGAAGTCTCCCATATCACATAAAACCTATTAATAAATGGGTGTGCTTTTCTCTGGTTAATCATTGTCCGTTTCATTTTCAGACCCAGCAACCCTAAGAGGGTCAAGAACAACTCCCCCAGCCCTTGCAGTGTTCCCAGTTGATACTAAGCACAGCACTCTACAAGGGGCATTATTCTATCTCTCAGATGAGTAAATTGAAGCTCCAAGCATTTAGATGACTGGCCTAAGATAGGGCTGCCAGTCTTGGGGTAAAAACACAGGATATAGTTCAGATGATATCAAGAATTATGTTAATATAAGTATGTCCAAAAAATTATTTGTTCTCTGAAATTCAAATTTAACTTGTGTTTTTATGGCAACTTTAGACCAAAGTCCCAGTTCTTTTGTAAGATAGACTTTTTCTCTGAGCCCAGGGTTCTTTCTCCTACTACATGGGAGGGGCCTACACTCCCCACCCAGACCTGTGAATGGAAAGTCATAGAAACTGCCTCGGTCAGACCCTCAAATAGCTGTGGAAGCTAATACTTGTCACTACAGCCATATCAGCCTTTTAGTTGGAATCTAATCCATACACGTTGGGGTAAAACATTATAACATTTTAAAGAAGTAAACAGTTTTTGTTGTAAATCCTCCTTATCCTAGGATAGCAGAAGCAGAACTTCCTGACCCTCTTCCTGGGATGTGCCACTGTGAACACAGAAATACAACAGAAAACATATTCTGGTCTTTGCTTCATTCCTGATCCTGGGCTCCTAAATCCCTGGGAAATTCCTGGGTAAGAGATTCTTTAATACTAAGTAAGTGGTTCTGGGTGGGTTCTGCTCAGGTGTCTGACAGGCATAAAGCCCATGCCATGATTAGAAACTTGGAATTTTCAGCCTCAACCCTCCATTCTCCAGAGAAAGGGGATGAGATAAAAATGGAGTTAATAATACATCATACAAGTGTCTCAAAATACGGATTTTCGGGAGCTTCCAGGTTGGCAAACACATCCATGTCGTGTACTGGGAGGGCGATGTGTTCCAACCCCACAGGGAAGAATGAAGCCTTCTCCTGGCCCAAGGCCAAAGCCTTCATAATTACAAAGAAGCTGTTAGAAACCATTTCTCATGTGGGGTACCCCTGTGAGCACCAGTGATCAAGGCACCAGCTTCACTGGGCAAATCACTGTACATTTCACTGTACAAATTGTAGTGAAATGTAATGGATGTACCCCAATTTGCCAAAGCATTCATCTGCTGAAACACATCCTGATTTCTTTAAGTTTTTAGCCTTTATGAATAGAGCTATTATGTAAAACTGCATGGTGGCTTTTGTTGGGACATAGTTTTTCAAAGGAGTTGTATAAATACTGGTGATGTAATTCTTGAATGTCATGGTGAGACCTTTTTTAATTGTAAAATATTTTTAATGGCTCATTTTTGTTTTATGTATCTTTGTATATCTTGAGTACAAATCCTTTATCAAAAATGTATTTTGCAAATATTTTCTTTTAGTTTGTGTCTTGTGTTTGGGTTCTCTGAGCAAGGTCTTTTAGAGTAGAAATTATAACTCTATAAAGCACATGTGATTATTTTTCTTTTGTGGATAGGCCTTTGGTGTTGGGTTCAGCAAGGTTTGTAGATTTTCTTGCTTTACCTACAAATTTTATAATTTTGCATCTAAAATTTGACTATGAAAATTTTTTTATGTGTGTACCACTAAAAATTTTTTTAAATTAAAGTATTATTGACATACACTCTTATGAAGGTTTCACATGAAAGAACACTGCGGTCACTACATCCACCCATATTATCAAGTCCCCTCCATGCCTCATTGCAGTCACTGTCCATCAGTGTAGTAAGATGCCGCAGAGTCACTACTTGTCTTCTCTGTTCTACACTGTCTTCTCTGTGGTCCCCCACACCATGTGTGCCAATCATAATACCCCTCAATCCCCTTCTCCCTCCATTCTCACCTGCCCTCCCACACCCCTCCCCTTTGGTAACTGCTAGTTCTTTCTTGGAGTCTGTGAGTCCACTGCTGTTTTGGTCCTTCATTTTTACTTTGCCTTTATTTTCCAGAAATGAGGGAAATCATTTGGCATTTGTCTTTCTCCACATTGCTTATTTCACTGAGCATAATATCTTCCAGCTCCAACTATATTGTTGCCTATGGTAGGATATGTTTTTTCTTATGACTAAGAAGTATTTCATTGTGTTTATGTACCACACCTTCTTTCTTCATTGATCTCCTGATGGACACTTAGGTTGCTTCCATATCTTGGCTCTTGGAAAAAGTGCTGCAACAAATATAGTGGTGCATATGTCTTTTGGAATCTGAGAAACTATATTCTTTGGGTAAATTCCAAAGAGTGGAATTACCGGGTCAAATGGTATTTCTATTTTTAGTTTTCTAAGGAACATGCCTATTGGGAATTTTGAGTTAATTTTGGTGTAACTTGTAAAGCCTTTGCCTACTTCATTTCATTCATTTCACTCTCAAAGTGGAGAAAACACAAGAAATTTGTGCCCATTGCGGCTTGAATTTCCAAAGATTTGTGGTTCATCAGTTTAGACACAAGGGGGCACCACCTTCCCTGAGCTGTAAGCACGCATCCTGCAATGCTCACCGTGAACCGGAAGCGGCGCCTCTGCCCTCTTTGTGGACCAGCAGGGCTCATGCGCGGTCAGGACGCAGGCCTTTTCTCCCAGCTCTGACTGGTGCCGGTATTGCTCCGGATCCCCTGCAGCTCCGTGCCACCGCGGGCCGCGTCCACAGGGGCACTTCGGTTTCCTGAGGAGCTGCAGTACGGAAAGGTAAGGAGAAGCTTTCCGTGCTTCTCGTACTGAGCAATACTCTTCAGGGGCCGGGAGAGGAAGGCCTGCGATGGTTAACGGAGTATTTGCGGGGTCTGGGCCACGACGGGTGCAGCTGAGTTCAGGGTGTGGCGCGCGGCACTCAGGGAGAGTTCGGGCCCAGGCTGAGACCGGGCTGGGGCGGGTATGTGGTGTCCAGCACTTCCCCGGCAGGCTGTGTCTCCACGCTGCGTGCCTCGGGCCCCTTGCAGTGGGTGGATTATCCACACCTGCGGGACACCTTCCAGGCTGCAGGCATCCTTCCTAACAAGGCTCTGAAATGGGAATGGGGGTGGAGGGGAGTTGGCTGCTTAAGCGGCTCGCTTACCTGTGCTTCAGCCTTTGCTGAGCGCCCAGAACACAGGGTGGTTTCTTTCGAAGGGTCCCCGAAGTGGGGTCAACCTGGGAAGCCCCCCTGGGCACAGCATGGCGCTGATCGAGCCTGGCTCCCTGAGGGTGGCCAACACCCACTGCCTGCGACCGGTGCCTCGTGAGCCGGTTCATCATGCCGAGCATGTTGGGGGATGAAGGGCACTTGGTGTTCTGTTTAGACTCCCGCTTCTACTTGGGCGAAACATGGGGTCTCCGTTGCTACAGGTCCACATTGTAGTGGGAGGTAAGGGAACGATGCCTGGGCTCTGCTTTCTCATGACGGCTGTGGGGATGGGGGTCCTGTGTGGTTCTATCCAGCCTGTTTGGTGTTTGCTTCTTTGTGAAGTGTGGTGGAATTTCAATGGGGGGATCCCACGGAGTCTGAAGGTCCCTGTTGGTGGACAAGACTTGTAATAACCTAACCCACCCCCGCCCCATCCTGGACTGCAGTGTTCACAGTGTTCAGGCCTCAAGCTACAAGCCTCCCGCCTCATTGGTTAGGCTTCTACTTAGGTACTTCATTCTTTATGATGCAGTTGTAAAGGGCATTGTTTTCTTAATGTCTCTTCCTGACGGTTGGTTATTGGTGAACAGAAGCAAACAACTTATGTATGTTGATTTTGTATCCTGCAAGATTATTGAATTTATTTTTAGCTGTAACAGCTTTTTGGTGGAGCAGTGTGGAAATTGGAATTTAAAAATCCCAGTGTTCCACTCCAGGTCGTCCCAACACCCAAGCCCAGTGTCTGCAAGGGAATTTTACCACGTTCCTTGTAGTGACTCCCGCAGGCTAAGTAGTGGTCCACTTCGGGTGAACTGAATGGGGAGGGCTTGGCCTCTGTGACAGGGTATGATGTCTGCTCTGCTTTTCTGGTGCAGGACTGACATGGTTGTTCTGTAAAGTAATTTACTTTCCAGCAATTTCAAGCACACAGAAAACTTGCAGTGTCAGTACAAACACTCTTTACACTAAATGTCCCATGGTCCCACTTTGCCACACCTGCCACTTCACACAAAATTCTCTTGGCCTCTACCCTAAATAGGGACAAGTTTATAGGGAGCCACCACCTGACCCTAAATGAGGGATTATGGTCTCCACATGATAATCCAGTGCACAGACCCAGCACAGCTGTTTCCATCTACCCCAGTTGTGTGCAAATGTCTTTCTATTCTGATCACATTTCCTTTTTCTGGAACTCTTCCAGGGACATTAGCTCAGATATGCTCCACCAGATCTCACGTAAGTGGGATCACATAGTATTCATCCTTCAGTGACTGGCGCATTTCACTGAGAAAATTGGCTTTAGGTTCCATCCATGCAGCAGGTGCCAGGATGCCCTTATTCACTCCACTGTGTGGAGACGACACTTTGTTCATCCATTTGTCTGTGGACACGTGGGTCTTCTCCACCTTTTAACCATTTTGAGTCGTGCAGTTGTGAGCATAGGTGTCCAAATATCTAAGTCCCTGCTTTTGGCAGATGCCCTGTGGTTTGGGCAGATGCCCTGAAATGGAATTGCTGCTCATATATTAACTGTATCTTCAAGTTTCTAGGGACACCTTCCCCACGCTCCACACCGTTTTCCAGGAGGCTGTGGACCATTTTCCTTTCTTTCTGTATATGGCAGTAAAATGCAGTTTATGGATCAACGCGTTTTTATCCATCCATTCACCCCTTGATGGGCATTTGAGTTGTTTCTGACTTTTTGCTGTGGTGATCAATGCTGCCAAGAACTCGTGGGCCAGTTTCTGTTTGAACATCATAGTCATTTCTTTGCTGTATTATCTAGGAGTGGATGTAGAACCACAATTAAGTAATTGTATTTTATCTTTATGAGGAAACACCAAGGTGTTGTACACAGGCTGCACGTTTTACGTTTCCACAAGCAAAGGTTAGGGGCTCCAGTTCTTCTGCATCCTTGGCAATGTGTGATTTTCAGTTTTCCTGAATATAGCCATTCCCATGTGTGTGCAGGGAATTCTATGGGACACCTTTCCATGTGCTTGTTGGAGCATTTGTATGTCTTGGAGTCTCTCATCCATTTAAAAAGTTGGGATGTTGCCTTGTTGCACTGTACAAGTTCATGGTGTATTCTGGATAACAGGCTCTTGTCAGATGTACAGTGTGCAGATATTTTCTTCTATTCCGTGACTTTTTTCACTTCTTGGTTGGAATCTTTTTATGCAGAAAAGATTTTAATTTGGAGGAAATTAATTTATTCTTTCTATTGTTGCTTGTACTTTGGTTTCAGATCTGAGAAACCATAGCTAAATCCAAGGTCATGAAGACTTATCCCCATGTTTTACCTATTACATGTAAGCCGTTATGTATTTTGAGTTAATTTTTGTATGTGATATAAGTTAGGATTCATTTTCATTCTTCTGCATGTGGACAGGAGGTTGCCAAGCACCATTTACTGGAAAGACACTTTCTCTCCATAAGTTAATGTTGTCCACCCTTGTCAGAAATCAAATGGATATTTCCATTCAGGTACGTTGATCTTTATATACAGTCGTCCCTTGAACAACATGGTGGCTAGTGGTGCTGACTCCCCCACAGAATCACAATCTACATAAAACATGTGACTCTGCCAAACCTTTGTTATCCTAAAACTTATTGTCTATTTTGACTGGAAGCCTTACCAATAATATAAACACTCAATTAACAATATTTTGTACATTATACCTATTATGTGCTATGTTCTTACAGTAAATTAAGCTAGAGAAAAGGTAACATTTCAAATTGTTGACTTAACATTTTCCCAGTATAGTTGTGGGGAAAAATCAGTTTAAGTTGACCTGTGGAGTTCACATGCCTACTGTCCAAGGGTCAACTGTGTATCTTTATGACAGTGTCACAGTGTTTCATTTACTGCTCACTTTGTACTAAGATTAGACTTTGGGAAGCCTGTGCCTCCAGCTTTGATTTTCTTTTTCAAGATTCTGCTCAAGGGCTCATTGTGGTCCCTTGCAATTTAATATGTGACAGGATCAGCAGGAGCAATTCTTCCTAAAAAGCTTTGGGAATTTTCATAGGAACCACATTGAGTCTGTAGGGTGCATTTGTGCCATTGCCATCTTAGAGATATTAAGACTGCCATCATCACAGCAGGACCTTACATTTATTTTGCTTTTCTTTATTTTTCCTATTATCAATGTTTTATAATTTTAAATGCATAATACTTGCACTTAAATTAAGTCTGTTCCCATGTATATTATTAATGTTGACATTATTTAGTAGAGAATTTAAAAATTCCTTTTTTGATTATTCATCGATAATGTATACAAGGAAAACATGTTTGTGTAATGTCCTTTTTTCTTGTAACTTCGCTTAGTTAATTTAGAAGCTTACATTTGGAATTTAAGGGTTCAGAGCGTTGGGATTTAATAATTTAGATATTTAGGATTAAAATAATACTGCTTCATATTTAATAAATGGAGGATTGGAACACAGTGAAGAATAGGGTTTGTCGTAGGGGTTTTGTTTGAAATAAGACAATAGGAAGAGAAGGGGTTAGAACTATGGATAGGGTACAGGAACGGGTTAGGGTACGGGAATGGGTTAGTGTTAAGGTTAGGGTATTGTGATAGAGTGAGGCTATCAAATACAGCTAGGAGGCTTCAAACAAAATCCAGCCTTTTTTGACATCTTCCTCAGACTTTGCAGGCATGAAAGTGGTCTCAGGCTGCCTGGTAGTTCTGCTGGGTTCAGAACCCTAGGTGGGAAATCTTTCTGGCCACCCAGATTTATTATCATCTGCTCTCCAGTGCTGCAGTGGACAAGTCTGAGGTTGTTTTCCTTGATCTTTTGCATGTTTTTGTCATTTTCTTCTGTGCTAGTTTTTTAGGTCTCTTACTCATGTTTATCCTAGAAATTGTTGTTGAATTAACCACAATGTAAACTATTTTTCCTTCATTGAGTTGAGTGCTCATTGGGTCCTTACAACCTAATAATTATGTTTCTGAGTTATTTAATATGTTCTTATAGTATTTCCTTTGAAGATTTTCTCCTTTTTCCCTTTTTTTGACTGCATATTAATTTTGGTATAAAACTTTTTAACATTGATTTTCTAGTGTTCTTACCTTTTTTTTTGTATTGTCACCTTCTCTAAATTTTTGTTCTCCTTTCCGTGAGATTTCTTTAACCTCTGAATCCTTTCCTTGATTTTTTTGTTTCTTTTCCATTCTTTCTGATTTTTTTCTTTTTAATAATAGGCTCTTATGAGATGAATGCAGCATCTTAGCTCAATGGAGATACTAAATATGATTTCTTTGAAGTTTTCCTCTTTTACCAGTATTGTCTGTTTCCACTATTATACTTTTTTCACGTTATTTTGGTCTTTTCTCCTAATTATTGTGGGCTTACTCAGATGTCTGGTGATCCTTCTCTTTCGCTTATTTAAGAGGTGAGGCACTGGAGATCTATCAGAAATGGAGTGTGCCCATTTGTGGCACCTGCGCCTATATGTCTGTGGGCTTGTTTTCTGCCAGACTTTGTAGGGTGACAGGGTCCCCAGCTGGAATTCTCATTGCAGATACTGATAGTTTATCTGTAAGTCTTTTCAGTAGATGGGTTAATTTTCCCAGAGGATGGCCCCTTAGTCTCTTGTTTTGGGAATATCAGTCCAGATACTGGAGTTCTTGACCTGTGTGGATAGAGTTCCTGTAGGCCTGGAGGATCTCGTGCTCTGACATGCACATGTGTACTTTCTAACCTGGTTTTCACCCCTATTTTCTTCACTGCCGGTGTTACGACATTGTTGCTCTACAAAAAAGGGGAAAGTGGAGTAGACTTGGAGTCTTACTGCTCCTTGCACAGGCTTTCAAATGGTCTCCTGTTTCTGCCTTTGCCCACAAGCCACCTTCACAGGTGGTCCTGCAGCCTGTTTATGTTGATGCTGCCTCCTCAGACACTGAGGTTTGGCCATCCTCTGTGTCTCACATTCATCACCATTTCAACATACGTTTTGCATATGTTGTGGCGCAGGTATCTAGATGTCTCCTACTTTTACTTTAAAAAATGGATTTCAGTTTTTTCTAAAGGCTTGTTCTGTTGACTTTTCAAGAAAATAAAGGTGGTAGAGACATCTTTGCTCTATCATCATAGAAGTAGAAGCCCTTTGAACAGAGGAATTTCAAAGGATTTTGAGTAGAGAAATGTATTGAATGAAAAGATAATGTAATGTTATGAAAGTCCTCTGTCCTTACTTTCACCTCTTTGTGACTTTCTAAATCTCTGTGCATCTTTGCCCTACAGTATCTGTGGGAGTTTGTTCATATAGCCTGGAAGCTGTTTAGAGGCTTTCATATTGACGAAACTGTGCCAGATAAATGGCATATTTTCTGCTTGGGTATTGTTAGCCCCATAATGCTGGGGTGTACACTCTGTCCTTACTCTGTTCTGGCATGAGTTTGGAAGGCAGTGTCTGCTCTGATCAAGGTCAAACAGGTTTGACAGACAAAAGCAAAAGGCTTAGAGGGCAACTAACCATGGCCTCATTCATTCCACCTGCTTTTGTGCAGCTTGCTTAACCCCTGATGGTCTATGACTAGTCTTATCTGGTGATAATGTGTGGAAACCTACCGCATCGCAAGTGGCAGGATCCAGTCAGCATGAAGATTCTGTTTCCTGGTACTCGCTGGAAACTTACTTATTTTAAACGGAATGAGCTAGACCTGCAGTCATAAATGGCTACTAAGCTCCTTGGTATCCACTGTGGAAAATTGCCTTCTCTCTGTCCTCAGCATTTGAATATGCTGTCTATTGGGAGGAATTCTCCACTGAAAAGAAGCTCCCTGGTATGCCCATTCGGTTCTTCCCACCCCAGAAACTGAACACTGAGGGAACAGTACAGAAACACAGGACCAGTTGGAGGTGGTAGTAAGTGCACAGGGGTGATGGGCTGATCCTGCGTTAAGGCCAGGTGTGTTCTTGGGTACAGTCATGGAAATTCCTTCTAAGTAAACTGGTCCTCTGCCTTTAGTGTGAATTCTGAGACCTCCTACTGTACCGCCACGGTTTCCTTTCCCTTTTAAGTTGCCAGTGTTCATTTCTGTTGTTTGTAGTTAAGAACTGGATTTGCACAGACTGGTTGATCTTGCTATTTCCTTCTGGTGACCCACAGTGAGCTAGATTTCTCTCTTGAAATGGTGTCCCAACACCTAGTCTTTTCTGAGGAGCTTTAGTGACTGATTCGGACTTTAGGAAGCTCAGGTAATCATGTTCAAGGTTTTTATACTTTGTTGTTTCTCTGTGGAACTCGCATGTGTGGAATGCACCAGAAATGAAAACACACACATCTACACAAAAGGAGAATATTTTCTCCCCTTTCTTTTCTTGTCTTACCTTTTCAGGGAAAAACTGATGTGGGTTTCATTAAATTTTTTTTAAATTTTGTGTTTCATTAAAAATTTTTCTTGTGGTAAAAACATATTACGGAATTTACTATCTTAACTGCTTTTAATTGTACGTTTCAGTAATGTTAAGTTTATTCACATTGTAAAACACAGTTCCAGAATTTTTTCACGTAAGTCTTGTATGATTATAAAGAGAGGATGGCTCAGTTGAGAGTAAAAAGACTGTTTTTATAGAATAATAACTTTTTTGCCATTTTACATAAAGCAAGTTCAAAGATTATTTAGCTTTAAAAACTTTTGAATTTTTGTAATTTAAATGATACTTGTGGAGTATTAACTTTATACCTAAGCATTAGTTATATTGGTAACCAAATAAGTTTATATAAAAGTTTCCTTGTGTAAGTAATGATTTGGGGTCAACTGTGACAGCATTTCCCCATTTTACTTTGTTAACTGGAGCCTGAAGTAGACTGGAGATGGTTGCAGCTGGTCTTGAGGAGGTGCAGAAAGTCTCATTACCCAGCAGTGTTTCATTGTGGCATCTCTTCTCCTTTTCTTTTCCATGAATAGAGACAAGATGTATTGGCATCTTGTAACCACTGGTGGAGGCTCAGAAGTGCACCACAAAATCTCCTACGTTTTATGAAGCTGTGTTGTTCCCAAGTGACGTGTTTATGTAAGACTTTTGGGAAGATCATTCTGAGGGATATATTTAGTGTATTTGGAGTTGTCTTTTGAAGCATGAGGAAACAACTCTCTTAATTAGCAGATTTTCAAATCCCTGATTCACACATATATTATTCAAAAGAAAGAGTTATTCATACGTATGTGTGTCACACACACACATACAAACAAATAAATATATGAAATGCTGTTTAGACAACGGTCTCACAGGAAGTTGTTAGAAACGGTTATTTAAAGTTTTCAAACTGAACTGGTTACTCAGTGGTATTTTTGTCATTATTTCTTTTTCCCAGCACTAAAATGAATATGAAAGCAGAGAATATTAGAAAAATGAGAATGATAAAGAAGAGTGGGAGTAATCAGTTTTATCTTTCAAGGAAGACAGCAAACATTTGGTCTATGTGTTTTTTAAATATTAAGATATTACTGATATACAGTCTTATGAAGGTTTCACATGAAAAACAGTGTGTTTACTACAATCACCCATATTATTGAGTACCCCCAAACATCTTTTTTTTTGGGTCATTCTGTATTTACCATTTTGTGCCCTCCTTTGTTGTCTAACAAAAATAGTTTCCAAATACAGGTAACTTATTTTTAGATACATGTCATTCCTTTAAAGGATTATTATCGTTAATGTAATCATTTCTCTGCTATAGGCTATTTAGTTTGTTACTAGCCATATTAGTTTGCAACTGGCAAGCTATTCCAAAGAGTTTGTTAAATTGAATGTTATTTTAGAAAGTACATTTTCATATTAGGCTATTTCACTATTTGTTTTAGTAATCTGCCACAAAAAAAAGTACTTTGGAGCATACTGTTGTCAGGCTATGATGGGTTATGTTGGTGGCCCCGGATGAGTTCAAGGTCAAGAAACAGTCACTTGGTGAAATGGAAACTAGGAAAAGTTAAGATGATTATTATATGTGTTGCTGGCAAAACCATAATTGTTTTTCTCATGGCCTAGGACTTCCCAAAGTCACAATAAAGACAGCTCTCTGCCCAGAGCATCCATTTGACTCGAGGATTTTGAGTACATTGTGAAACATAACAAGTTTTAGTAGCAAGACAAACACTGATATATTGTGAGGCAGGATGCCTTGACTGATTTCCCTGAATTTTTAAGATTAAAATGCCATATTCAATTTAAGAAATTTAAGATTTAAGAAGTTTTACATTAGCAAGGGCTATTTCAAAGTATATCCTCCAATCCCCTATATCATGAGTTGGGCCATTTGGTGAATACTTTAGACTTTGTGTGCCACATAGTTCTCTCCTGCATATTCTGTTTGGTTGTTTTGTTTTGGTTTCTAACCCTTTAAAAATGACAAAAGCACACTTGCTCACAGGCTCCTCCATTGCTAACACCTGCTGTAGACAGTCCTTTCACATTTCCTGCTACCTCCTGGGGCTCCTGAGTGATCACACATTAGAAAAACAGTCTTGGCTGTTCCCAAACTCTCCTTCATTAAAATTAAGCATATATTTAGGCAGAATGGAAAAGAATGTAGTGATGGACAGAAATTTTGACCTATGTTGAAGCCCAACTGGGTGCAGCAGTTATGTGCTAATAGAACTCTTCAGAGACAAAAAGGGAAGCTAAAGTTCCAAATTTCATTGTTGTTCACAGGAGATTTTGCTCTGTCTTTAAAATGAGGACATTATTAACATAGGGTTAATGGCTACATCTACAGAGTGAAGCCCTGCAAGTAGCCCCACCCCATTTGCCTCACCTCATTACCCAGTTGGTTGCCAAATCCTGTCTTTTCACCTCCTGCATAAGTCGGCACTGTTTCTGTCTCAAAACCCAATTTGAGCAGGCCTTGTTGTTGATCTTCCTCTAATTGACTAGGACTCTCATTATTTCTCTCTCCCCCGTGCCCAGAAAACCTTATTACTCTTAGGACATTTATTATCTTGGAGTGTTTTTTTTTCGTGTCTTTGCCTTCATCTAGGCTCTGAGTGCCTTGTGCTTGCCCTCAGCTAGCTCTGTGGTGTCTTTACTGTAGTGTCTGTCACCTGTTGTGATGCTAGGAACACAGAATGTACTCAACAAAAATTGTTATGTGAAGGGTCAATAGCTACAGGTGTTTTCAGCTGAGTGTGTGTAACCAGTTCTTTTGAGTCTCGCCTCATCCAGCATTTTCACACTTGTTCTAATAGCAGTCAGAGCCAAGTGTCTCCAAAGCAAGCTTACTGAACCTTCTGGTTTTTATGATGAAATCTGTTTGTGAAATTGCCTCAATTAGAAGCTCGCATATCCTGCAGTTAACATTTTCTTAGGAAATTTGATCTGAATTTAAAAATCAGTATTATTCTGTCTAAAACATCACTTACCTAATCAAGGAGGTCTTCACTTCTCTTACCTTCTGTCCGAATGTTTAGTCTTCCATTTTCACTTTACTTTGATGTCTGCCACAATGTTCTACAGTGATGAGGCCCTGGGGCATGTCTTTCTTTAGAATAAGCCTTGTGCTGTGAATATTGTAAGGCCACCCCGTTGTGATTCCAGCCATTTATCTTGTGTAATCCAAACTGGTGATTTTCTTTCCATTAAAATTTTTCTCTCATTCTTAGCCTTATGCAGCAAAGAATGAAAAGGAAAGAGAACGCTTAAAATACTAGGGCCATGTTAATGCCAATGTTCACCCAGTAAAGCCTGTTGACAGGAGGGTCAAAGGTAACGAGTAAGTTTTCCTCTGCCCCTATTTTCATGTGACCTCTCCCAGGTCCACAAGATGTATCTTCTTTATAAGGTTCTGCTTGCAGTTTTATGATCACCCTGTCCCTCATACTAGTGTCTATTATCCTTGATTTTAAATTTGGACAGTATTTACTTCTTTCTTTAAAAGATGACAAATTTGCATTCTGAGAACTTCTCTCATCTCACCCATTTGATTTATACACGGAAAATTGTTAGTTTTTAAGTCTCATTCTCTTCTGTAACTAATAACTATTATAAAGTAAAAATTCAATACATGTTATATTTGTATTGTTTTAGACAGGTAAATACTGTTCTCTACAGAGCTGTTCAGTTGTGTGAGCAGTGAGAGGAGGGCAAATAATCCTATTTTACTAAATTACTGTGGTTTAAGAAGGACATAAATGTCAATAGCCAAGAGATTATCTTTCTTAAATGATTTTGCTCTTTCCACTTACTCCTCTGATATTTCTTAAAATTTTATTACTGGTTTCTTTTCCTTTTGAGCACAAGAAAACTTTTCCCATGCAATTTCAGTTGGTGCTTGTAAACACACCTGCTTGCTCTTCCATCTTGTACCAGTAATGTTTGAATTGGGAATTTAAAATCCTCAGCAGCATATTCTTTTTTTTTGTATTTGGCATAAAAATTGCTGAATGAAGCTGTTTCAGACAACTGCATCGCACATATCCTACCAGGATTAGAACTGCCAACTGTGTTTTCCTTCTATACTCAGATTAAATAAAATGGAGTATAGCATTAATGGTCCTTATCCACTAAATGAGGAAACTGCCCAGCGGCTACCCTCATGCTTAAAAGATATTTTTAGAAGGAGCCTGTGGTCATTTTCCACAGCTGCAGCAACTCATAGTCTTAGAAAGAATGTCTTTAAAAATTCTGTGGGAAACCAGGTTTGCTGTGGCTCAATGAGAACCCGTGGTTGCCACTGTTCACTCGGGCCTCAACCTTTTCTTGCTCCTTTTACCATCCTATCAGTGAAGTGTCACAAGAGAGCATGGGAAGTGGGACAACCTTCCAGTGAGCCTGCTGTGGGCCTTCCTCACTGCTCCTGGGGCACTGGGTGGATGGAGCACATCCCTGTCTCTGTCTGAGATGGTTGTTGAGCCCATGACCATCCCATTGTAGAACCGGTGAGTTCCTTAGTGAGCCCTGAAGAAAGGCTCTTGTGGGCTCTGCCAGTTGTAGATTTTATCAGGAGCTTATGAATGTCTCTCCCACTGGTTCTCACTGGAACACAAACAAGTACAGGTGAAGTAAGCTTTTTTTCTTTTCCTTTTAAACAGCTGTTTAGCTTGCTTTATTCTTAAAATTGTAGTGTTTTGGTAAATGTGCCATTAAGTAAAGTGTCAGTTATGCTGATATCTATATAATTCAGAAATTTTCTTTTCATAGGCAGTTGGCACTACAAACAAAGTGAATTTATCATCCCATTTCCTAAATGAAATAAAAATGTATTGTCATCTGAAATGGGGCAAATTTATCTTGAATACACTTTGTGTGTCTGTGCCTTCTCAAAAGACATATTACCTGATCATTGTTTTTATAGTTACAGAAGGTTGATTGTCCAGAATGTGCAATTTGCAGGTGTGCATTTACAAGCACTTCAGAGACACTATCTTTGACCATAAGAAATTCAGTAAGTTTATCTAGAGACAATAGTGAGTTTTTAAAATACTGTATTTATAATTTCCATAGTATGAACTCTAATATATATATTTAAAAATAGATGCCTGATAAGTGAAGTGAATATAAGAAAACAGATCTTCCTCTTTTATTGGGGAATGCCTCAGGACAAAATATAAGAATGTATATCTTAAAAAGATGTGATTTTTAAATTTCTATTTTAAGCTATTTCACATCATACTGTATATTATTATCTCTGAAAAGAGGTATTAACTATTAATAAATCCTAGATTTTAGATTATCACTCCCCTACTCCGCTTAAATGTGACAAAGAAAACAATTTAACCTCTTATTTCAGATTCATCTGGACACTCAAAAACTTTTGAATGTCAGAAAGTATTTTTTTTACACAATTCTTTAAAACCTGTAGTTAATAGAGTAGAAATCGGATTTACTCAAATTATGTTACTAGCATGAGGTTAATCTAAAGCATGGCACATTGGAGAGGGGTGGAAGATGGTGGCATGAGAAGAGCAGTGGAAATCCCCTCCCAAAACCACATATATCAATGAAAATATAACAAAGACAACACCTCCTAGATAAAGACAACAGGACACAGGACAATATTCTGACCACATCCGCACCAGAGAGAACCTAGCACTTCACGAAGGTGGTAAGAAACAAGCCACGGCCCAGTGGGAGCCGAGCGCCCTTCCCCCCAACTCCTGGCGAGAGAAGAATAGGCAGAGCGGGAGGGAGACGGAGCGCAGGACTGCCAAACACCCAGCCCCAGCCATCCGGGCCAGAGTGCAGGGCCCTGGATACTAGGAAAGCAGTGCAGCAAGAATAGTGAGCGGGCACCGGAGGCTGGGCCCCGGAGGACATAAGAAATTTTTTTTTCCTTTTTTGTTTTGGCTAGCGCTTTTTGGATGTCATAAAGTGATAGTGACCCCAATGCTAGTGAAAGAGGGCAGCAAGAAAGGTGAGCAGATGCCTGAGGCTGGCACCAGAGAATAAAGAAAAACGAGCAGGAACATTTTTTTTTTTAATTAAAATATTTTTTTTTGTTTTCGTTGTTTGGTATTTAATCCCATCAGCACATCATTTTTTTTTTTCAGTTTCACTTATCTAGGGTACTGGTCCCCATCACCTCAACTTGTAGTTTGTCTTCGTCCTTGGATCTCAAGTGCGTCTCCTGTAAGGGAGCACGTCGGTGGCCTTGAGTCCTCATCCCTTCTTTTAACCCTGTGTCTTTTGATTGGAGCACTCAGAGCCTGTCTTTTTATTCTGACAATTGAGAGCTGTGACCTTATTGCACTTAAAAATTATTTTTTGTTATCATGAACCTACAATCACATAAAGAACATTATGATCATCAAGTACATCAATTCCCACCCTTAAAACCCTTTACAGTCGCTGTCCATCAGGGTGTAGTAAGATGCTGTAGAATCACTACTGACTTCTCTGTGATGTACAGCCCTGCCCATGACCCCCCCACCCTACGAATTATTCATGTTAATCCTAATACCCCCTTTCTTTCTCCACGCCCTGATCCCACCCTTCCCACACTCCCTGGCCAGTCCCTTTCCCTTAGGTAACTGTTAGTCCACTCTCGGGTTCTGTGAGTCTGCTGCTGTTTTTTTCCTTCAGTTTTTCTTTGTTGTTATACTCCACACATGAGTGAAATCATTTGGTACTTGTATTTCTCCGCCTGGCATATTTCACTGAGCATAATACCCTCTGGCTCGATCCACATCATTGCAAATGGTAGGATTTGTTTTCTTCTTATGGCTGCTTACTGTACTTTTTAAACTGGATTTCATTCTTCTTTTTGTTTGTAGTTTTACTGTGTGCTTTCACCCTTGCTCTACTTGTTAAGAGCAACAGCTTTGTCTTAATCGATATGTACCTATATCTATCTGTCGGTCTATCAATCCATCATCTATCATCTATCTTTCCATCTATATATCTATGAATCAATCATCTTTTTGTCTCCTCATTTATCCTTGTGTACAGAAGAGTGAACAACATAGCCTATGTCACTTTCCTACATTATGCTTCCAAAAATCTTGCAGGGTAACTAGGCCATAGGGAGAGCACAGGGTTCACTGAGACACTTGCAGGTCGAGTCAGAAGCGTGTGCCTACAAAACCAAGAAATGGTGGTGCAGGGACTTGAACCTGTATATCTGTCCTCTGTCATCTTTTACCTCCTTCTCACTTACTGACTGTATTTAGCAAAGTTCATTGACTAAGTGCTCTCTGAAGACCACATGTATCCTTCCTCTGGGACTGTTGTCAACAGAGAAGTGAAGATGGTACTTTGCTCACCACCATGTTTGAGGGACATCTGCATGATCACCGGTGATAGGACGAGGGACATATAAAAAGATAAACCAATTTATACACAGGAGCATTTCAGAGCAAAGAGTGAGTTGTGGAGTGACGTGTTTATTTGAGTGTCTGAACTTCCCTCTTTATTTGGTTATTACTCCTTTACATTCGTAAACATCATAAAGCTCACTGATTTCAAAGGCCCAAATGCATATCATTACAGCAATTCAGTTGTTGAGGTGAGAGAAAATGAGAAGGACACTGCTGCACCACTTAATCTATGGCTGGGCACTGCTGAAACCAAACAAAAAGAATTCACGTTGGTCAGATAGGGCTACTTTTTAGTGAAAATGTCTGGGGACTCAAACAGAATCCATTTGTTTGATTGTTTCTCAGTTTCACTTGTGTAGGGTTCCTGTACCCACACCTTCGGCTTATAGTTTGTCTGTGTTCTTGGATCTCAGGTGAGTCTCCTGTAAGGAAGCAAGTAGGTGTCTTGAGTATCCATCCCTTCTTGTAACAATGTGTCTTTTTTATGGAGCACTCAAAGCCTGTTATTTTATTCTGATGAATTACAGCATTGCCCTTATTGCACTTAAAAAAATTTTTTAGTTATCATTAATCTACAATGACGTGAAGAACATTATGTTTACTAGGCTCCCCTATTCACCAAGTCCCCCAAAAAAACCTCTTACAGTTGATTTCAATCAGCAGAGTTGGATGCTGGAGACCCCTTCACCATGCACCCCTACACACACCACGTTACAGCCGCTGTCTATCAGCGTGTAGTAAGATGCTTTCAAATCTCTACTTGTCTTCTCTGTGTTGTACAGCCCTCCCTATGCCCCCCCGACCCCATGCATTATACATGCTAATCCAATTGTCCACTTTCTTTCTCCCCGCCCTTATCCCTCCCTTCCCACCCACCCTGCCCAGACCCTTTCCCTTTGTTAACTGTTAGTCCACTTTCGGGTTCTGTGAGTCTGCTGCTGTTTTTTTCCTTCAGTGTTTCTTTGTTGTTATACTCTACACATGAGTGAAATCATTTGGTACTTGTCTTTGTCCGCCTGCCATATTTCACGGAGCATACTACCGTCTAGCTAAATGCACGTCATTGCAAATGGTAGGATTTGTTTCCTTCTTATGGAAGCTTAGTTCACTTTTAAAACTGGACTTCATTCTTCCTTTTTGTTTGTAGTTTTGCTATGTGCTTTCACCATTGATCTCCTTTTTATGAGCAATAGCTTTCTGTTAATCAATATGTATCTGTATCTATCTATCTGTCTGTCTGTCTATCTATCCATCCATCTATCTATCTATCTATCTATCTTCCTATGATTTATCTATGATGTCTATCATCTATCAATCTATGTACCTATCTATCTATCATTTGTCATCTATCTATCTATCTATCTATGAATCAATCATCTTTTTGTCCGCCCATCTATTCTTAGGTACAGAACAGTTAACAACATTGCCTATGTCACTTCCCTACATTATGCTTCCAAAAATCTTCCAAGGTATCTAGGCTGTACGGAGAGCACTGGGTTCACTGGACACTTCCAGGTCGAGTCAGCTGCATGTGCTTATAAAACCAGTAAATGGAGGTGCAGGGACTTGAACCCGTATATCTGTTCTCTGTCCTCTTATACCTTCTACTCGCTTGGTGACTGTATTTAGCCACATTCACTGACTAAGTGCTCCATGAAGACCACAAGTATCCTTCCTCTGGGCCTGTTGTAGACAGAAAAGTATACATGGTGGTCTGCTCACCCCCATGTTTGAGGGACATTGGTGTGATCACCGCTGATAGGAGGGACAAATAAAAAGGAACACCTATTTCTAGACAGGAGAAGTTGGGAACAAAGAGTGTATTGTGGAGTGACGTATATATTTGAGTGCCCAAACTTCCCTCTTTATCTGGTTATTACAACTTTACATTCGTGAACATCATAAAACCCACTGATTTCAAAAGCCCAGACGCATATTACTACACCAATTCATTTGTTGAGTTGAGTGAAAATGAGAAGAAAGTTGCTTCATCACTAAATCTATGCCTGGGCACTGCTGAAACCAAACAAAAAGAATTCTTGGTGGCTAGATAGCGCTATTTTCTACTGACCATCTCTGTGAACTCAAACAGAATCCATTTGTTTCTTTGTTTGTTTTTCAGCTTCACTTGTGTAGGGTACCTGTCACTGCCCCTTTGGCTTGTAGTTTGTCTTTGTCTTTGGATCTCAAGTGAGTCTCCTGTAAGGGAGCACGTAGATGGTCTTGAGTGAAATATAGCTTTGTTTAGTATGATGCTTTCCTACCTACCTACCTACCTATATCTTTATCTCTCTATATAATCTATTTACCTATCTATCTCTCTGTCATCTATCTATCTATGATCTATCATCTATCTAATATCATCTGTGTATTTATCTAATTAATCTATCATCTATATGTATGTATATCAGTCCAATCTATGTGTCAATCATCTGTCTGTCTATGTATCTGTTTTCTCACGTTTGTCCACATTATGTCACTAGGTGCACTTTGATTCCTCTGTGTCTTTCTGAGTCTAATTTCTTGTGTTTGTTTATGTGAGTTAGCTGTGTTTTTGGATCTTGGGAGAAGTGTCCTTGGGTGGGAACTTCTCTTGCATAGGTGGCACGTGTCTGCTGGGTGTGGATGGTGTGGTTGGCATTCTGGGCTCTTGATCCTGTGTGGGAAAGGGCCTCCGGCTGTTCTGCCCCTGGGCCGTTAGTGCTGTGGTGGCTGCATGAGCTTCCGGGCATATCAGAGGCCCCACACAGGGAGAAACCTGCGTTTCCTGCGGGGTCCGAGGCAGGTGCATGCCCAGTAGTAGGACTTTTTCCCTGTGCACCGATGTCACCTCGGCGGTTCTTCTTGGTGGCCCATCTCCAGAGATCATTCCTGTAGTCACTGTTTAAGGGAACTGCATTTTGGTGACATGCAGGGTACCTGTGGGCTGGTGGCCCATGGGCTTGGTGAGGTGGCAGGCCAGCTAGCTTGTGGGGAAACTACTCCCCTCTGCTGTCAAGGTGTAGGTGGAGTTTCAGTGCACTTAGGCATTTAGATGTGAGTGAGGTCTATCTGAAATGGGATAGTAGTGTTGAGAGCTATGTTTCCGTTCGTATGAAAAGGGCGCTGTGCATAAAGTGTTCCGTGATGATGGCAGGAATTCTAGGAATGTTTATGTCCCCACACTTATTTATTTTCTCTTAAGGGAGGTGTTTCTGAAGTAACTTTTTACTCACAGATGAAGGTGTTGCATAAGGTCATCCCACGTCAGCCATGGTGAGATGAAGTGGTGTAGTGGAATTAAAGTCTGTACACCTTGGCCTGATACATAGGAGACACACCGTGGGTGCTCTTTGCTGCTCTCCTGTCCTGGCTTATTACCTTAAATAACTTGATTTTTCAGAGTGTTTCCAGCAACATTTCCAGCAAGATCTTCCTAAAAATGCCTAGAAACACTTGTCAAAGATATACCCAGAGGCTAGCGGAAAATTTTTCTCTTTCTGGTCATATTTTGCAAGATGTTTGCCCTATCCTGCGTTTCTTTGTTACTTTTGCATCTCCTGTGATTGTAGACCGATAGGGGCAGTGGTGGACACACGCACATGCACATGTGCACGTGCACTCACACACACACACATGGCTGAGAGTTATAGGAGACCCTAGTTATCGGAAACTGCAGCCCACACTTTAAAAAAGAAACGTGCATAAGTTGTGTTCCTAGTGTTCCCCCCATAGGGAACAGACTTCAAACTGCAGAGGTGGTTGGACAGAGATACCTATGCATTCACCTAAGCACCGATATCTATGCATAGACTCTCTCCATCCATCATCTAAGTGCATCTCTGTTTACCTATATATCTGTGTTAGTGTATTGAAGCTCATAACCAGAGTGTCATTGATTTGGGTCTTAATCCATGGACACTGATTTCTCACCATTCTGGAACCAGAAGTCCAAGACCAAGGCATGTTTAGTTCCTGGTGAGGTCCCTTCCTCTGGCTTGCATATGGCCACATCCCTGCTCTGTACTCACTGGGCCGAGGGAGAAAGCTCTCTCCTCTGTTCCTCTTAATAGCACTGATTGCATAATTTCAGCTCCACCCACACCCTCATGATATCTTCCAAACCTAATTACCTCCAATGGCCCCACCTCTCAATACCATGACAGTGGGTTTAGGGCTTCAACCCTGACTCATTTCAAATATGAACTTGTGTGTGTGTGTGTGTGTGTGTGTGTGTGTGTGTGTGTGTGTGTGGTGTCAGCGGGGGTTTAGGAGGAGCGGAAGATGGTGTGGTGAGGGCCCAAAAATTCATTCCAAAACTTTGTACCTGTCATCTATCTATTGTTTATGAAATCTATCAATATCTATCATCTATCTGTCTAATCTAAACTACCTATGTCATTTATCCTATCTTGTCTATCATCTGTCATCTATATATTTCTTATCTATCATCACTGTCAATCTATTCATCTAATCTATGAATATCTTTCATCTATCTAATGTATCTATTTCTCATCTATCACCTATCACCTGTCATCTGTCTGTCATCATCTTTTTGTCTTCACATTTATCCTTATGTACAGAACAGTGTAAAATAAATTCTAGCTGAAATAAGCAGGTGAAGAGAGGCAACAAAGGGCCCAGTAATTTATTTGAATGTAAATACACGGCAAAATTTCCCCAGTCTATAGAAATGGAGGCTGGGGAATTCACACTAAGTGGACAGGCAGCAAGATTTTAAAGAAGGTAGGGGGAGGCAGAGCTTAGATTTACAGCAGTGCGAGGATTGGCTTGCCCAAGGCACATTTTTCAGGTTGGGAGGGGGCAACAGCCAAGAACTTTGGCACATCATCAGTGTCCAATGTGGGAATGGGCAGCAGCCGGAGACTTTGCACATCATCAGTGTCCAATGTGCTCACTTCTCCCATCAGTGCCCCCAGCCTTACAAACAGTTAACAGCACTGCTATCTAACATGGCTATCTATCTATCAATCTGTCTATCTATCTGTTTTTCTATCTATCTATCTATCTATCTATCTATCTATCTATCGATCTATCGATCTATCGATCTATCGATCTATCGATCTATCGATCTATCAATCATCTACCTACCTATCACCTATCTATTCTATCTATCCATACCTATCATCTATCCTGTCTAATCTGTCATCAATTTATCTGTCTATCTCTCCTTTCATCATCTTTTTCTCTACCCATCTATCCTTATAAACAGAACAGTTCACATGATGGCTTATATGTCATTTCCCTACTCATGTTTCCAAAAGCCTGCAAGGTAACTAGGTCCTAGAGACAGACAGCACCAGGTACACTGAGACATTTGCACATCGAGTCAACACCGTGTGACTACAAAACTTGTAAATGGTGGTGTGGGGACTTCAAACCATATCTCTGTCCCCTGTCCTCTTTGCCCTTCTTACTGACAGTATTCTAGCCACATTTGTTGACTGACTGCTCCCTGAAGACCACAAGCATCCTTCCTCTTGGCTTTATCAGTAATTTATCCCACTGCATGGAATGCTTTTCCCTCAGATACCTGGTTCTCTCAGCTCCTGCTAGACTCTTCAAGTCCCACCTCCCTGGTGAGGCTTACCCTGTCCACTGTTTATTTTGAAAGCCCTGCTTTTCTCTGCCTATAATCTCAGTCCTCCATATCCTGCTTTTTATTCTCCATAGTGTTTGTTAATGGCTAAGCTACCGGAAAACTTACAGATGTTCATTGCCTCTTTCCTACCCTCTAACTAGAACATGGTCTCCACAGGTTATGAATTCTGCATGTATTAAGTCTGCTGGACACCGTGCAGGCTCTAGGGTCAGCAAGAAGTGGGCACAGTTGTAACTCAACATGGTTTGACATGTTAGCAGTTTAGGTTAGAGTCAAGCCAGGCAGTCATTAAAGAGGACCTTTTCTGATATTACTAAGCTACTTGATAAATTCTAAGTAAGCTTAAATTTCACTAGTCACACAGCAGGCAGAAGCACTTCCTTCTGTCCTTCCTTCAGAATCGAGGACCTTAATGCCAAATCCATTCTCTCGTGAGGAAGTGGGATTGTGTGAGGATGATCAGCCAGAGTCTTAAGTCACACAAGGCACACACGTGCAGAAATAAACATGTTTAAAAACCAATATGATGAGTGTTTTCCTGTGTCACAGCAGGGATTCCCTAGCCTCCTGTGAGCTCAGAACAGTGGGAGAGGAGAGGAAAGCAGCCACAAATGCTAACCCGGTCTCCTTCCTCTGGATTTGCCTCCCCCTGGGTTGTCATCCATTAATCACTCAGCGCGCAGACCTCACGGTGAGCATGCAGTCATAAAACGCGGCTACTTCCACATCCCAGTCACTGGGGCATGGAACACGTTGCATAGATAAGTGTGGCTTAGAACATTATCACTCATGTATGTGTGTTCTTCCTCTGTCGCCGAGTCAAAGAGTAAACAGAGCAGAGGCATACTAGCAAGAGCAGGATGCAGTGTGAATATATAATATACACACATATTGTGGGAAAGATTTTGTTAAATGGATAGGTGGACATAGGCCTTGTCTGGAGCTGGGAGAGACCTGTAGGTGCCGTTGGCAAGGGCTGTGGGGTGTCCACCGGGTCAGAGGCCAAGTTAGGTGTAGGGCCGAGGCCATTGGCTGTGCCTCCTGCGGCATCATATGGGACCAGGGGAGAACAGACAATCACTGCCTATACGGTGGTTGTCTGAGGTGCACAGGAGGCCGGTGGTGGTGCTGCCCATCTCCTCGTGTGGGGCCTGGGGAGACTGCAAATTCACAGATAGAAATGGTGGCGTTATTTCCATTGGTCTGTATTGAGCATCAGCGTCGGCCTTAAGGCCGGCTCTTGTACTGCCCATGTCCTTGTCTGGGGCCGGGCGTCATTTGTAGGTGCCATTCCCAAGGTTGTGGTGTGCCCATCTGGTCATCGTCCGACTTGGGGGTAGGGCCGAGGCCGTCGTCTGTGCCTCCCACGGCATCTTGTGGGTCCATGGGAGACCAGACGTTGACCGCCTGTGCGGTGGGTATCTGTGATGCACAGGAGGCCAGTGGTGGTGATGCCCACGGCTTGTTGTGCATCCTGCTGGGGACCGGAAGATGACAACTAGCACCGGTTTTGTCGTGTCCATTGGCTTATCCTGAGAGTCAGAGTGAGCCTTTGGGCCGGTGCTTGTGATGCCCACTGCATGTACTGTGGCCCGGGAAGACGAATAGTTGCCTTTCCTGATGGCAGTGGCGTGAACATCAGGCCCTAGTCTGACTTGTGTGTAGGTCCGAGGCCGTCGTCTGTGCCTCCCACGGCATTGTGTGGCCAGGGGAGATAGGACGATGATCGCCCGCATGGTGGGTTTCTGAGGTGTGCATGAGGATGGCGATGGTGCTGACCTTGACCTCGTGTTGGGCCCTGGGATGCTAGTAGGTGCGTTTCCCGAGGGCGGGGGCGTGCCCATCAAGTCATCGTCCGACTTGCAGGTAGGTCCTAGGCCGTCGCCTGTGCCTCCCACGGCATCGTGTGGGTCCAGCGTAATCCGGAGGATGACTTCCCACGCATTGGGTGGCTGAGGTGTGCAGGAGGCAGGCGGTGCTGCTTCCCACGGCCTCGTGTGGGGCTGGGGTTGACCGGAAGATGATGGCCATAGAGGGGTGTGTCGTGTCACATCGGCTCGTCTTGAGCGTCAGCGTCAGCCTTTTGGCCAGCGCTTGGGCTGCCCTGTGCCTTGTCTGGCGCTGGAGGGCAGGTGTAGGTGCCTTTCCCTAGGGCGGTGGAGTGACCATCGGTTCCAAGGCTGACTTACGGGTAGGGCCGAGGCCGTCGCCTGTGCCTCCCACTGCATCGTAAGGGGCCAGGGGAGATCAGACGACGACCGCCTTCGCAGTGGTTGTCTGAGGTGCACAGGAGGCCAGCAGTTGTGCTGTGCATGGCCCCGTGTGGGGCCAGGGTACACCGGAAGATGATGGCCATCGAGGAAGGTGTCGTGTCCATGGGCTCATCTTGAGTGTCATTGCCGGCCCCCGGACCGAAGGTGGAGCTGCCCACAGCCTCATGGAGGGCCGGGGGCAAATGGAAGATAACAGCCATTGAGGGTGGTGTGTGTCCATCGGCTCGTCTGGAGCATAAGCATTTATGCTGGCGCCTGTGCAGGACACGGACTTCTCTGTGGCCAGGGGGCAGTTGTACGTGCCTTACCCTGAGGTGGTGGCGGGCCCTTCAGTTCATCGTCCGCCTTGCAGTTATGGCCGATGCCGTCGTCTGTGCCTCCCACGGCATCGTATGGGGCCAGGGAAGACAAGACGACGACTGCCCGTGCAGTGGTTTTCTGAGGCGCACAGGAGGCTGGCAGTGGTGCTGCCCACGGCATCATGTGGGGCCAGTGGAGACCAGAAGATGATGGCGAGCTTTGGTGGTGTCGTGTCCATCGGCTTGTCCCGAGCGTCTGAAAAGGTCATCGGATCAGCGCTTGTGCTGACCAAGGCCTTTTCTGTTGGCTGACCCTGGATGTCGGTTTTGCAGAGGCAGGACATTTCGAGGTGGCTGGTAGTGGTGCCCGTGTGCACTGAAGAAGAGGAGCTCATCTGGGTGGTCTCTCTCCAGCCATCTGCTGGGAGCCTAGGATGTTCCAGAGCCTAGGAGGTTCCCCGTGTAAGTGGGAACTCTGCAGGGAAAAGTGTGTAAAGCCAGCCGCTAAAGGCAGAGGAGCCCGGTGGAACAGCCTGTGACCAGGGGAGCAGGCAGGTGCAGGGTGCTCCCAGGCAGGAGGGATAGGGGGCTGTGTCCCGGGGACAGGAAAGACTGGCGGGCGATGAAGTTGGGGCTGGGGAGGTGGCGGGTGGAGTGGGGCACGATCCTTAGTAAGGAGGAAACTGTCCACATGGATAAATGTGTTGTGGTGTGTGCCAAACGATCTGAGAAATGGGTCTGAAGCTAGGGAGAGGGTCTCCTTTGCCACTAACTCCTTCTCAGGCCAACCACGGGTTGAGCTGCCCAGCAAGGGCCAGCCTGGTATGTATGTCAGCCAGCGGACACATCACAAATTGACCAGGGACGCTGTGATGTCACCTAGGGGCCGCATCACCGAGCCCCCACTGCCTTAAGCACACCAGCGCTGCCCAGAGGAGACCCTGGCCAAGGCCACGGTGGGGCAAAAGGCCAACCCCAGTAGAATCCCTAGCCTCCGGGACTTCCCTCTGAGGGCTGTGCAGGTGTTCGGACAAACGAGGCCACCATACGGACCATCAAGGGCTGCGGTGCCCACGTCTATCAGAGCTCAGCCCACCCGGTTGCCGGTTCTGCATGGGCTTATCACCCGGGGTGCGGCGGGTGGCAAGTGCTTTGCTCCCCCACCCCCACGCTGCCGGAGGACAGTTCCTGCCCACGGCATGGCGCGGAGCCATCCAGAGGCGGCCCGGGGCACAGCCCGGCCTTTCCCGGGCCCTCCCATCTTCTCTGGGAAACCTGGAGCCAGGCATGCCTTCTCGGCCATGGCAAGCCAGGCGGCTGACTTCTGAGGAGGGCGCATAACCCATGACATGCCTTTCTAGCCAGAGGGCATGTTTGTTCTTTGCTTCTCACAGAAAGCGTAGGTCGGGGACCACCTGGACTCAGCATAGCCACATCCCACATTGTGACTGGGCACGGCCGCCCAGGTTTTCTCTCTGATCTAGTTTTGGGGGCCTGTGTCTCGTACATGAATAACACAACACAGTAAACTGGGAAACACTTTTTATTTTTAAAATGCTTCTCTTTTAGACTCTTGTTCTCGATGGCATCACCGTTCTTCCCTGTCATCCAGGCTGGAAGCTTGGGGGCAACCTCGCCTCCTCTCAGCAGTCAGCCTTTCCTTTCCCAATCCTGACTGTTCATCCTTTATGTTATAACCTGTGAAGCTCGTGTCCCATGTCAGTAACTCTGTTTCTAGTTTCTCAGGCCTTTCCTGGTGGACCTAGGCCCTGCTTGCTCACTGCTTCACTGTGGAAGCACTGACATTGTTACAGAATAAAATGTGAAATTCTCCAGCCCCAACTCACGGTGTGGCCTTCACTTTGTCTACATTTCCATCCCTATGAGACAAGCTCCCTGCTCCTTGAAAAGATCCTGTCTCGTGCCTTTTCGTCTCTGAACTATTTCCTATGGGGTTCCCCACCTCTTGCCTCTGGTTTTTAAGAATTTTCACCCCAGCAGAAGAACATGGATCGTTGAAGACCCACCTCTCTAGTCACCTCCTCACGGAGGCTTCCCATGCACTCTGACTTAGACATGCCTTCCTCTCCCTTCTCCGTACTTGGTGAGAACCTCCCTTATCAAATGTGAGTGTGTCAGCTCGTGCACATCACTCTTCAGGTCATAGTATCTGTTGAACAGTGGTGACAGAGAATGACTGGACTCTGCTTCAAAGCTCAGCTGCCCGTTCAGTGGTACCTGCTGCCGCTCGCTCCTCCACCGACTTTCGTTATGTTCCAAACAGTGCGGAACATAAATGCGGGCGAGAAGCCACCGACGACCCCTCAGTCCCCGCTGTGTATGCCTCCAGGTGCTTAGGGAGAGGCAAGGCGAGCCGAACCCACAACCTTATCTTTAACGGCGATGAGCGCAGAGCATGTGTGGCAGGCCCCAGGTGCTGCTGCTGCTGATGCTGCTATGATGAGTCCTTTCTCTGGCCCAGTGGGGTAAGATTCCAGATCTCTTATTGTTCTCTGCCTGTGCTTTCTCCGTACTGGTTTAGTTTTGTTGCATGTGGGCGGCTGCTTTCTTGTCTCTGAAGGAATTAAGTATGGGTCTCAGAAGGCCCTTATGTCAGTTTTCATTGTACTGTACCATCTTTTATTTCTACGTCTTTGGAGTTTCTCCCGCTGCTATTGCTTTTCCTCTGAGAGGACCTGTACCACAAGCCTGTTGTAGACAGAAGAGTAAACTTGGTGCTTTGCTCACCACAATGTTTGAGGGACACTGGCATCGCCGCTGATAGGAGGAGGGACAGGTGAAAAGGAACACGGAGTTCTAGACGGGAGCAGTTGGGAGCAAAGAGTGTGTTGTGGAGTGACGTGTTCGTTTGAGCTTCCAAACTTACTTTGGTATCTGGTTATTGCTACTTTACATTCGTAAACATCATAATATCCACTGATTTCAAAATCTCAGATGCATATTATTACAGCAAGTCAGTTGTTGAGGTGAGAAAAAATGAGAAGGGCCTTGCTATACCACTGAATCTATGACTGTGCACTGCCAATACCTAAGAGAAAGCATCCATTGTGGCGGGAAGGGCTATTTCCTACTGTCTATCTGGGCAGTCAAACAGAATCTCTCTTTTTTTTGGTGTCAGTAATGTACAATTACATGAGCAACATTATGGTTACTAGACTCATCCTCTGCCCCCCTCCCCTCCATTTTCAAGTCTGCAAACCATTATAGTAGCTGTCCATCAATGTAGTAAGATGCTATAAAATCACTATGTGTCTTGTGTGTGTTATACTGCAATACCCGTGGGCATCCACACCCTACATTATGTGTGCAGATCATAATGCCCCTTTTACCCCCGTATCCCTATCTTCGCACCCATTCTCCCAGGTACTTTTCCCTTTGGAAACTGCAAGTCTATTCTTGGGTTTTGTGAGTCTGCTCCTGTTTTGTTCCTTTCCGTTTTTGCTTTGTTCTCATACCTCACAGAGGAGTGAAATCCTTGGATACTTGTCTTTCCCCAATTGACTTATTTCACTGAGCATAACACCCTCTAGCTCCTTCCTTGTTGTTGCAAATGGTGGTAGGATTTGCTTTCTTCTTATGGCTTACTAATATTCCATAGCGTGTATGTACCACCTCTTCTTTATCCATTCATCCCCTGATGGACACTTAGGTTGCTTCCATTTCTTGGGTATTGTAAATAGTGCTGCGATCAATATAGGGGTTCACCTGACCCTTTCAAACTGGGCTCCTGCACTCTTAGGGTAAATTCCTAGGAGAGGAATTCCTGCGACAAATGGTATTTCTGTTTTTTGGTTTTTTGGGGAACCTCCATACTGCTTTCCACAATGGTTGTGCTGACTGACATTCCCACCAGCAGTGTAGGAGGGTTCCCCTTTCTCCACACCGTTCCCGACATCTGTTGTTGTCTGTCTTTCGGGTGCTGGCCATCCTAACTGGTGTGAGGTGATACGACATTGTGGTTTTAATGTTCTTTTCTCTGATGGTTATCGATGTGGAGTGTCTTTTCATGTGCCTGTCAGCCACCTAAAATTGCTTCTGTGGAGAAGTGTCTGTTAAGATCCACTGCCCATTTTGCAATTGTATTCATTTGCTTTTTGTGTGTTGAGGTTCGTGAGCTCTTGATACATGTTTTGGATGACAACACCTTATCAAGTATGTCATCAGTGAATATATTCTCCCGTACTGAAGGATGTCTTTTGGTTCTACTTATGTTGGTCAAACAGAATCTTTCTAAACCCCCTACCACTTCATTCCAAATCTGACTAACTTTTTTTTCCAGATCACCATCCAGCCAAGAAAACAGGAACAAAGAGGAGAAGCTGTGATGCAGGAACATCTAGCGTAAAACTAAGACATGAAGTTTTGTGGAGACTGGTAGGATGCATCTTTCCATGTGCTGCTTTCAAGGGTCATAGGGAAAAAAGAATGCCAAGGAGATGAAGCCTGGGGTGTTGACGTCACTCGTATTGGTGCAGCCTCCTAGCCTCTAGCCATTGATGTGAAGGCTTGCATGCGGCACTGTTGTCTTTCCTGCGGAGTTAGAAGTGCGGCGTCCTCCATTTGCACTTCATTCAGAGCCTTTGTGGGACTGTCCTGGCACCGGCCATGGTGGACCAGAGAGCTGTGCCATTCCTACTGGGCTGTCGCAGCACCCCTCTCGGAACAGGGCCTCAGCAGCGCTCCCAGTAGTGAGAGAGAGAGAGAGAATTGCGCTCGAAGGACAGTGACAATTTTATTTTCTGTAGCTCCCTGAGCATGATCTCTTTCTCAGGAAAATTGAGTTGAGTCCAGTTACCAGGTTCCTTTGAAGGATCATATTTGTAGGTGGCGCCCTCTACCTCCCAGAAGTTTTAATGTCTGGAGATGCTCAGCCCTTGTGGGGATGGCAGGGGTCCCAGGGGAGCGGTGTCGGTGCCCACCCCCGCCGGGACTAAAGAGTTCTTTCCTGCTTCCCAGACCCAGAGCCTGTCTCCACTGCCAGGGCTAGTTTGCAGAGCATGCAGGGAGAAGCTGATGCAGGTGCGGTCGGCCGTTTTGCAGGCCAGTGCCAGCGGGGAAGCACGCCATGTACTAGTCACAGCACGGTAAGGGGCCTCGGAGCTGCGAGGCAAGCCAGGGGAATGGAGCGCCAGAGCTCCTGAAAGCTCCCCCGCCTGCCGAGCAGAGTGCACATGGGCAGTTTGGCACACCTGTCCTTTCTCCTGAGCGGCATGCCCTGTGAGGGCCTTGCCCCTTTAGCAGTTCTCTCGCTGTTAGGAAGTCTCTCAGGCTGTCTACCTTTCTTTTTCCCACACTGGCCGGATGTGGATACCTGGGTTGTCCCACAAGAGGCTGGAATCTCAAGTCTCTCGAAGTCTTCCACCTGTCTTTGCTTTCCAACCCCACCGATACTCCAGAAGGCAGCAAGTGCACGGTAGGTTCGTGCTCCTAGAGCACATCTCCAGGGCTATACGTCACACTTCTCCTTGAGGTGCCAGCCTGCCACAGCAGCGTTCTTCCCTGCTGCTCTTCCAGGATTTGGTGTAGTTGTTCTATTTCCATACAAAACGTATGTATGTGCTTTCAGTTTTGGAGGAGGTTTCTGCACCCCTCTCACATGAGCCGCCATCTTTAAACCCATCAGCATATCTTTTTTTTTTTTTCGTTTTTCTGTTTCACTTGTCTTGGGAACCTGTCCCCACCCCCTCAACTTATAGTTTGTCTTCGTTCTTGGATCTCAAGTGAGTCTCCTGTAAGGGAGCACGTAGGTGGTCTTGAGTTATCATCCCTTCTTTTATCCCTGTGTCTTTTGATTGGAGTACTCAAAGCCTGTCCAATTATTCTGACAATTTAGAGCTGTGTCCTTATTGCACTTAAAAACATTTTTTCTGATCATTAATCTACAATCACCCAAAGAACATTATGTTCAGCAAGTACATCAAGTCCCCCCCAAAATCCCCGTCACAGTCGCTGTCCATCAGAGTAGTTGGATGCTGTAGACACCTTCACCATTTCAGCACACACACACCCCGTTACAGTTGGTGTCCGGCAGTGTAGTAAGATGCTCTAGAATCACTACCTGTCTTCTCTATGTTCTACAGCCCTTCCCATGCTCCCCACACCCCACACATTATACATGCTAAGCCTAATGTCCCCTTTATTTCTCACCGCCCTTATTACAACCTTCCCACCTACCCTGCCCAGACAATTTCCCTTTGCTAACTCTCAGTCCACTCTCGGGATCTGTGACTCTGCTGCTGTTTTTCCTTCAGTTTTTCTTTGTCATCAAACTGCACACATGAGGGAAATCATTTGGTACATGTCTTTCCCCGCCTGACCTATTTGACTGAGCATAATACAATCTAGCTCCATCCACATTATTGCAAAAGATAGGATTTGTTTTCTTCTTATGGCTGCTTACAGTACTTTTTAAACTAGATTTCATTCTTCTTTTTTCTTTGTAGTTTCGCTATGTGCTTTCACCATTGCTCTCCTGGTTATGAGCAGTAGATTTGTGTTAATCGATATGTACTTATATCTATCTAACTATCTGTCTATTTATCAATAAATTAATCAATCAATCATCTTTTTGTCTGATCATCTGTCCTTGTGTACAGATCAGTTAACCATATATCCTATATCACTTTCCTACACTATGCCTCCATAAATCCTGCAAATTATCTAGGCTGTAGAGAGAGAACTGGGTTCACTGAGACACTTGCAGGTCGAGTCTGCCGCGTGTACCAACAAAACCAGGAAATGGTTGTGTCGGGATTTGAACCCGTGTCTCTATCCTCTGTTCTCTGTCATCTCCTTCTAACTTGCTGTCTGTATTTAGCCACATTCATTGACTAAGTGCTCCCTAAAGACCACGAGAATCATTCCTCTGGGCCTGTTGTCGACAGAAAAGTAAACTTGTTGCTTTGCTCACCACCATGTTTGAAGGACAGCAGCGTGATCAACGACGATAGGACGGAGGGTCAAATAAAAAGGAACACCAATTACTAGACAGGAGCAGTAGGGACCTAAGAGTATATTGTGGAGAGACGTGTTTATTTGCGTGTCCAAATAACCCTCTTTAAGTGGTTATTAGATCTTAACATTCGTGAACATCATAAAACCCACTGATTTCAAAGGCCCAGATGCTTATTATTACAGCAACTCAGTTGTTGAGGTGAGAGAAAATGAGAAGTATGTTGCTGCACCACTAAATCTATGGCTGGGAAATGTTGAAACCAAACAAAAAGAATTCACGGTGGCCAGATAGGGCTATTTTCTGCTGACTCTGGGGTCTCAAACAGAATCCATTTGTTTGATTGTTTGTTTTTCAGTTTCACTCGTGTATGGTACTTGTCCACTCACCTTCGGCTTGTAGTTTGCCTGTGTCCTTATATCTCAAGTGAGTCTCCTGTAAGTAAGCACGTAGGTGCCTTGAGTTTTCATCCCTTCTTTTAACCCTGTATGTTTTGTTTGCAGCACTCAGTGCCTGACCTTTTATTCTGATGATTAAGAGCTGTGCACATATTGCGCTAAAAGAATTTTTTTTATCATTAAATTACAATCACGTGAAGAACATTATGTTTACTATGCTCCCCCCTTCAACAAGTTCCCCCGAAAAACCTCTTCAGTCGCTTTCGATCAGCGTAGTTGGATGCTGCAGACCCCTTCACCATGTCCCCCCCACAGACCCCGTAACAGTCGCTGACCATCAGTGAGTAGTAAGAAGCTATATGAACTCTACTAGTCTTCTCTGTGTTGTACAGTACTCCCCATGCACACCCGACCCCATGCATTATACCTGCTAATACTAATGGCCCCATTCTTTCACCCTACAGTTATCCATCCCTTCAGACTCACCCTGCCCAGTCCTTTTCCCTTTGGGAACTTTTAGACAACTCCCCGGTTCTGTGAGTCTGCTGTTGTTTTTTTCCTTCAGTTTTTCTTTGTTGTTATACTCCACACATGAGTGAAATCATTTGGTACTTGTCTTTCTCCGCCTTGCCTATTTCTATGAACATACTACCGTCTAGCTCCATCCACGTTATTGCAAATAGTAGTATTTGTTTTCTTCTTAAGGCTCCTTACTGCACTTATTAAACTGGATTTCATTCTTCCTTTTTGTTTGTACTTTAACTATGTTATTCACCATTCAACTCCTGGATATGAACAATAGCTTTGTGTCAATCGATATGTATCTATATCTATCTATCTAACGGACTGTCTGTGTATCTATGTATCTATGTATTAATGTATCTATGTATCTGTGTATCTTTCTATCAAAATATCTATCTTCCTATCATCTATCTATGATAACTATCATCTATGAATCTATGTACCTATCTATCTATCTTTCATCTGTTGTCTGTGTTCCTATCTATCTATGAATCTATCATCTTTTTGTCTTCCCATCTATCCTTCTGTACAGAACAGTTAACAACATAGCCTATGTCTCTTCCCTACATTATGCTTCCAGAAATCTTGCAAGGTAGCTAAGCCATAAGGAGAGCACTGTGTTCACCGATACACTTTCAGATAGAGTCAGCCGCGTGTGCTTACAAAACCAGTAAATGGAGGTGAAAGGACTTGAACCCGTATCTCTGTCCTCTGTCCTCTTATACTTCCTGCTCGCTTGGTGACTTTATTTAGCCACATTCAGTGAGTCAGTGATTCCCGAAGACCACAAGCATCCTTCGTCTGGGCCTGTTGTCGACAGAAAACTGTACTTGGTTCTTTGCACAACACCATGTTTGAGGGACATCGGTTTGATCACTGCTGATAGGTGGAGGGACAAATATAAAGGAACACCTATTTCTGGACAGGAGCATTTGGGAAATAAGAGTGTGTAGTGGAGTGAAGTGTTTATTTGAGGGTCCAAACGTCCCTCTTTAGATGGTTATTACTTCTTTACATTCGTGAACATCATAAAAAGCAATGATTTTAAAAGCGCAGACGCCTATTATTACAGCTATTCATTTGTTGAGGTGGGAGGAAATGAGAAGGAAGTTGCTGCACCACGAAATCTATGCCTGAGCACTGCTGAAACAAAACAAAAAGAATTCACGGTGGCTAGAATGGGCTATTTTCTACAGACTCTCTCTGGGGACTCAAACAGAATCCATTTGTTTGTTTGTTCCTCAGTTTCACTTGTATAGGGTACCTGTCCCCGCCCCTTCAGCTTGTTGTTTGTCTGTGTCCTTGGATCTCAAGTGAGTCTCCAGAAAGGGCCCACGTAGGTGGTCTTGAGTTTTCATCAGTTCTTCTAACCCTGTGTCTTTTGATTGGAGCACTCAAAGCCTGTACTTTTATTCTGATATTTGAGAGCAGTGCTCTTACATTAGTTTGAAATTTTCTTTGTTCTCATTAATATACAATCACATGCAGAACATTATGTTTTCCAGTCTACCCTCTTCAGCAATTCCCCCCCAAATCCCAGTTACAGTCGCTGTCCGTCAGCTTGTACTAAGATGCTGTAGAATCACTACATGTCTTCTCTGTGTTGTACAGCCCTACCCATGAACCCCCACCCTACACATTAAACATGCTAATCCTAATGCCCCCATTCTTTTTCCTCGCCCTTATTACTCCCTTCCCACAAACGCTACCCAGTCCCTTTCTCTTTGGTAACTGTTAGTCCACTCTCGGGTTCTGTGAGTCTGCTGCTGACTTTTCCTTCAGTTTTTCTTTGTTATCATACTCCACACATGAGTGAAATCATTTGGTACATGTATTTCTCCGCCTGGCCTGTTTGACTGAGCATAATACCCTCGACCTCCATCCACGTTATTGCAAATGATATGATTTGTTTTCTTCTTATGGCTGCTTACTGCACTTTTTAAACTGGATTTCATTCTTCTTTTTTGTTTGTAGTTTCGCTATGTGCTTTCACCATTTCTCTCCTGGTAATGAGCAGTAGCTTTGTGTTAATCGATATGTACCTATATCTATCTATCTGTCTGTCTATCTATTTATCAATCAATCAATCAACTTTTTGTCTGCCCATCTGTCCTTGTGTACAGAACAGTTAACCACATATCCTATATCACTTTCCTACACTATGCTTCCAAAAATCCTGCAAAGTATCTAGGCTGTAGAAAGAGCACTGGGTTCACCGAGACCTTTGCAGGACGAGACGGCCACGTGTACCTACAAAACCAGGAAATGGTTGTGCCGGGATTGAACCCGTGTCTCTGTCCTCTGTCCTCTTTCATCTCCTTCTAACTTGCTGTCTGTATTTAGCCACATTCATTGACTAAGTGCTCCCTGAGGACCACAAGTATCATTCCTCTGGGCCTGTTGTTGACAGAAAAGTAAACTTGTTGCTTTGCTCAACACCATGTTTGAAGGACATCAGGGTGATCACCGCCGTTAGGACAGAGGGTCTAATAGAAAGGAACACCAATTTCTAGACAGGAGCAGGTGGGATCCAAGAGTGAATTGTGGTGTGACGTGTTTATTTGAGTGTCCAAACTTCCCTCTTTAGGTGGTTATTAGATCTTCTCAATCGTGAACATCATAAAACCCACTGATTTCAATGGCCCAGATGCTTATTATTACATCAACTCAGTTGTTGAGGTGAGAGAAAATGAGAAGTATGTTGCTGCACCACTAAATCTATGGCTGGGAACTGTTGAAACCAAACGAAAAGAATTCACGGTGGCCAGATAGGGCTATTTTCTGCTGACTGTCTCTGGGGACTCAAACAGAATCCATTTGTTTGATAGTTTGATTTTCAGTTTCACTCGTGTAGGGTACTTGTCCACACACCTTCGGCTTGTAGTTTGTCTGTGTCCTTGGATCTCAAGTGAGTCTCCTGTAAGTAAGCACGTAGGTGTCTTGAGTTTTTATCCCTTCTTTTAACCCTGGGTCTTTTGTTTGCAGCACAGAGTGCATGACCATTTATTCTGATGTTTCAGAGCTGTACATTTATTGCACTTAAAGAATTTTTTTATCATAAATCTACAATCACGTGAAGAACATTATGTTTACTATGCTCCCCCCTTCACCAAAAACCTCTTCAGTCGCTGTCTATCAGCGTAGTTGAATGCTGTGGATCCCTTCATCAAGTCCGCCCACACAGACCTGTTACAGTAATTTTCCATCAGTGAGTTGTAAGATGCAATATGATCTCTACTAGTCTTCTCTGTGTTGTACAGTACTCTCCATGCACACCCGACCCCACGCATTATTCATGCTATTCCCAATTACCACTATTCTTTCTCCCCACACTTATCCCTCCCTTCAGACTCACCCTGCCTAGTCCTTTTCCCTTTGGTAACATTTAGTCATCTCTCGGATTCTGTGAGAGTGCTGCTGATTTTTCCTTCAGTTTCTCTTTGTTTTTATACTCCACACATGAGTGAAATCACTTGGTACTTGTCTTTCTCCGCCTGGCCTATTTCTCTGAACGTACTACCGTCTAGCTCCATCCACGTCATTGCCAATGGTAGTGTTTGTTTTCTTCTTAAGGCTGCTTACTGCAATTTTAAACTGGATTTCATTCTTCCTTTTTGTTTGTAGATTAGCTATGTTATTCACCATTCAACTCCTATTTATGAACAATAGCTTTGTGTCAATCGACATGTATCTGTATCTATCTATCTAACGGTCTGTCTATCTATGTATCTATGTATGTAAGTATGTATGTATGTATCTATGGATCTATCTTTCTATCTATCTATCTATCTTCCTATCATCTATCTATGATGTCTATCATCTATCGGTCTATGTACATATCTATCTTTCTTTCATCTGTCGTCTGTCTACCTATCTATCTATGAATCAGTCACCTTTTTGTCTGCCCATCTATCCTTCTGTACAGAACAGTTAACAACATAGCCTATGTCTCTTTCCTACATTATGCTTCCAGAAATCTTGCAAGGTAGCTAAGCCATAAGGAGAGCACTGTGTTCACCGATACACTTTCAGATAGTGTCAGCCGCGTGTGCTTACAAAACCAGTAAATGGAGGTGAAAGGACATGAACCCGTATCTCTGTCCTCTGTCCTCTTATACTTCCTGCTCGCTTGGTGACTTTATTTAGCCACATTCAGTGAGTAAGTGATCCCCGAAGACCACAAGCATCCTTCGTCTGGGCCTGTTGTCGACAGAAAACTGTACTTGGTTCTTTGCACAACACCATGTTTGAGGGACATCGGTTTGATCACTGCTGATAGGTGGAGGGACAAATATAAAGGAACACCTGTTTCTGGACAGGAGCATTTGGGAAATAAGAGTGTGTTGTGGAGTGAAGTGTTTATTTGAGGGTCCAAACTTCCCTCTTTAGGTGGTTCTTACTTCTTTACATTCGTGAACATCATAAAAAGCAATGATTTTAAATCCCAGTCGCATATTATTACAGCAATTCATTTGTTGAGGTGAGAGGGAATGAGAAGGAAGTTTCTGCACCACTAAATCTATGCCTGAGCACTGCTGAAACCAAACAGAAAGAATTCACGGTGGCTAGATAGGGCTATTTTATACTGACCCTCTCTGGGGATTCAAACAGAATCCATTTGTTTGTTTGTTTCTCAGTTTCACTTGTGTAGGGTACCTGTCCCTGCCCCTTCATCTTGTCGATTGTCTGTGTCCTTGGATCTCAAGTGAGTCTCCAGTAAGGGAACTCGTAGGTGGTCTTGAGTTTTCATCAGTTCTTCTAACCCTGTGTCTTTTGATTGGAGCCCTCAATGCCTGTACTTTTATTCTGATATTTGAGAGCTGTGCTCTTACATCACTTTGAAATATTTTGTTCTCATTAACGTACAATCACATTCATAACTTTATGATTTCCTGTCTACCCCCTTTACCAAGTCCCCCCCAAAATCCCATGTACAGTCGCTGTCTGTCAGCATGTACTAAGA
Source organism: Manis pentadactyla (assembly GCF_030020395.1). Lineage (NCBI taxonomy): Eukaryota > Metazoa > Chordata > Mammalia > Pholidota > Manidae > Manis > Manis pentadactyla. The sequence continues at coordinate 87,587 of NW_026645161.1, forward strand.
TGCTGTAGATTCACTACATGTCTTCTCTGTGATGTACAGCCCTACCCATGACTCCCCACCCTGCACATTATACATGCTTATCCTAATGCCCCCATTCTTTTTCCCTGCCCTTATTACTCCCTTCCCACATACCCTACCCATTCCCTTTTTCCTTGTTAACTGTTAGTCCACTCTCGGGTTCTGTGAGTCTGCTGCTGTTTTTTCCTTCAGTTTTTCTTTATCATACTCGACACATGAGTGAAATCATTTGGTATATGTATTTCTAAACCTGTCCTACTTGACTGAGCATAATACCCTATAGCTCCATCCACGTTTTTGCAAATGATAGGATTTGTTTTCTTTTTATGGCTGCTTACTGCACTTTTTAAACTGGATTTCATTCTTCTTTTTTTCTGTATTTTTGCTATGTGCTTTCACCATTGCTCTCCTGGTTATGAGCAGTAGCTTTGTGTTAATCGATATGTACCTATAGATATCTATCTGTCTGTCTATCTATTTATCAATCAATCAATCATCTTTTTGACTGCCCATCTGTCCTTGTGTACAGAAATGTTAACCATATTTCCTATATCACTTTTCTACACTATGCTTCCAAAAATTCTGCAAAGTACCTAGGCTGTAGAGAGAGCACTGGGTTCACCGAGACAGTTGCAGGTCGAGTCGGCCGCGTGTACCTACAAATTCAGGAAATGGTTGTGCCGGGACTTGAACCCGTTTCTCTATCCTCTGTCCTCTTTCATCTCCTTCTAACTTGCCGTCTGTATTTAGCCACATTCAGTGAGTAAGTGCTCCCTGAAGTCCACTAGTATCATTCCTCTGGGATTGTTGTCGACAGAAAAGTAAACTTGTTGCTTTGCTCACCAAAATGTTTGAAGGACATCAGCGTGATCAACGCCGATAGGACGGAGGGTCAAATAAAAAGGAACACCGATTTCTAGACAGGAGCAGTTCGAAGCTAAGAGTGTATTGTGGATTGACGTGTTTATTTGAGTGTCCAAACATCCTTCTTTAGGTGGTTATTAGATCCTCACATTCGTGAACATCATCAAACCCACTGATTTCAAAGGCCCAGATGCTTATTATTACTGCAACTCAGTTGTTGAGGTGAGAGAAAATGAGAAGTACGTTGCTGCACCACCAAATCTATGGCTGGGATCTGCTGAAACCAAACAAAAATAATTCACTGTGGCCAGATAGGGCTATTTTCTGCTGACTTTCTCTGGGGATTCAAACAAATTTCATTTGTTTGCTTCCCAGTTTAACTTGTGTAGGGTAATTGCCCCCCACTTTTGGCTTGTAGTTTGTGTCCTTGGATTTCAAGTGAGTCTCCTGTACGAAAGCACGTAGGTGTCTTAAATTTTCATCCCTTCTTTTAACCCTGTGTCTTTTGTTTGCTGCACTCAGAGCCTGAACATTTATTCTGATGATTCAGAGCTGTGCCCTTATTAAACTGAAAAATTTTTTTTTGTTATCATTAATCTACAATCACGTGAGGAACATTATGTTTACTATACTCCCCCTTTCACCAAGTCCCCCGAAAAACCTCTTCAGTCGCCTTCGATCAGTGTAGTTGGACGCTATAGACCCCTTCACCATGACACCATCCAAAGACCCCGTTACAGTCACTGTCAATCAGCGAGTAGTTTGATGCTATATAATATCTACTAGTCTTTGTTTTACAGCACTCCCCATGCCCACCCCCGAACCCACGCAATATACATGCTAATCCTAATGCCCCCATTCTTTCTCCCTGCACTTATCCCTCCCTTCAGAACCACCCTGCCCAGTCTTTTTCCCTTTGGCTACTTTTAGTCAACTCTCGGGTACTGTGAGACTGCTGCTGTTTTTTTCCTTCAGGTTTTCTTTGCTGTTATACTCCACACCTTTGTGAAATCATTTGATACTTGTCTTTCTCCGCCTGACCTATTTCTCTGAACATACTACCGTCTAGCTCCATCCACGTCATTACAAATGGTAGGATTTGTTTTCTTCTTATGGCTGCTTACTGCACTTTGTAAACTGGATTTCATTCTTCCTTTTGGTTTGTAGTTTAGCTATGTGCTTTCACCGTTCATTTCCTGGTTATGAGCAACAGCTTTGTGTCAATCGATATGTATCTGTATGTATCTATCTCTCTGTCTGTCTGTATATCTATCTGACTTTCTATATATCCTTCTATCTATCTCTCTATCCATCTCTCTATTTATCTATCCATCTATCTAGCTTCCTATCATCTATCTATCATGTGTATCATCTATCTATCATCTGTCATCTAACTATCTGTCTATCTATGAATCAATCATCTTTCTGTCTGCCCATCTATCCTTATGTACAGAACAGTTAACAACATCACCTATGTCACTTCCCTACATTATGCTTCCAAAAACATTGCAAGGACACTAGGCCGTAGGGAAAGCACTGGGCTCACTGAGACAATTGCAGATCGAGTCAGCCACGTTTGCTTTCAAAACCAGTAAATAGTGGGGTAGGGACTTGAACCCGTATCTCTGTCCTCTGTCCTCTTAAAACTCCTTCTCGCTTGCTATCTATATTTAGCCACATTCATTGACTAAGTGCTCTCTGAAGACCACAAGTATACTTCCTCTGGGCCTGTTGTAGACAGAAAAGTGTACTTGGTGCCTTACTCACCACCATGTTTGAGGGACATTGGCGTGTTCACCACTGATAGGAGTAGGGACAATTAAAAAGGAACACTGAGTTCTAGAGGGAACTGTTTGGAGCAAAGAGTGTGTTGTCGAGTAACGTGTTCTATTTGGCATGCAAACTTCCGTCGTTATCTGCTTATTGCTTCTTTACATTTGTAAACATCATAAAGTCCACTGATTTCAAAAGCCCAGATGCACATTATTACAGCAATTCAGTTGTTGAGGTGAGAGAACATGAAAAGTTCCTCCCTGTACCACTGAATCAATGACTGGGCACTGCCAAACTGAACACAAAGCATCCACGGTTGCGGGATTGGCTATATTCTACTGACTGTCTCTCTGGGCACTCCAACAGAGTCACTTTTTTTTTTTGGTCAGTAATGTATAATTATTTTAACAACATTGTGGTTACTAGACCCCCCTCCTCACCCCTCCCCACCATTATCAAGTCCACTATCCGCACCCCATTACAGTCGCTGTCCATCAATATAGTTAGATGCTATAGAATCACTACCTGTCTTCTGTGTGCTATGCTTCAATCCCCGTGGCCCACCACCACCTACATTACATTTGTGGATCGTAATGCCCCTTTACACCCTTATCCCTCCCTTCCCACCCATCCTCCCAGGTCCCTTTCCCTTTGGTAACTGTTAGTCCATTCTTGGGTTCTGTGAGTCTGCTGATGTTTTGTTCCTTCCGGTTTTTGCTTTGTTCTCATACCTCACAGAGGAGTGAAATACTTGGGTACTTGTCTTTCTCCACCTGGCTTATTTCACTGAACATAACAACCTCTAGCTCCGTCCGTGTTCTTGCAAATGGTGGTGGGATTACTTTTCTTCTTATGGCTGAATAATATTCCATGGTGTGTATGTACAAATGCTTCTTTATTGTCGGGAGCCGTAGGCCATAGAAACAATGGTCTCACCCTTTTCACCTAGGCCTCTATTTTCTCAAGCCTGTACCGTTTAGGAAGCATCAATTGACCCAGCTTGCGATTAGATCGCTGGGATAGAGATTATGCAGCTGCCGTGATAACATCTCCTCCTTAGTTAAACCTTCTGTCATTTCTCAGTAATCCCCCACCCATGATCTTTTCCAGAGAACATTCCTCAGTTAGGTATCCTAGCAACCTAGATAAATCATGCCACTTCAGCTGGGGCTGTTTCCCCTTCCTAGCTCCTATATAATATTGCTTGTAAAAATAAACATTGAGACCTTGATCAGACTTTCGACTGTGTCTCCTTCTTTGTGTCTGATTTGTCTCTCATCCAGGTTAACATCCCCTCGAGCCCTTGTTGAACTCCCCACCGGCCGGGGCATGTGGCGCCGAATGTGGGGCTCGAGGTACGAAGCCTGATCTGGACATTGCTAATATGGACGGGCATCCTTCTTTCTTTGGATCACCACCCCACCGGTGATACAAGATTCGCATGAAGATCATCACAGGAGTACACGCCTGTGACACAGATCGATAAAGGTAAGGAATGAGACGCAGTCATGGGGCAAACACTAAATTAGCATGAGTAATTTGTTAAGGGACTTAAGGCTTCTCTCAAGATATGAGGAATACGGGTTAAGAAAAAATATTTAGTTAAATACTTTATCTTGCTAGAGGATGTCTGCCCATGGTTTCCCCAGGAAGAAACTATAGATGAAAAACAGTGGCGCCGAGTTGGCAACTGCCTCAATGATTATTATCATTCCTTTGGCCCTGAGAAGGTCCCAGTACAGGTATTTTCTATTGGAATCTCATAAACGATATGTTGCAGGTCCGCCACTGTCACCCAGATGTTTCAAAGATTGTTGACGATAGTGAAAATTATTTGAAGGGAAAGTTTAAAACCAGTCAGACTTCTCTCCATAAAAGGAAGTGTCCGAGGAACTTCATCCATCCTCCCCAGCCTCTAATTGTCCCTCTGTCTCCTTTCCCATGCCCGATGTTAAGGGTGATCCACCGTCTAGCGGCCCCCCAAATATCTATTTACCCAGTCCTGCCGGTCTCAGGTCCAACAGCCCTGATGATGATCCAATCTAAGCTGAAGAGTGGGCCAAACTCAAGGACGCTGCCAGTAAGCACCATAATCTTGATTGGCCCCCTCAAGCAACTTTAGGTGCAGGTCCACCACCCTATAACATACAACGCCCTATAACATACCACTGCCCTATGACATACCACCGTCTTTAACAAGCCACTGTTAAACTCTCTCGGGAGGCGCAGTCCCTTAAGGCACTGCGTCAGAACAAAAGGGAGAGATCCCAATTGCTTAGGAAATTACGTGACCTTGACTTTGAAATAAGCTCCCCCCCGACCAACCTGTTCAGAAAATAAAAGTAAGTTCCCCCTCTGCTCCCCCCGTTCAGAAAGTTAAAACCATAAATAAAACCCTTCATGTCTTCCCAGTGACCCGATCCCAAACTAGACCAACTGAGGGAGAACCGACTGAGGGAGAGTCAAATGAGGATGAACCACGAGAATCAGAAGGGGCAGATACGGATGCAGAGGAGCCTATAGCCCAGCTTGAGTCAGAAAACACTGAGGGAGAGGTCGAGAATGCAAATTCAAACATTAGGACTCAGCGGAACCGCCACCTTAAATTTAAAAGTATAAAAGACTTAAAGAATGCTGTTTCCTCATATGGCCCTGTTTCCCCATTTACTATTTCATTGTTAGAGTCTCTAAGCGAAGACTGGCTTACAGCTAATGATTGGGACATGTTAACTAAAGCCACATTAACAAGAGGTGACTTTCTCTAATGGAAAGCTGATTACACTGAAAGAATCCAGGATACTGCATACCGCAATATGGCTGCCGGCGGTCCTTCCAAATCCTGGATGTTAGACAATCTTCTGGGAAATCGCCCCTATGACACAAATGAAAAACAGGCTAAGTTTTCTCCAGGCTTACTCACACAAATCCAACATGCAGCCCTTAAGGCCTTGAAAAGCCTCCCTTCTAAAGGGTCAGTTTTCACCTCTCTTGACAGTGTTAGAGAGGGGAAGCAGGAACCTTACAGTGAATTCATAGGACGCCTTACTGAGGCCGCCTAACGCCTCATGGGAAGGGAGGAAACAGATAATGAATTCATTAAACATCTTGCTTTTGAAAATGCTAATTCAGCTTGTCAAGCAGCTATGCGTCCCTATCACAGTGGCAAAAAGTTCTCTGATTTTATAAAACTTTGTGCCGATGAACCAACCTCTTGCAATATCGGAATAGCCATAGGAAGAGCTCTTAAAGAGTTTACTCAGGGAGCCAGGCCCAAGACCTGCTTTAATTGTAAGCAAACAGGTCATTTTTCAAGAGAGTGCACAGCCCCTAGGACCGAACGATGGCTCCCATCATTCCTGTGACCGCGATGCAAATGGGGTAAGCATTGGGTCTCCGAATGCCGCTCCAAGGCTGATATACAGGGTAATCCTCTGACTCCAAGCAGGGAAACTTGATAAAGGGCCCACCCCAGGGCCCCAAAGCCTACCCAGGACAGAACCCTGGTGTCATCAGGTTCGTTCCCCAGTCAGTCCAAAATCCAGCATCACTCTCCTCTCTGGAGCAACTGCCGGAAGCGCAAGACTGGACCTCTGTTCCACTTCCCAGTCAATAATGACCCCATAAATGGGAAATCAAATTCTTTCAATGGGGATTTTTGGCTCTTTGCCGCAAGGCACCTTTGTTCTTATAATGGGTCGTGCCACCTCCACTATTCAGGGCCTCACTATTTCTCCAGGAGTCATTGACAACGATTATACTGGAGAAATTAAATTTATGCTACAGCCTTTCAGGGACCAGTTACCATTTCCCCTGGACAACGGATTGCTCAATTAATATTACTACCCCTCGATGATAAAAATCCTAGCTATAAGCAAAAGAGTGGCCCCCATGGGTTTGGATCATCAGATGTTTATTGGGCACAATAGATCACTCAAAAAAGACCCCTTCTTAACTTAAAATTAAAAGGAAAAACCTTTGAAGGCCTTATAGATACTGGCGCGGATGCCACAACTATTTCCAGTAAGGATTGGCTTTCATCTTGACCTCTCACCGCTTCCATGACTCACCTTAGAGGTATTGGACATACCTCCAACCCCCTACAAAGCTAAAAAGTTATTCAATGGGAAGATGAAGAAGGCAATCATGGTACTGTCCAGCCCTGCGTGCTTGCAGGCCTACCTATAAACCTCTGGGGCAGAGATATTCTCTCTCAAGTGAAGCTCATTATGTGCAGCCGTAATGAGCTAGTCACTCACCAGATGCTCAATTAAGGCTTTCGCCCTGTGCAAGGGTTGGGCAAACACTCTCAGGGCTCAAAAGAGCCGGTCCCGGTCACCATAAAAACTGATCATGCTGGAATTGGCTATGAAAATTTACCATAACGGCTGTTGACATGCCTGTACCCCATGCAGATAAAATATCCTGGAAAACAACATAGCCTGTATGGGTTGATCAATGGCCCTTAACTACTGAAAAACTGGCAGCAGCCACAATGTTAGTACAGGAACAACTTGCTGCAGGCCATATCCAGCCTACCACCTTTCCCTGGAATACTCCTATTTTTGACATAAAGGAAAATTCAGGAGAATGGAGGTTACTTCAAGATCTTAGAAAAATTAATAAAGCTATGATACCTATGGGGGCCCTTCCACCAGGCCTCCCACTCCTGTGGCGACTCCTGTGGGATACTGTGAAATCATAATTGACCTAAAAGATTGCTTTTTCACAATCCCCCTACATCCTAAAGACTGCAAGCATTTTGCATTTAGTTTGCTGGTGATTAATTTTAAAGGCCCTATGCCAAGATTCCAATGGAAAGTTCTGCCCCAAGGAATGGCAAACAGCCCTACGCTGTGCCAAAAATTTGTAGCTCAAATTATAGACCCATTTAGACAAAGATGGCTTTGTACATATTTAATTCATTACATGGACAACATCCTCATGGCTGGTCCTAACCCCACTGAACTCCTTGCTTATTCCCAAGAGCTTTCTAGGGCCCTTACCAGAGCTGTCTTTAGATAGACCCTGACAAAATTCAATTAAAACCCCCTTACTTGCTTTTAGGCTTTGAACTCTTTCATAATAAGATTCTTTCACAAAAGTTTCAACTTAGAACCGTTAGCTTAAAAACTTTAAATGATTTTCAAAAACTTCTAGGAGATATTAATTGGCTCAGGCCTTATCTCATGCTAATTACTATAGAGCTTAAACCCTTGTTTAATATTCTTAAAGGGGACCCAGATCCTACATCGAGTTGCTCATTAACAGCCCCCGCCCTAGAAGCCCTAAAGGCAGTTTAAGCTGCAATTCTAAACCAAAGGGTCACCTTTATCTCTTATGAGAAGCCTCTTCTCCTAGTCATTTGTGCTACTGATTTTACACCCACCGGAGTGTTCTGGCAAGAGGGTCATCTTTTTTGGTTCCATTTACCTGCCTTCCCAGCCAAAGTCCTTATCCCCTATACCTCCTGGGTGGCTGAACTGATAAAAATCGGATGCGAACAGAGCAGGAAAATATTCGGTAAAGACGCCGACAAAATTATCCTACCCTATTCCCCTACCTAAATCCAGTGGTTGATAGAGAATGACGATGAATGGGCAACATCCTGCAATTCTTTTCAGGGAGCACTTGAAAATCATTACCCTGCTAACAAGCTTCTCCATTTTCTGAGGACCCAACCATTTGTTTTCCCTACATTGACCTCCTCCCAACCCTATCCTCATGACCCCAAGTTCTCACCGATGGCTCCTCCAACGGAGTAACAGCCTTCACCATAGATAATCAAACCACTTCCCTACAATCCCCATTCCACTCCACTCAATTGGTTGAACACTTCGCTATTTTACAAGTTTTTCAACAACTCCCAAATACTCCATTTAACCTATACACTGACAGTGCTTATATTGCTCAATCCATTCCCCTTTTAGAGACCGTGCCCTATATAAAACCCACTACAAACGCCACCCCTCTGTTTTTTTCCATCCACCAGTGCATACATTCCAGGCAACATTATTTTTATATAAGCCATATTCTTGCCCTTTCTGGTCTTCCTGGACCTCTAGCCACAGGAAATGCTGTGACCGATAAAGATACCCAACTTTGTCTTCTCGTTGAGCTTGATCCTGCGGCTCAAGCCAAAGAAGCTCACTCTTTACACCACCATAATGCTCAAACCTTACGTCTTCTTTTTAAAATTACTAGAGAACAAGCCCGTCAGATTATTAAATAATGTGCAAATTGTGTCACTCTCCTGCCTGTTCCTCACTTTGGTGTGAACCCTAGGGGCCTAGTTCCCAATGGGATCTGGCCAAAGGATGTAACACACATCCCCTCATTCGGAAATCTTAAATATATTCATGTTACTGTAGATACATTTAGTGGATTTATTTTTGCCAGCCTCCACGTTGGAGAAGCTTCAAAAAATCTTATTGCTCATGTACTCAATTGTCTTAGTGTCATGGGAAAACCCGAGATTATCAAGACTGCTAATGGTCCTGGATATACTGGAAGAAATTTTCAAGAATTTTGTCGTCAATTACAAATTAAGCATGTTACAGGCATACCATACAATCCCCAAGGACAAGGGATTGTCGAACGAGCCCATTTAACTAATAAACATACCTTCCACAAATTAAAAATGGGAGATTTATATCCCATGAAAGGCTCTCCAAGAAACTTTCTTCATCATGCCTTGTTTATTCTTAATTTTCTAATTTTGGATGCTCATGGCAAACCTGCAGCTCGTCGCCTTTGGCACCCACAACATGATAAATCTATGCCACTGTCAAGTGGAAAGACAACCTCACATCCCATTGGAATGGCCCCGAGCCCATACTCATATGGGGCCAGGGATCTGCCTGTGTTTTCGACACCAAAGAAGGAGCTGCTCGCTGGCTGCCAGAGCATTTGATTAAACCAATAGATCTACCAGAAGATTTTTAAAAATCTTATCCATCCTTTCAGGGTGGTGACATCCCCTGAGACATCCTTTTTCTTCTTCTCTCCATAGATTCTAGCCATCGGTTTAGTCCTTGCCTTTATCTTAGGCATACGACTCGCCGCCTCCACCCCTCACCAGTGGACCCTTGTACAGCAGACCATTCTTGTTACCACTTACTGGATCCTTGTTGGCGTATTCGCACTTCTTAACAGCACCTTATAAAAAGATGAAACCGATCAACTCTCTCATTTTCACCTTCTTCGCGGAACCTTACAAGTTCTTCAAGACCAAATAGATTCCCTTGCAGAAGTAGTCTTACAGAACAGGCGTGGCCTAGACATTCTCACTGTGGAACAAGGCGGAATCTGCTTAGCCTTAGAAAAGAAATGCTGCTTCTATGCAAGCAAGTCTGGAGTAGTTCGTGACAAAATAAAAAGACTCCAAGAAGATCTCGTGCAAAGAAAGAAAAAACTGTTTGAAAATACCCTATGGTCTTGGATGAGCAGGTTTCTTCCTTATCTTCTCCCTATACTAGGATCCTTCCTTAGTCTCATGCTTGTGCTCTCCCTTGGCCCTTGGGCCTTCCAGAGAATTACCACCTTCATTAAAGAACAGATCAATATGGCCCTCGGCAGACAGATACAATTCCACTGTCACCATTTTGTCCTGGTGGACCAAGGCTATGATGTGCCCGATGACTCCCCTCCTCTAGAAGCTGGATAGGATACAGACCTATGCATATCGGCTCACAATAAAGTGAGTGCGATATGGGCACCAATGTGGTTGCGAAGCTAAGGATTGCAAGGGAAGGTCCATGAACCGCCTCTGAATTCCCTGAGAGAAAAAACTGGCTTGCATGGAGGTTAGTATCTAAAATAAATACGCCCTTCCTCCCCTCCACAAAAGATACCAAGGGCCAACGTTGACCCAATAAATGGGGAGTCTCGAAGGAGCCAAGTCACTAATCCCCAAATTGGTTAATGCCCACCGCTAAATAGCAGGCCTACCCCTCTTTTCTATAAAAGAAGGGAGGAGATATCGGGAGCCGTAGGACATAGAAACAATGGTCTCGCCCTTTTCGCCTAGGCCTCTAATTTCTGCCCCATTTAGGAAAGATCAATTGAGCAGCTTGAGATTAGACGCTGGGATAGAGATTAAGCAGCTGCTGTGATAACATCTCCTCCTTAGTAAAACATTCTGTCTTTTCTCAGTAATCCCCCACCCATGATCTTTTCCAGAGAACATTCTTCATTTAGGTATCCTAGTAACCTAGATAATCCTTGCCAATTCAGCTGGGGCTGTTTCCCCCTCATATCTCCCATATAATCTACCTTGTAACAATAAACTTTGAGACCTTGATAAGACTTTCGACTTGGTCTCCTTCTTTGTGTCTGGTTTGTCTCTCATCCAGTTTAACTTCCCCTCGAGCCCTTGTTGAACTCCCCACTGGCCGGGGCATTTATCCATTCATCTCCTGAAGGATACTTAGGTTTCTTCCATTTCTTGGGTAGTGTAAATAGTGCTGCAGTAACATAGGGGTGCATCTGTCTCTTTCATAATGGGCTCCTGCACTCTTAGGGTAAATTCCAGGAGAGGAATTCCTGGGCCAGATGGTATTTCTGCTCTTTGTTTTTTTCGGGATCATCCACACTGCTTTCCACAATGGTTGAGCTGACTGACATTCCCGACAGCAGTGTAGGAGGGTTCCCCTTTCTACACACCCTTGCCAACATCTGTTGTTGTCTGTCTTTTGGGTGGTGGCCATCATAACTGGTGTGAGGTGATACCCCATTGTGGTTTTAATGGGCATTTCTCTGATGGTTAGCAATGTGGAGCGTCTTTTCATGTGCCTGTCGGCCACCTGAAATTACTTCTGTGGAGAAGTGTCTGTCCAGATCCTCTGTCCATTTTGTAATTGGATTTATTTGCTTTTTGTGTGTTGAGGTTCATGAGCTCTTGATACATGTTTTGGATGGCAACGCCTTATCAAATATGTCATCAGTGAATATATTCTCCCATACAGAAGGATGCCTTTGGTTCTACTGATGGTGGTCAAACAGAATCTTACTAAATCGCCAACCACTTCATTCCCAATCTGACTAAATTTTTTTTAAGAACACCAACCATCCGAGAAAACTGTAACGAAGAGGAGAAGCTGTGATGCAGGAACATCTAGTGTAAAACTGAGAGGTGAGGTGATGTGGAGACTGGTAGGTTGTATCTTTCCATGTGCTGCTTTCACGTGTCATAGGTCAAAAAGATTGCCAAGGATATGAAGCCTGGGGTGTTGATGTCACCTGGTATCAATGGAGACACGTAGCCTCTAGCCATTGATGGGAAAGCTAGCGTGCGGCACTGTTGTCTTTCCTGCGGAGTTAGACGTGCAGGGTCCCCCGATTGCAGTTCAGTCAGAGCCCGTGTGGGACTGTCCTGGCACTGGCCGTGGTGGACCCTACAGCTGTGCCATTCCTGCTGGGCAGTTGCAGCACCCCTCTCGGAACAGGGCCTCAGCAGGGCTTCCTGGAGAGAGATAGTAGAGAGAGAATTGCGTTCGAGAGAAATTGACTGTTTTGTTTTCTGTAGCTCCATGAGCACCTCCTGATGTTTATTTTGAGAACCCTTTCTCACGAAGATTGATTTGAGGTCAGTTACCAGGTTCCCTTCAAGGTCCATATTTGTAGGTGGTGCACTCTAGCTACCAGATGCTTTACTCTCTGGAGATGCACAGGCCTTGGTTGGATGGCAGGGGTTCAAGGGGAGCGGTGCCGGTGCCCATCCCCGCCGGGAGTAAAGAGGTCTTTCCTGCTTCCCGGCCACAGTACCCATCTCCACTGCCAGGGCCAGAGTGCGGATCATGCAGGGAGAAGCTGCCGTAGGTGGGGGCGGCTGGTGACGGCGGGGAGGCAGGCCATGTACCAGTCACAGCATGGTAAGGGGCCTCGGAGCTGCGAGGCCAGCCAGGGTAATGGAGCGACCGGAGCTCCTGAAAGCTAACCCGCCTGCCCGGCAGAGTGCACCCGCGCAGTTTGGCTCACCTGTCCTTTCTCCTGAGTGGCAAGCCGTGTGGAAGCCTTGCCCCTTTAGCAGTTCTCTCGCTGTTAGGAAGTCTCTCAGACTGTCCGCCTTTCTTTTGTCAAACAGCGGCCGGATGTGGATCCCTCTGTTGTCCCACAAGTGGCTGGAACCTCAAGTCTCTCGAAGTCTTCTGCCTCCCTTTGCTTTCCAACCCCACCGATCCTCCAGTATGCACCACATGTACGGTAGGTTCGTGCTCAGAGAGCACATCTCCACGGCTGTACGTCACACTTCTCCTTGAGGTGACAGGCTGCCACAGCTGCGTTCCTCCCTGTTGCTCTTCCACGATTTGTTATAGTTGTTCTATTTCCATATAGTACGTATTTATGTGGTTTTGATCTTGGGAGAAGGTTTCCGCTCCACTCTCATGTGAGCCTGCGTCATTAATCCCATCAGCACATCTTTTTTCTGTTTTTTCTCTTCAGTTTCACTTGTTTAGGGTACCTTTCTGCACCCCTCAATTTGTAGTTTGTCTTCGTCCTTGCATATCAAGAGAGTCTCCAGTAAGGGAGCAGGTAGGTGTTCTTGAGTTTTCATCCCTTCTTTTAACCATGTGTCTTTTGATTTGAGCACTCAGAGCCTGTCCTTTTATTCTGATAATTGAGAGCTTTGTCCTTATTGCACTTAAAAAATCTTTTTTGTCATCATTAATCTACAATCACGCGAAGAACATTATGATCACCAAGTACACCAAGTCCTCCCCAAAAACCCGTTATAGTGGCTATCCATCAGCATTGTTGGATGCTGTAGACCCCTTCACCATGTCCCCCCGCACACACCCCGTTACAGTCGCTGTCCATCAGCATGCAGTAAGATGCTGTAGAATCTCTACTTGTCTTCTCTGTTTTGTACAGCCCTCGCCATGTGCCCCCGAACCCCCGCATTATACATGCTAATCCGAATGCCCCCATTCGTTCCCCAGCCCTTATCCCTCCCTTCATACCTACCCTGCCCAGTCACATTCCCTTGGTAACTGTTAGTCCACTCCCGGGTTCAGTGAGTCCGCAGCTGTTTTTTTCCTTCAGTTTTTCTTTGTTGTTATACTCCACACATGAGTGAAATCATTTGGTACATGTATTTCTCCGCCTGGCCTATTTGACTGAGCATAATACCCTCTAGCTCCATCCACGTTATTGCAAATGATAGGATTTGTTTTCTTCTTACGGCTGCTTACTGCACTATTTAAACTGGATTTCTGTCTTCTCTTTTGTCTGTAGTTTCGCTAAGTGCTTTCTCCATTGCTCTCCTGGTTATGAGCAATAGCTTTGTGTTAATCGATATTTACCTATATTTATCTATCTGCCTGTCTATCTATCTATCATTCAATCAATCAGTCATCTTTTTATCTGAAAATCTGTCCTTGTATACTGAACAGTTAACAACATAGACTATGTCCCTTCACTACGTTATGCTTCCAAAAATCTTGCAAGGTGAGTAGGCCGTATTGAGAGCACTGGGTTCACCGAGACACTTGCACGTAGAGTCAGCAACGTGTGCTTACAAAACCAGTAAATGGTGGTGCAGGGACTTGAACCCATATCTCTGTCCTCTGTCCGCTTTTCCCTCCTTCTCGCTTGCTGACTGTATTTAGCCACATTCATTGACTAAGTGCTTCCTGAAGACCACAAGTATCCTTTCCCTGGGCCTGTTGTAGACAGTAAAATATACTTGGTGCTTTGCTTACCACCATGTTTGGGGGACATCGGAGTGATCACCGTTGATTGGAGGAGTGTCAAATAAAAAGAAACACCTATGTCTAGACAGGAGCATTTCGGAGCAAAGACAGTGTTGCAGAGTTACGTGTTTGTTTGAAGGTCCAAACTTCCCTCTTTTGGGGGTTATTACTTCTTTAAATTCGTCAACATCATAAAACCCACTGATTTCAAAAACCCAGACTCATATTACTACAGCAATTCAGTTGTTGAGTTGAGGAAAAATGAGAAGTACATTGGTGTACCAGTAATTTTTGGCAGGGCATGGCTGAAATCAAACAGAAAGAATACACGGTGGCAAGATAGGGCTATTTTCTACTGACTGTCTCTGGGGACTCAAATAGAATCCATTTGTTTGTTTGTTTGTTTCTCAGTTTCACTTGTGTAGGTACCTATCTCCACCCATTCGGCATGAAGTTTGTCTGTATCCTTGGATGGCAAGTGAGTCTGCTGTAAGGGAGCACATAGGTGGTCTTCAGTTTTCATCCCTTCTTCTAGCCATGTGTCTTTTGGTTGGAGCACTCAAAGCCTGTCCTTTTATTTTGATGACTCAGGGCTGTTCCCTTATTGCACTTAAAAAATTTTTTTTTGTTATCATTAATCTACAATCACATTAAGAACATTACGTTTACTAGGCTTCCGATTCACCATTCCCCCCCTAAAACCTCTTAGGTCACTGAACATCAGCGTGTAGCAAGATGGTGTATAATCCCTACTGTCCTCTCTGTGTTGTACAGCCCTCCCCATGCTCCTCCCACTACACATATTATACACGCTAATACTAATGCGCCCTTTCTTTCTCCCTGCACTTATCCCTCCATTCCCAGCCAACCTGCCCAGTCCCTTTCCCTTTCGTAACTGTTGGACCACTCGCGGTTTCTGTGAGTCTGCTGCTATTTTTTTCCTTCAGATTTTCTTGCTTGTTTTACACCACACATGAGTGAAATCATCCGGTTCTTGTCGTACTCTGCCTGGCCTATTTCACTGAGCATACTACCCTCTAGGTCCATCCACGTTGTTGCAAATTGTAGGATTTGTTTTCTTCTTATGGCTTCTTACTGCACTTTTTAAACTGGATTTCTGTCTTCTCTTTTGTCTGTAGTTTCGCTGTGTGCTTTTACCTTTGCTCTCCTTCTTATGAGCAATAGCTTTGTTTTAATCGATATGTACCTATATCTATCTATCTGTCTGTCTATCTATCAATCTGTCTATCAGTCTATCAATCAGTCAATCATCTTTTTTCTGCCCATCTGTCCTTTTGTACAGAACAGTTAACAACATAGCCTGTGTCACTTCCTTACATTGTGCTTCCAAAAATCTTTCAAGCTAACTAGGCTGCAGGGAAAGCACTGGGTTCACCGAGACATTTGCAGGTAGAGTCAGCTGCATATTCCTCCAAAACCAGGAAAGTTTGCTGCAGGGTCTTGAACCCGTGTCTCTGTTCTCTCTCCTCTTTTATCTCCTTCTCACTTGCTGACTGTATTTAGTCACATTCATTGACTAAGTGCTTCCTGAAGAACACAAGTATCCTTCCTCTGGGCCTGTTGTAGACAGTATAGTATACTTGGTGCTTTGCTTACCACCATGTTTGAGGGACATCGGCGTGATCACCGTTGATAAGAGGAGGGTCAAATAGAAAGGAACACTTATGTCTAGACAGGAGCATTTGGGAGCAAAGAGAGTGTTTCAGAGTTACGTGCTTGTTTGAGGGTCCAAACTTCCCTCTGTAGGGGGTTATTACTTCTTTACATTCGTGAACATCATAAAGCCCACTGATATCAAAACCCCAGACTCATATTATTATAGCAATTCTGTTGTTGAGGTGAGAAAAAATGGGAAGGACGTTGGTGTACCACTAAATCTATGGCTGGGCAATGCTGAAATCAAACCAAAAGAATTTACGGTGGCTAGATAAGGCTATTTTCTACTGAATGTCTCTAGGGACTCTAACAGAATCTATTTGTTTGTTTGTTTTTTTCTGTTTCACTTGTGTAGGGTACCTATCTCCACCCATTCGGCATGAAGTTTGTCTGTGTCCTTGGATCGCAAGTGAGTCTGTTGTAAGGGAGCACATAGGTGGTCTTGAGTTTTCATCCCTTCTTCTAGCCCTGTGTCTTTTGTTTGTAGCACTCAAAGCCTGTTCTTTCATTCTGATGACTCTTGGCTTTTCCCTTATTGCACTTAAAAAATTTTTTTTGTTCTCATTAATCTACAATCACGTGAAGAACATTATGTTTACTAGGCTTCCGATTCACCATTCCCCCCCTAAAACCTCTTAGTTCACTGAACATCAGCGTGTAGTAAGATGGTGTATAATCCCTACTGTCCTCTCTGTGTTGTACAGCCCTGCCCATGCTCCTCCCACCACACATGTTTTACACGCTAATACTAATGCCCCCTTTATTTCTCCCCGCCCTTATCCATCCCTACCCACCCAACCTGAACAGTCCCATTCCCTTTGGTAACTGTTTATCCACTTGCGGGTTCTGTGAGTCTGCTGCTATTTTTTTCCTTCAGATTTTCTTGGTTGTTATACTCCACACATGAGTGAAATCATCCGGTTCTTGTCTTTCTCTGCCTGGCCTATTTCACTGTGCATACGACCCTCTCAATCCATCCACGTTTTTGCAAATGATAGGATTTGTTTTTTTCTTACAGCTTCTTACTTCACTTTTTAAACTGGATTTCTGTCTTCTCTTTGGTCTGCAGTTTCGCTATGTACATTCACCATTGTGTCGTTGTTATAAGCAATAGCTGTGTTTTAATCCATATGTACCTATATCTATCTATCTGTCTGTCTATCTATCTATCTATCTGTCTATCAATCAATCATCTTTTTGTCTGCCCATCTGTCCTTGTGTACAGAAAAGTTAACAACATAGCCTGTGTTACTTCCTTACATTGTGCTTCCAAAAAACTTTCAAGCTATCTAGGCTGCAGGGAAAGCACTGGGTTCACCGAGACACTTCCAGGTAGAGTCAGCCGCATATTCCTACAAAACCAGGAAATTTTGTTGCAGGGTCTTGAACCCGTGTCTCTGTCCTCTCTCCTCTCTTATCTCCTTCCCACTGGCTGACTGTATTTAGTCACATTCATAGACTAAGGTCTCCATGAAGACCAAAAGTATCCTTCCTTTGGGCCTGTTTTTGACAGAAAAGTAAACTTGTTGCTTTGCTCACCATAATGTTTGAGAGACATCGGCGTGATCTCCGATGTTAGGATGGAGCGACAAATGAAAAGGAACACCAATTTCTAGACAGGAGCAGTTTGGAGCAAAGAGTGTGTTGTGGAGTGACGTGTTTATTTGAGCGTCCAAACTTCCCTTTTTATATAGTTATTACTTCTTTACATTCATGAACATCATAATGTTCTTTGATTTCATTGATTTCAAAGGCCCAGATGCATATTTTTACAGCAATTCAGTTGTTGAGGTGAGAGTAAATGAGAAGGACGTCGCTGTACCACTAAATCTATGACTGGTCACGGATGAAAAAAAAGTAAAGAATTCACGGTGGAAAGATAGGGCTATTTTCTACTGTCTGTCTCTGGGGACTCAAACAGGGTCCATTTGTTTGATTGTTTGTATTTTAGTTTCACTTGTGTTTGGTACCTGTCCTCACCACTTCGGCTTGTCGTTTGTCTGTTTCCTTGGATCTCAAGTGAGTCTCCTGTAAGGGAGCATATAAGTGGTCTTGAGTTTTCGTCCTTCTTTGAACCCTGCGTCTTTTGATTTGGAGCTCTCAAAGCCTGTCCTTTTATTCTCATGATTCAGAGCTGTGCCCTTATTGCATTTAAAAAATTTATTTGTTATAATTAACCTACAATCACGTGAAGAACATTATGTTTACTAGGCTCCCACATTCACCAAGTCCCCCACAAAAACCTCTTACAATTGCTGTCAATCAGCGGAGTTGGATTCTGTAGACCCATTCACTGTGTCCCCCCCCCACACCCCATTACAATCGCTGTCCATCAGCGAGTAGTAAGATGTTGTAGAATTTCTACTTATCTTCTGTGTGTTGTACAGCTCTCCCCATGCCCCCCGAACCCACGCATTATGCATGCTAATCCTAATCTCCCATTTCTTTCTCCGTGCCCTTATCCCTCCATTCCCAACCACCCTGCCAAGTCTCTTTCCCTTTCGTAACTGTTAGTCCACTTTCGGGTTCGGTGAATCTGCTGCTGTTTTTTTCCTTTAGTGTTTCTTTGTTGTTATACTCCACACGAGTTAAATCATTTGGTACTTGTCTTTCTCCACCTGGCCTCTTTCACTGAGCATACTACCGTCTTGCTCCATTCACGTCATTGCTAATGGTACCATTTGTTTTCTTCTTATGGCTGCTAACTGCAGTTTTTAAACTGGACTTCATTCTAACTTTCTGTTTGTAGTTTCGCTATGTGTTTTCACCATTGATCTCCTGGTTATGAGCAATATCTTTGTGTTAATCGATATGTATCTGTATCTATCTATCTATCTGTCTGTTGTCTGTCTGTCTATCTATCCATCCTTCTATCTTTCTTACCATCTGTCTATCTATCTATTATCTATCTATCTATCTATCTATCTATCTATCTATCTATCTATCCTTCTATCTTTCTTTCTATCTTTCTATCTATCTATCTATCTATCTATCTATCTATCTATCTATCCATCAATCTATCTATCTACTTATCATCTATCTCTCATGTCTCTCTTCTATCTATGTATCTATCTATCATCTACCATCTATCTATTTATCTCTCTATCTATCTATGAATAAATCATCTTTTTTTCTGCCTATCTATCCTTATGTACAGAACAGTTAACAATATCTCCTATCTCACTCTCCTACATTATGCTTCCAAAAATCTTGCAAGGTAACAAGGCCGTAGGGATAGCACTGAGTTCATTGAGACACTTGAAGGTCGAGGCAGCCACGTGTGTTTACAAAACCAGTAAATGCTGTTGCACGGACTTGCACCCATATCTCTGTCCTCTGTAGTCTTTTAACTCCTTCTCACTTCCTGACTGTATTTAGCCACATTTAATTACTAAGTGCTCCCTGAAGACCACAGGTATCCCTCCTCTGGATTTGCTGAAGACAGAAAAGTATACATGGTGCTTTGCTCACCAACAAGTTTGAGGGACATCGGCGGTAGCACCACTGATAGGAGGAGGGACAAATAAAAAGCAACAACTATTTCTAGACAGGAGCATTTGGGAGCAATGGGAGGGTTGTGGAGATATGTGTTTGTTTGAGTGTCCAAACTTCCCTCTTTAGGTGGTTACTTCTTTTCATTAAGGACATTATAAAACCCACTGATTTCCAAAGACCAAATGCATATTATTACAGCAATTCAGGTGTTGAGTTGAGAGAAAATAAGAAGGATGTTGCTGCACCACTAAATCTATGGCTGGGCACTGCTGATACCAAACAAAAAGCATTCACGGTGGCCAGATAGGTCTATTTACTACTGACTGTCTCGGGGGCACAGACAGAATCCATTTGACTTACTGTTTGTTTTACAGATTCACTTGTGTTGGGTACCTCTCCCCACCCCTTCGGCTTGCAGTTTGTCTGTGTCCTTGAATCTCAAGTGAGTCTCCTGTAAGGGAGCACGTAGTTGTTCTTGAGTTTTCATCCCTTCTTTTACACCTGTGTCTTTTGTTTGGAGCACTCAAAACCTGTCCTTTTACACTGATGATTCAGAGCTGTGCCCTTATTGCACTTTAAAATGGTTTTTTTGTTATCATTAATCTACAATCACATGCACAACATTATGTTTAGTAGGATCCCCCTTTCAACAAGTTCGCCCCAACAACGTCTTACAGTCGGTGTCCTTCAGTGTAGTTGGATGCTGTAGAATACTTCACCATGTCCCCCCACACACACCCCGTTACAGTCGCTGTCCATCAGCGTGTAGTAAGATGCTGTAGAATCTCTAATTTTCTTCTCTGTGTTGTACAGCCCTCCCCATGCCCAGTCGACCCCACGCATTATTCATGCTAACAATAATGTCCCCTTTCTTTCTTCCCACCCTTTTCCCTCCCTTATCAACCACCCGGCCCAGTCCTTTTCCCTTTGGTATCTGTTAGTCCACTCTCGGGTTCTGGGATTCTGCTGCTGTTTTTTTCCATCAGTTTTTTTGTTTTTATACTCCACACATGAGGGAAATCATTTGGTACTTGTCTTTCTCCTCCTGGCCTATTTCACTGAGCATACTACCGTCTAGCTGTAACCACATCATTGTAAATGGTAGGATTTGTTTTTTTCTTATGGCTGCTTTCTTTACTTTTTAAACGGGATTTCATTCTTCCTTTTTGTTTGTAGTATCGCTGTGTGCTTTCATCATTTATCTCCCAGTTATGAGCAATAGCTTTCTGTTAATTGATATGTATCTGTATCTATCTATCTATCTATCTATCTATCTATCTATCTATCTATCTATCTATCTATCTATCTATCTATCTATCTGTCTATCTGTCTATCTGTCTATCTACCTGTCTGTCTGTCTGTCTGTCTATCTATCTACCTTTAATTCCTATCTATCTATCATGGCTATCATCTATCTATCATGTCTATCATCTATCTATCTATCATCTGTCATCTATCTATCTATCTATGTATGAATCAATAATCTTTTTGTCTGCCAATCTATCCTTATGTACAGAACAGTTAACAACATAGCCTATATCACCTTTCCTACATTATGCTTCCAAAAATCTTGCAAGTTGAGTAGGCTGTATTGAGAGCACTGTGTTCACTGAGACACTTGCAGGTCGAGTAAGCAACATGTGCTTACAAAACCGGTAAATGGTGTTGCAGGAACTTGAACCCATATCTCTGTCCTCTGTCCTCCTTTCCCTCTTTCTCGCTTGCTGACTGTATTTAGCCACATTCAATGACTAAGTGCTTCCTGAGGATCACAAGTATTCTTCGTCTGGGCCTGTTGTAGACAGTAAAGTATACTTGGTGTTTTGCTTACCACCATGTTTGAGGGAAATCGGCGTGATCACCATTGATAGGAGGAGGGTCAAATAAAAAGTAACACCTATGTCTAGACAGGAGCATTTGGGAGCAAGGAGAGTGTTGCGGATTTACGTGTTTCTTTGAGTGTCCAAACTTCCCTCAATAGGGGTTTATTGCTTCTTTACATTCGTGAATATCATAAAACCCACTGATTTCAAAAGCCAAGACTCATATTATTACAGCAATTCTGTGGTTGAGGTGAGAAAAAATGAGAAGGACGTTGGTGTACCACTAAATCTATGGCTGGGCACTGCTGTAACCAAACAAAAAGAATTCACAGTGGCTAGATGGCGCTATTTTCTACTGAATGTCTCTGGGGACTCAAACAGAATCAATTTATTTGTTTGTTTGTTTCTCATTTTCACTTGTAGGGTACCTATCTCCACATATTCGGCATGAAGTTTGTCTGTGTCCTTGGATCGCAAGTGAGTCTGCTGTAAGGGAGCACAAAGGTGGTCTTGAGTTTTCATCCCTTCTTCTAACACTGTGTCTTTTGGTTGGAGCACTCAAAGCCTGTCCTTTTATTCTGATGATTCAGGGCTGTTCCCTTATTGCATTAAAAAAATTTTTTTTGTTATCATTAAGCTACAATCACATGAAGAACATTATGTTTTCTAGGCTTCCGATTCACCATTCCCCCCGTAAAACCTCTTAGGTCTCTGCCCATCAGCATGTAGTATGATGGTGTATAATCCCTACTGTCCTCTCTGTGTTCTACAGACCTCCCCATGCTCCTCCTACCACACATAGTATACACGCTAATACTCATGCCCCCAATGCAACCTTTCTTTCTCCCCGCCCTTATCCCTCCCTTCCCACCCAACCTACCCAGTCCCTTTCCCTTTGGTAACTGTTGGTCCACTCGCGGGTTCTGTGAGTCTGCTGCTATTTTTTTCCTTCAGATTTTCTTAGTTGTTGTACTCCACACATGAGTGAAATCATCCGTTTCTTGTCTTTCTCCACCTGGCCTATTTCTCTGAACATAGTACCCTCTAGTTCCATCCACGTTATTGCAAATGATATGATTTGTTTTCTTCTTATGGCTGCTTACTGCACTTTTTAAACTGGATTTCTGTCTTCTCTTTTGTCTGTAGTTTCGCTATGTGCTTTCTCCTTTGCTCTCCTTGTTATGAACAATAGCTAATCGATAAGTACCTATATCTATCTATCTGTCTGTCTATCTATCTATCAATCTATCAATCAGTCAATCATCTTTTTGTCTGCCCATCTGTCCTTTTGTACAGAACAGTTATCAACATAAACTTTGTCACTTGCTTACGTTGTGCTTCCAAAAATCTTTCAAGCTAACTAGTCTGCAGGGAAAGCTCTTGGTTCACCGAGACACTTGCAGGTAGAGTCAGCCGCATATTCCTACAAAACCAGGAAAGTTTGCTGCAGGGTCTTGAACCCGTGTCTCTGTCCTCTCTCCTCTTTTATCTCCTTCTCACTTGCTGACTGTATTTAGTCACATTCATTGACTAAGGTCTTCCTGATGTTCACAAGTATCCTTCCTCTGGGTCTGTTTTTGACAGAAAAGTAAACTTGGTGCTTTGCTCACCACCATGTTTGAGGGACATCGGCGTGATCACCGCTGATAGGATGGAACGACAAATGAAATTGAAAACCAATTACTAGACAGGAGCAGTTGTTAGCAAAGAGTGTTTGTGGAGTGACGTGTTTATTTGAGTGTCCAAACTTCCCTCTTTATATAGTTATTACTTCTTTACTTTCATGAACATCATAAAACCCACTGATTACAAAGGCCCAGACGCATATTTTTACAGAAATTCTGTTGTTGAGGTGAGAGAAAATGAAAAGGACGTTGCTCAACCACTAAATCTATGGCTGGGCACGGATGAAATAAAAGAAAAGAATTCACGGTGGAAAGATAGGGCTATTTTCTACTGACTGTCTCTGTGGACTCAAACAGAGTCCATTTGTTTGATTGTTTGTATTTCAGTTTCACTTGTGTTGGGAACCTGTCCTCAGCCCTTCGGCTTGTAGTTTGTCTGTTTCCTTGGATCTCAAGTGAGTCTCCTGTAAGGGAGCACATAGGTTTCGTGAGTTTTCATCCGTTCTTCTAACCCTGTGTCTTTTGTTTGCAGCACTCAGAGCCTGACCTTTTATACTGATGATTCAGAGCAGTGCCCTTATTGCACTTAAAAAATTTTTTTTGTTATCATTAATCTACAATCACGTGAAGAACATTATGTTTACTATGCTCCCCCTTAACCAAGTAAACCAGCAAAAACCTCTTAAAGTCGCTGTCCATCAGCATAGTTGGATGCTTTAAACCCCTTCAGCATGTAACCCTTCAAAGACACTGATACAGTCGCTGTCAATCATGGAGTAGAAAGATTCTATATAACCTCTACTAGTCTTCTCTGTGTTGTACAGCACTCCCCATGTCCCGGGAGACCCCACGCAATATACATGGTAATCCTAATGACCCATCCTTTCTCCCTGCACTTATCCCTCCATTCAGAACCACCCTGCCCAGTCCTTTTCCCTTTGGAAACTTTTAGTCAACTCTCGGGTTCTGTGAGTATCCTGATGTTTTTTTCCTTCAGTTTCTCTTTGTTGTTATACTCCACACATGAGTGATATCATTTGATATTGTCTTTCCCCGCCTGACCTATTTTTCTGAAAATACTACTGTCTAGCTCCATCCACGTCATTGGAAATGGCAGGATTTGTTTTCTTCTTATGGCTGCTTACTGCACTTTCTAAACTGGATTTTATTCTTCTTTTTCGTTTGTAGTTTCGCTATGTGCTTCAACCATTGCTCTCATGGTTATGAGCAATAGCTTTGTGTTAATCGATATGAACCTATATGTATCTATCTGTCTGTCTATCAATCAATCAATCAATCAATCATCTTTCTGTCTGCCCATCTGTCCTTGTGTACAGAACAGTTAACCTCATATCCTATGTCACTTTCCTACATTATGCTTCCAAAAATCCTGCAAGGTAACTACGCTGTAGGGAGAGCACTGGGTTCACCGAGACACTTGCAGGTCGTGTCGGCCGAGTGTACCTACAAAACCAGGAAATGGTTGTGCAGGGACTTGAACCCGTGTCTCTATCCTCTGTCCTCTTTCATCTAATTCTCACTTCCTGTCTGTATTTAGCCACATTCATTCACTTAGTACTCCCTGAAGACCACAAGTATCCTTCCTCTGGGCCTGTGTTCGACAGAAACGTAAACTTGTTGCTTTGCTCACCACCATATTTGAAGGACATCTATGTGAACACCACTGATAGGATGGAGGGTCAAATAAAAAGGAACAGCAATTTCTAGACAGGAGCAGTTGGGAGCTAAGAGTGTATTGTGGAGTGACATGTTTATTTGAGTGTCCAAACTTCCCTCTTTAGGTAGTTATTACTTCACATTCGTGAAGATCATAAAACCCACAGATTTCAAAGGCCCAGATTCTTATTATTACAGCAACTCAGTTGTTGAGGGGAGAGAAAATGAGAAGGACGTTGCTCCACCACTAAATCTATGGCTGGGCCTTGCTGAAAACAAACAAAAAGAATTCACGGTGGCCAGATAGTGCTATTTTCTACTGACTGCCTCTGGGGGCTCAAACAGAATGCATTTGTTTGATTGTTTGTTTTTCAGTTTCACTCGTGTAGGGTACTTGTCCCCACACCTTCAGCTAGTAGTTTGTCTGTGTCCTTGGATCTCAAGTGAGTCTCCTGTTAGGAAGCACGTAGGTTTCTTGAGTTTTCATCCGTTCTTCTAACCCTGTGTCTTTTGTTTGCAGCACTCAGAGCCTGACCTTTTATTCTGATGATTCAGAGCAGTGCCCTTATTGCACTTAAAAAATTTTTTTTGTTATCATTAATCTACAATCACGTGAAGAACATTATGTTTACTATGCTCCCCCTTAACCAAGTAAACCAGGAAAAACCTCTTAAAGTCGCTATCCATCAGCATAGTTGGATGCTTTAAACCCCTTCAGCATGTAACCCTTCAAAGTCACCGATACAGTCGCTGTCAATCATGGAGTAGAAAGATGCTATATAACCTCTACTAGTCTTCTCTGTGTTGTACAGCACTCCCCATGTTCCGAGAGACCCCACGCAATATACATGGTAATCCTCATACCCCCATCCTTTCTCCCTGCACTTATCCCTCCATTCAGAACCACATTGCCCAGTCCTTTTCCCTTTGGAAACTTTTAGTCAACTCTCGGGTTCTGTGAGTATCCTGATGTTTATTTCCTTCAGTTTTTCTTTGTTGTTATACTCCACACATGAGTGATATCATTTGATACTGTCTTTCCCCGCCTGACCTATTTTTCTGAAAATACTACTGTCTAGCTCCATCCACGTCATGGAAATGGCAGGATTTGTTTTCTTCTTATGGCTTCTTACTGCACTTTTTAAACTGGATTTTATTCTTCTTTTTCATTTGTAGTTTCGCTATGTGCTTCAACCATTGTTCTCATGGTTATGAGCAATAGCTTTGTGTTAATCGATATGAACCTATATGTATCTATCTGTCTGTCTATCAATCAATCAATCAATCATCTTTCTGTCTGCCCATCTGTCCTTGTGTACAGAACAGTTAACCTCATATCCTATGTCACTTTCCTACATTATGCTTCCAAAAATCCTGCAAGGTAACTACGCTGTAGGGAGAGCACTGGGTTCACCGAGACACTTGCAGGTCGTGTCGGCCGAGTGTACCTACAAAACCAGGAAATGGTTGTGCAGGGACTTGAACCCGTGTCTCTATCCTCTGTCCTCTTTCATCTAATTCTCACTTCCTGTCTGTATTTAGCCACATTCGTTCACTTAGTACTCCCTGAAGACCACAAGTATCCTTCCTCTGGGCCTGTGTTCGACAGAAACGTAAACTTGTTGCTTTGCTCACCACCATGTTTGAAGGACATCGATGTGAACACCACTGATAGGATGGATTGTCAAATAAAAAGGAACAGCAATTTCTAGACTGGAGCAGTTGGTAGCTAAGAGTGTATTGTGGAGTGACATGTTTATTTGAGTGTCCAAACTTCCCTCTTTAGGTAGTTATTACTTCACATTCATGAAGATCATAAAACACACAGATTTCAAAGGCCCAGATTCTTATTATTACATCAACTCAGTTGTCGAGGGGAGAGAAAATGAGAAGGACGTTGCTCCACCACTAAATCTATGGCTGGGCCTTGCTGAAAACAAACAAAAAGAATTCACGGTGGCCAGATAGTGCTATTTTCTACTGACTGCCTCTGGGGGCTCAAACAGAATGCATTTGTTTGATTGTTTGTTTTTCAGTTTCACTCGTGTAGGGTACTTGTCCCCACACCTTCAGCTAGTAGTTTGTCTGTGTCCTTGGATCTCAAGTGAGTCTCCTGTTAGGAAGCACGTAGGTTTCTTGAGTTTTCATCCGTTCTTCTAACCCTGTGTCTTTTGTTTGCAGCACTCAGAGCCTGACCTTTTATTCTGATGATTCAGAGCAGTGCCCTTATTGCACTTAAAAAATTTTTTTTGTTATCATTAATCTACAATCACGTGAAGAACATTATGTTTACTATTCTCCCCCTTAACCAAGTAAACCATAAAAAACCTCTTAAAGTCGCTGTCCATCAGCATAGTTGGATGCTTTAAACCCCTTCAGCATGTAACCCTTCAAAGACACCGATACAGTCGCTGTCAATCATGGAGTAGAAAGATGCTATATAACCTCTACTAGTCTTCTCTGTGTTGTACAGCACTCCCCATGTCCCGAGAGACCCCACGCAATATACAAGGTAATCCTAATGCCCCCATCCTTTCTCCCTGCACTTATCCCAACATTCAGAACCACCCTGCCCAGTCCTTTTCCCTTTGGAAACTTTTAGTCAACTCTCGGGTTCTGTGAGTATCCTGATGTTTTTTTCCTTCAGTTTTTCTTTGTTGTTATACTCCACACATGAGTGATATCATTTGATATTTTCTTTCCCCGCCTGACCTATTTTTCTGAAAATACTACTGTCTAGCTCCATCCACGTCATTGGAAATGGCAGGATTTGTTTTCTTCTTATGGCTGCTTACTGCACTTTTTAAACTGGATTTTATTCTTCTTTTTCGTTTGTAGTTTCGCTATGTGCTTCAACCATTGCTCTCATGGTTATGAGCAATAGCTTTGTGTTAATCGATATGAACCTATATGTATCTATCTGTCTGTCTGTCAATCAATCAATCAATCAATCAATCAATCATCTTTCTGTCTGCCCATCTGTCCTTGTGTACAGAACAGTTAACCTCATATCCTATGTCACTTTCCTACATTATGCTTCCAAAAATCCTGCAAGGTAACTATGCTGTAGGGAGAGCACTGGGTTCACCGAGACACTTGCAGGTCGTGTCGGCCAAGTGTACCTACAAAACCAGGAAATGGTTGTGCAGGGACTTGAACCCGTGTCTCTATCCTCTGTCCTCTTTCATCTAATTCTCACTTCCTGTCTGTATTTAGCCACATTCATTCACTTAGTACTCCCTGAAGACCACAAGTATCCTTCCTCTGGGCCTGTGTTCGACAGAAACGTAAACTTGTTGCTTTGCTCACCACCATGTTTGAAGGACATCTATGTGAACACCACTGATAGGATGGAGGGTCAAATAAAAAGGAACAGCAATTTCTAGACAGGAGCAGTTGGGAGCTAAGAGTGTATTGTGTAGTGACATGTTTATTTGAGTGTCCAAACTTCCCTCTTTAGGTAGTTATTACTTCACATTCGTGAAGATCATAAAACCCACAGATTTCAAAGGCCCAGATTCTTATTATTACAGCAACTCAGTTGTTGAGGGGAGAGAAAATGAGAAGGACGTTGCTCCACCACTAAATCTATGGCTGGGCAATGCTGAAACCAAACAAAAAGAATTCACGTTGGCCAGATAGGGCTATTTTCTACTGACTGTCTCTGTTGACTCAAACAGAATCCATTCTAGGATTGTTTGTTTTTCAGTTTCACTGTGTTGGGTACCTGTACACACCCCTTCGGCTTTTAGATTGTCTGTGTCCTTGGATCTCAAGAGAGTCTCCTGTAAGTAAGGGAGCACGAAGGTGGTCTTGAGTTTTCATCCCTTCTTTTAACCTTGTGTCATTTCTTTGGAGCACTCAAAGCCTGTCCTTTTATTCTGACTATTCAGAGCTGTGCCCTTATTGCACTTAAAAAATTGTTTTTGTTATCTTTAATCTACAATCACGTGAAGAACATTATGTTTACTAGACTCCCCCCTTCACCAAGTCTCTCCCAAAAACCTCTTACAGTTGCTGTCAGTTAGCAGAGATGGATGCTGTAGACTCGTTCACGCTGTACCTCCACACACACCCCATTACAGTCGCTGTCCTTCAGCGTGTAGTAAGATGCTGTAGAATATCTACTTGTCTTCTCTGTGTTGTACAGCACTCGCCATGCGACCCCGCCCTCATGCATTATACATGCTTATCCTAATCTCCCTTTTCTTTCTCCCCACCCTTATCCCTCCCTTCCCAACCACCCTTCTCAGTCCTTTTCCCTTTGTTAACTGTCACACCACATTCGGGTTCTGTGAGTCTACTGCTGTTTTTTTTTTTCAGTGTTTCTTTGTTGTTACACTCCACACATGAGTGAAATCATTTTGTACTTCTCTACCTCCGCCTGGAATATTTCACTGAGCATACTACCGTCTCACTCCATCCACGTCATTGCAAATGGAAGCATTTGTTTTCTTCTTATGGCTTCAAAAGCAGTTTTTAAACTGGACGTTATACTTCCTTTTAGTTTGTAGTTTCCCTATGTGCTTTCACCATTGATCTCCTGGTTATGAGCATTAGCTTTGTGTTATTTAATATGTATCTGTATGTATCTTTCTATCAATCTATCTGTCTATCCTTCTATCTTTCTATCTATCATTTATCTATCAACCTATCTTCCTATCTACCTATCATGTCTATCGTCTGTCTATCTGTCATCTGTCATCTATCTATCTATCTATCTATGAATCAATCATCTTTTTGTCTGGCCATCTAACCTTATGTACAGGACAGTTAACAACATCGCCTATGTCACTTCCCTACATTATGCTTCCAAAAATATTGCAAAGTAACTAGTCCTTAGGGAGAGCACTGGTTTCACTGAGATGCTTACAGGTCGAGTCAGCCGCTTGTACTTACA
Organism: Manis pentadactyla; assembly: GCF_030020395.1. Lineage (NCBI taxonomy): Eukaryota > Metazoa > Chordata > Mammalia > Pholidota > Manidae > Manis > Manis pentadactyla. The sequence continues at coordinate 117,129 of NW_026645161.1, forward strand.
AATCCAGTAATTTATGGTGGTGCAGGGACTTGCACCCATCTCTCTGTCCTCTGTCCTCTTTTAACTCCTTCTCGCTTGCTGACTGTATTCAGACACATTCGTTGACTAAGTGCTTCCAGAAGACCACAACTATCGTTCCTCTGGGCATGTTTAGACAGAAAAGTATACTTGGTGCTTTGCTCACCACCAAGTTTAAGGGACAATGGCATGATCACCTCTGATAGGAGGAGGGACAAATAAAAAGAACACCTATTTCTAGGCAGCAGCATTTGGGAGCAAAGAGAGTGTTGTGGAGTTACGTGTTTGTTTGAGTGTCCAAACTATCCTCTTTAGGTGGTTATTACTACTTTACTTTCAAGAACATCATAAAATCCACTGATGTCAAAAGCCCAGACATATATTTTTACAGCAATTCAGTTGTTGAGGTGAGAAAAAATGAGAAGGACGTTGCTGTCCCACTAAATCTATGGCTTGGCATTGCTGAAACCAAACAAAAAGAATTCAAGGTGTCTAGATAGGGCTATTTTCTACTGACTGTCTCTGGGGACTCAAACAAAATCCATTTGTTTGTTTGATTGCTTTTCAGTTACACTTGTGTAGGGTTGCTGTCCCCAGCCCTTCGGATTGTAGTTTGTCGGTGTCTTTCGATCTCAAGTGAGTCTCCTATAGGGGAGCACTTAGGTGATCTTGAGTTTTCATCCCTTCTTTTAACCCTGTGTCTTTTGTTTGGAGCTCGCAAAGCCTGTTTTATTGCTGTGCCCATATTGCACTTAAAAACATTTTTTTATCTTTAATCTGCTATCACGTGAAGAACATCATATTTACTAGGCTCCCACCTTCACCAAGTCACCACCAAAACCTCTTACAGTCGTTGTTCATAAGTATTGTTGTATGCTGTAGACCGCTTCACCATGTCCCCAAACTAACACCCCATTACAGTCGCTGTCCATCAGCGTGTAGTAAACGCTGTAGAATCTCTACTTGTCTTGTCTGTGTTGTACATCCCTCCCTTTGCCCCCCCGAGCCCACGCATTATACATGTTAATCCTAATGTCCCCTTCCTTCTCCCTGAACTTATCCCTCCCTTCCCACACACCCTGACCATTCCCTTTCCCTTTGGTAACTGTTATTGAACTCTCGGGTTCTCTGAGTCTGCTGCTGTTTATTTCCTCCAGTTTTTCTTTGTTGTTATACTCCACACATGAGTGAAATCATTGGCTACTTGTCTTTCTCCACCTGGTATATATCACTGAGCATGCTACCGTCTAGCTACATCCACATCCTTGCAAATGGTAGGATTTGTTTTCTTCTTATGGCTGCTTACTGCACTTTTTAAACTGGACTTCATTCTTCCTTTTTGTTTGTAGTTTCCCTATGTGCTTTCACCATTGATCTGTTGGTTATGAGCACTAGCTTTGTGTTAATCGATATCTATCTGAATCTGTGTAACTGTCTGTCTATCTATCTATCTATCTATCTATCTATCTATCTATCTATCTATCTATCTATCTATCTATCTATCTATCTATCTATCTATCTGTCTATCCTTCTATCTTTCTGTGTATGGATCTCTCTATCTTCCGATCATCTATCTATCGTGTCTATCATCTATCTATAATCTCTCATCTATCTATGTATCTATGAATCAATCATCTTTTTGTCTTCCCATCTATCCTTATGTACAGAACAGTTAACAACATCGCCTATGTCACTTCCCTACATTATGCTTCCAAAAATCTTGCCAAGTAACTAGGACGTATGGTGAGCACTGGGTACACTGAGACAATTGCAGGTCGAGTCTGCCGCGTGTGCTTACAAAACCAGTAAATGGTTGTCCAGGGACTTGAACCCATATCTCTGTCCTTTGTCCTCTTTTACCTCCTTCTCGCCTGCTGACTCTAATTTGCCACAATAATTGACTAAGTCTTCCCTGAAGACCACAAGTATCCTTCCTCTGGGCCTGTTGTAGTCAGAAAAGTATACTTGGTGCTTTGCTCATCACCAAGTATGAAGGACATCGGTGTGATCACCTCTGATAGGAGGAGGGACAAATAAAAATGAACACCTATTTCTAGACAGGAGCAGTTTTGTACAAAAGTGTGTTGTGGAGTGACGTGTTTATTTGAGTGTCCAACCTTCACTCTTAAGTGGTTATTACATTTTTACATTCATGAACATCATAAAACGCACTGATTTCAAAAGCCCAGACACATATTATTACAGCAATTCTGTTATTGAGGTGAGAAAAATTGAGAAGGACTTTGCTGTACAACGGAATCTATTTCTGGGCACTGCTGAAACCAAACAAAAAAAAATTCATGGTGGCCAGCTAGGGCTATTTTCTACTGACTGTCTCTGGGGACTCAAACAGAATCCATTTGTTTGTTTGTTTGTTTCTCAGTTTCACTTTTTTTGAGTACCTGTCACCGCCCTTCAGCTTTTAATTTCTCCGTGGCCTGGGATCTCAAGTGAGTCTCCTGTAAGGGAGCACATACATGATCTTGAGTGAAAGATAGCTTAGTTTAGTAAGATGCTTTCCTATCTACCTACCTATCTATCTCTTTACCTATCTATGTAATCTTTCTATCTATCTATCTGTCATCTATCTATGTATGGTCTGTCATCTATCTACAATCTATCTAATTAATCTATCATCTATATGTATGTATATGTCGAATCTATGTATCAATCATTTGTCTCTCTCTATATCTGTTTTCTCACTTTTGTCAACGTTCTGTCCCTAGGTGCACTTTGATTCCTCTGTGTCCTTCTCAGTCTCAATTCCTTGTGTTTGTTTTTGTGAGTTAGCTGTGTGTTTGGGTCTTGAGAGGAGTGGCCTTGGGTGGGAACTTCTCCTGCGTAGGTGGCACGAGTCTGCTGGGTGTGGAGAGTGTGGTTGGTGGGCTGAGCTCTTGAAACTGTGCAGCCCAGTGCCCTCCAGCTGCTCTGACCCAGGGCCGATCCTGCTGTGGCGGCTTCATGAGCTGCAGGGAATATCCGAGGCCCCATGCAGGGAGCACCCGGGCGGGCCTGTGGGGTCCGTGGTAGGTACATGCCCAGTAGTATGTCCTTTTGCCTGTGCACCGATGTTACATCGGTGGCCCTGCTTTGTGGCCCATCTTCAGAGAGTATGTGTGTAGTCACTGGTTAAGGGAACTGCCTTTTGGTGACACACGGGGTACTTCTGGGCCAGTGGCCCATGGACTTGCTGAGGTGGCAGCCCAGCTAGCTTGTGGGGAAACTGCTCCCCTCTGCTGTCAAGTTGGAGGTGGAATTTCAGTGCATTTACGCATTTAGATGTGAGTGAGGTCTGTCTGAAATGGAATAGTAGCGTTCAGAGCTATGTTTCCAGCCACTCAACTTGTAGTTCATCTTCGTCCTTGGATCTCAAGTTAGACTCCTCTAAGGGAGCACGTAGGTTGTCTTGAGATTTCATCCCTTCTTTTAACCGTGTGTCTTTTCACTGGAGTCCTGAAGAGCCTGTCCTTTTATTCTTAGAATTTAGAGCTATGTCCTTGTTGCACTTAAAAAATTTTTTTTGTTATCATTAATCCACAATCACGCAAAGAACATTATGTTCACCAAGTACACCACGTCCCCCCCAAAAACCCCATTACAGTAGCTGTCCATCAGCATAGTTGGATGCTGTAGACCCCTTCACCATGTCCCCCCCACACACCGTTACTGTCGCTTTCCATCAGCGTGTAGTAAGATTCTGTAGAATCATACTGGTCTTCTCTGTGTTGTATAGCCCTCCCCATGCTACCCCCACCCACACATTATACATGCTAATCCTAATGCCCACTTACTTTCACCCCACATTTATCAAAACCTTCCCACCCACCCTGCCTAGTCCCTTTCCCTTTGTTAGCTGTTAGTCCACTCTTGGGTTCTGTGAGTCTGCTGCTGTTTTTTTCCTTCAGTTTTTCTTTGTTGTTATACTCAACACATGAGTGAAATCATTTTTTACTTGTCTTTCTCCGCATGGCCTTTTTCACTGAGCATAATATCCTATAGCTCCATCTATGTTGTTCAAATGGTAGGATTTTTCTTCTTACGGCTGCTTACTGTACTTTTTAAACTAGATTTCTGTCTTTTCTTTTGTCTGTAGTTTCGCTATGTGCTTTCACCATTGCTCTCCTCGTTATTAGCAATAACTTTACGTTAATCAATAGTACCTATATCTATCTATCCATCTGTCTATCTATCTATCTATCTGTCTATCTATCTATCTATCTATCTATCTATCTATCTATCTATCTATCTATCTATCTACCTATCTTCCTCTCATCTATCTATGATGTCTATCATCAATCTATGTACCTATCTATCTATCTTTCATCTGTCGTCTGTCTAGCTATCTATCTATGAATCAATCATCTTTCTGTCTGGCCATCTATCCTTATGTACAAAACAGTTAACAACATCGACTTTGTCACTTCCCTACATTATGCTTCCAAAAATCTTTCAAGGTAACTAGGCTGTAGGAAGAGCACTCGGTTCACCGAGATACTTGCAGGTTGAGTCAGCCACGTGTACCTACAAAACCAGTAAATGGTTGTGCAGGGACTTGAACCTGTGTCTGTATCCTCTATTATCTTATTCACACTGGCTGACTCTATTTAGCCACATTCATTGACTAAGTGCTCCGTGAAGACCACAAGTATTGCTCCTCTGGGCCTGTTGTCCACTGAAAGAAAACATGGTGCTTTGCTCACCACCATGTTTGAGGGACATCGGCGTGATCACCGCTGATAGGATGGAACGACAAATGAAAAGGAACACCAGTTGCTAGACAGGAGCAGTTGGGAGCAAAGAGTGTGTTGTGCAGTGACGTGTTTATTTCAGTGTCCAAACTTCCCTCTTTATATAGTTATTGCTTCTTTACATTCATGAACTTCATAAAACCCACTCATCTCAAAGGTCCAGACGTATACTTTTACAGCAATTCAATTGTTGAGTTGAGAGAAAATGAGAAAGACGTTGCTGTACCACTAAATCTATGGCTGGGCAATGCTGAAACCAAACAAAAAGAATTCACGTTGGCCAGATAGGGCTATTTTCTACTGACTGTCTCTGTGGACTCAAACAGAATCCATTCTAGGATTGTTTGTTTTTCAGTTTCACTGTGTTGGGTACCTTAACACACCCCTTCGGCTTTTAGATTGTCTGTGTCCTTGGATCTCAAGAGAGTCTCCTGTAAGGGAGCACGAAGGTGGTCTTGAGTTTTCATCCCTTCTTTTAACCCTGTGTCATTTGTTTGGAGCACTCAAAGCCTGTCCTTTTATTCTGATGATTCAGAGCTGTGCCCTTATTGCACTTAAAAAATTGTTTTTGTTATCATTAATCTACAATCACGTGAAGAACATTATGTTTCCTAGACTCCCCCCTTCACCAAGTCCCTCCCAAATCCTCTTACAGTTGCTGTCAGTTAGCAGAGATGGATGCTGTAGACCCGTTCACGATGTACCCCCACACTCACCCCATTACAGTCGCTGTCCTTCAGCGTATAGTAAGATGCTGTAGAATATCTACTTGTCTTCTCTGCGTTGTACAGCACTCGCCATGCGACCCCGCCCTCACGCATTATACTTGCTTATCCTAATCTCCCTTTTCTTTCTCCCCACCCTTATCCCTCCCTTCCCAACCACCCTTCTCAGTCCTTTTCCCTTTGTTAACTGTCACACCACATTCGGGTTCTGTGAGTCTACTGCTGTTTTTTTTTTTCAGTGTTTCTTTGTTGTTACACTCCACACATGAGTGAAATCATTTTGTACTTCTCTACCTCCGCCTGGAATATTTCACTGAGCATACTACCGTCTCACTCCATCCACGTCATTGCAAATGGAAGCATTTGTTTCCTTCTTCTGGCTGCAAACGGCAGTTTTTAAACTGGACTTCATTCTTCCTTTTAGTTTGTAGACTCGCTATGTGCTTTCACCATTGATCTCCTGGTTATGTGCAGTAGCTTTGTGTTACTTAATATGTATCTGTATGTATCTTTCTATCAATCTATCTGTCTATCCTTCTATCTTTCTATCTATCTATCTATCTTTCTATCTATCTATCTATCATCAATCTGTCTATCAATCTATGTTCCTATCTACCTATCATGTCTATCGTCGGTCTATCTGCCATCTGTCATCTATCTATCTATCTATGAATCAATCATCTTTTTGTCTGGCCATCTATCCTTATGTACAGGACAGTTAACAACATCGCCTATGTCACTTCCCTACATTATGCTTCCAAAAATATTGCAGAGTAACTAGTCCTTAGGGAGAGCACTGGGTTCACTGAGTCGCTCCCAGGTCGAGTCAGCCCCTTGTGCTTACAAATCCAGTAATTTATGGTGGTGCATGGACTTGCACCCATCTCTCTGTCCTCTGTCCTCTTTTAACTCCTTCTCGCTTGCTGATTGTATTCAGCCACATTCGTTGACTAAGTGCTTCCAGAAGACCACAGCTATCCTTCCTCTGGGCCTGTTTAGACAGAAAAGTATACTTGGTGCTTTGCTCACCACCAAGTTTGAGGGACAATGGCATGATCACCGCTGATAGGAGGAGGGACAAATAAAAGGAACACCTATTTCTAGGCAGCAGCATTTGGGAGCAAAGAGAGTGTTGTGGAGTTACGTGTTTGTTTGAGTGTCCAAACTATCCTCTTTAGGTGGTTATTACTACTTTACTTTCAAGAACATCATAAAATCCACTGATTTCAAAAGCCCAGACACATATTATTACAGCAATTCAGTTGTTGAGGTGAGAAAAAATGAGAAGGACGTTGCTGTACCACTAAATCTATGGCTGGGCACTGCTGAAACCAAACAAAAAGAATTCACGGTGTCTAGATAGGGCTATTTTCTACTGACTGTCTCTGGGGACTCAAACAAAATCCATTTGTTTGTTTGTTTGCTTTTCAGTTACACTTGTGTAGGGTTGCTGACCCCAACCCTTCGGATTGTAGTTTGTCGGTGTCTTTGGATCTCAAGTGAGTCTCCTATAGGGGAGCACTTAGGTGATCTTGAGATTTCATCCCATCTTTTAAACCTGTGTCTTTTGTTTGGTGCTCGCAAAGCCTGTTTTATTGCTGTGCCCATATTGCACTTAAAAACATATTTTTTTTATCATTAATCTGCAATCACGTGAAGAACATCATATTTACTTGGCTCCCACCTTCACCAAGTCCCCACCAAAACCTCTTACAGTCGTTGTCCATAAGCATTGTTGTATGCTGTAGACTGCTTCACCATGACCCCCACAAACACCCCATTACAGTGGCTGTCCATCAGCGTGTAGTAAATGCTGTAGAATCTCTACTTGTCTTCTCTGTGTTGTACATCCCTCCCTTTCCCCCCCGAGCCCACGAATTATACATGTTAATCCTAATGTCCCCTTTCTTCTCCCTGCCCTTATACCTCCCTTCCCACACACCCTGCCCATTCCCTTTCCCTTTGGTAACTGTTATTGAACTCTCGGGTTCTGTGAGTCTGCTGCTGTTTATTTCCTCCAGTTTTTCTTTGTTGTTATACTCCACACATGAGTGAAATCATTGGCTACTTGTCTTTCTCCACCTGGTATATATCACTGAGCATGCTACCGTCTAGCTACATCCACATCCTTGCAAACGGTAGGATTTGTTTTCTTCTTATGGCTGCTTACTGCACTTTTTAAACTGGACTTCATTCTTCCTTTTCGTTTGTAGTTTCCCTAAGTGCTTTCACCATTGATCTGTTGGTTATGAGCAATAGCTTTGTGTTAATCGATATCTATCTGAATCTGTGTACCTGTCTGCCTATCTATCAATCTATCTATCCTTCTCTCTTTCTATCTATGTATCTCTCTATCTTCCTATCATCTATGTATCGTGTCTATCATCTATCTATGTATCTATGAATCAATCATCTTTTTGTCTTCCCATCTATCCTTATGTACAGAACAGATAACAACATCGCCTATGTCACTTCCCTACATTATGCTTCCAAAAATCTTGCCAAGTAACTAGGGCGTATGGAGAGCACTGGGAACACTGAGACAATTGCAGGGCGAGTTTGCCGCGTGTGCTTACAAAACCAGTAAATGGTTGTCCAGGGACTTGAACCCATATCTCTGTCCTCTGTCCTCTTTTACCTCCTTCTCGCCTGCTGACTCTAATTTGCCACAATAATTGACTAAGTCTTCCCTGAAGACCACAAGTATCCTTTCTCTGGGCCTGTTGTAGTCAGAAAAGTATACTTGGTGCATTTCTCATCACCAAGTATGAAGGACATCGGTGTGATCACCTCTGATAGGAGGAGGGACAAATAAAAATGAACACCTATTTCTAGACAGGAGAAGTTTTGTACAAAAGTGTGTTGTGGAGTGACGTGTTTATTTGAGTGTCCAACCTTCACTCTTAAGTGGTTATTACATTTTAACATTCATGAACATCATAAAACGCACTGATTTCAAAAGCCCAGACACATATTATTACAGCAATTCTGTTATTGAGGTGAGAAAAATTGAGAAGGACTTTGCTGTACAACGGTATCTATTTCTGGGCACTGCTGAAACCAAACAAAAAAAAATTCATGGTGGCCAGCTAGGGCTATTTTCTACTGACTGTCTCTGGGGACTCAAACAGAATCCATTTGTTTGTTTGTTTCTCAGTTTCACTTTTTTTCGGTACCTGTGTCCGCCCCTTCAGCTTTTAATTTGTCCGTGTCCTGGGATCTCAAGTGAGTCTCCTCTAAGGGAGCACATACATGATCTTGAATGAAAGTTAGCTTAGTTTAGTATGATGCTTTCCTATCTACCTACCTATCTATCTCTTTACCTATCTATGTAATCTTTCTATCTATCTATCTGTCATCTCTCTATGTATGGTCTGTCATCTATCTACTATCATCTGTGTATCTATCTAATTAATCTATCATCTATATGTATGTATATCAGTCAAATCTATGTATCATTTGTCTCTCTCTATATCTGTTTTCTCACTTTTGTCAACGTTCTGTCCCTAGGTGCACTTTGATTCCTCTGTGTCCTTCTCAGTCTCAATTCCTTGTGTTTGTTTTTGTGAGTTAGCTGTGTGTTTGGGTCTTGAGAGGAGTGGCCTTGGGTGGGAACTTCTCCTGCGTAGGTGGCACGAGTCTGCTGGGTGTGGAGAGTGTGGTTGGTGGGCTGCGCTCTTGAAACTGTGCAGCCCAGTGCCCTCCAGCTGCACTGCCCCTCCTGCTGTGGCGGCTGCATGAGCTTCAGGGAATATCCGAGGCCCCATGCAGGGAGCACCCTGGCGGGCCTGCGGGGTCCGTGGTAGGTACATGCCCAGTAGTATGTCTTTTTGCCTGTGCACCGATGTTACCTCGGTGGCCCTGCTTGGTGGCCCATCTTCAGAGAGTATGTGTGCAGTCACTGGTTAAGGGAACTGCCTTTTGGTGACACGCGGGGTTCTTCTGGACCAGTGGCCCATGGACTTGCTGAGGTGGCAGCCCAGATAGCTTGTGGGGAAACTGCTCCCCTCTGCTGTCAAGGTGGAGGTGGAATTTCAGTGCATTTATGCATTTAGATGTGATTGAGGTCTGTCTGAAATGGAATAGTAGCGTTGAGAGCTATGTTTCCACCCCCTCAACTTTTAGTTCATCTTCGTCCTTGGATCTCAAGTTAGTCTCCTGTAAGGGAGCACGTAGGTGGTCTTGAGTTTTCATCCCTTTTTTTAACCCTGTGTTTTTTCATTGGAGTATTGAAGAGCCTGTCCTTTTATTCTGAGAATTGAGAGCTATGTCCTTATTGCACTTTAAAAATTTTTTTTGTTATCATTAATCCACAATCACGCAAAGAACATTATGTTCACCAAGTACACCACGTCCCCCCCAAAAACCCCATTACAGTAGCTGTCCATCAGCATAGTTGGATGCTGTAGACCCCTTCACCATGTCCCCCCCATACCCCGTTACAGTCGCTTTAAATCAGCGTTTAGTAAGATGCTGTAGAATCACTACTGGTCTTCTCTGTGTTGTACAGCCCTCCCCATGCTCCCCCAACCCACACATTATACATGCTAATCCTAATGGCCCCTTTCTTTCACCCCACATTTATCAAACACTTCCCACCCACCCTGCCTAGTCCCTTTCCCTTTGGTAACTGTTAGTCCACTCTTGGGTTCTGTGAGTCTGCTGCTGTTCTTTTCCTTCAGTTTTTCTTTGTTGTTATACTCAACACATGAGTGAAATCATTTGGTACTTGTCTTTCTCCGCATTGCCTTTTTCACTGAGCCTAATACCCTCCAGCTCCATCCACGTTGTTCAAATATTAGGATTTTTTTCTTCTTACGGCTGCTTACTGTACCTTTTAAACTAGATTTCTGTCTTCTCTTTTGTCTGTAGTTTCGCTATGTGCTTTCACCATTACTCTCCTCGTTATTAGCAATAACTTTACGATAATCAATATGTACCTATATCTATCTATCCATCTGTCTGTCTGTCTATATATCTATCTATCTTCCTATCATCTATCTACGATGTCTATCATCAATCTCTACCTATCTATCTATCTTTCATCTGTCGTCTGTCTAGCTATCTATCTATGAATCAATCATCTTTTTGTCTGCCCATCTATCCTTATGTACAGAACAGTTAAAAACATCGCCTTTGTCACTTCCCTACATTATGCTTCCAAAAATCTTTCAAGGTAACTAGGCTGTTGGAAGAGCACTCGTTTCACCAAGATACTTGCAGGTCGAGTCAGACACGTGTACCTACAAAACCTGTAAATGGTTGTGCAGGGACTTAAACCTGTGTCTGTATCCTCTATTATCTTCTTCTCACTGTTTGACTCTCTTTAGCCACATACATTGACTAAGTGCTCCGTGAAGACCACAAGTATTGTTCCTCTGGGCCTGTTGTCCACAGAAAGAAAACTTGATGCTTTGCTCACCACCATGTTTGAGGGACATCGGCGTGATCACCGCTGATAGGATGGAACGACAAATGAAAAGGAACACCAGTTGCTAGACAGGAGCACTTGGGAGCAAAGAGTGTGTTGTGGAGTGACGTGTTTATTTCAGTGTCCAAACTTCCCTCTTTATATAGTTATTACTTCTTTACATTCATGAACTTCATAAAACCCACTGATCTCAAAGGTCCAGACATATACTTTTACAGCAATTCAATTGTTGAGTTGAGAGAAAATGAGAAAGACGTTGCTGTACCACTAAATCTATGGCTGGGCAATGCTGAAACCAAACAAAAAGAATTCACGTTGGCCAGATAGGGCTATTTTCTACTGACTGTCTCTGTGGACTCAAACAGAATCCATTCTAGGATTGTTTGTTTTTCAGTTTCACTGTGTTGGGTACCTTTACACACCCCTTCGGCTTTTAGATTGTCTGTGTCCTTGGATCTCAAGAGAGTCTCCTGTAAGGGAGCACGAAGGTGGTCTTGAGTTTTCATCCCTTCTTTTAACCCTGTGTCATTTGTTTGGAGCACTCAAAGCCTGTCCTTTTATTCTGATGATTCAGAGCTGTGCCCTTATTGCACTTAAAAAATTGTTTTTGTTATCATTAATCTACAATCACGTGAAGAACATTATGTTTCCTAGACTCCGCCCTTCACCAAGTCCCTCCCAAAAACCTCTTACAGTTGCTGTCAGTTAGCAGAGATGGATGCTGTAGACCCGTTCACGATGTACCCCCACACACACCCCATTACAGTCGCTGTCCAGCGTGTAGTAAGATGCTGTAGAATACCTACTTGTCTTCTCTGTGTTGTACAGCACTCGCCATGCGACCCCGCCCTCACGCATTATACATGCTTATCCTAATCTCCCTTTTCTATCTCCCCACCCTTATCCCTCTCTTCCCAACCATCTTTCTCAGTCTTTTTCCCTTTGGTAACTGTTACCCAACATTCGGGTTCTGTGAGTCTACTGCTGTTTATTTTTTTCAGTTTTTCATTGTTGTTATACTCCACACATGAGTGAAATCATTTTGTACTTGTCTATCTCCGCCTGCAATATTTCACTGAGCATTCTACCGTCTCGCTCCATTCATGTCATTGCAAATGGTAGCATTTGTTTTCTTCTTATGGCTGCAAACGGCAGTTTTTAAACTTGACTTCATTCTTCCTTTTAGTTTGTAGTTTCGCTATGTGCTTTCACAATTGCTTTCCTGGTTATGAGCAATACCTTTGTGTTAGTCGATATGTACCTATACTTATCTATCTGTCTGTATGTCTAACTATCTATCAATCAATCAGTCATCTTTTTGTCTGAACATCTGTCCTTGTATGCAGAACAGTTAACAACATAGACTATGTCCCTTCGCTACGTTATGCTTCCAAAAATCTTGCAAGGTAACTAGGTCGTAAGGAGAGTCCTGGGTTCCCCGAGACACTTGCAGGTTGAGTCAGAAGTGTACCTACAAAACCAGGAAATGGTGGTGCAAGGACTTGTACTCGTGTCTCTGTCCTCTCTCCTCTTTTATCTCCTTCTCACTTGCTGACTGTATTTAGCCACATTCATTGACTAAGGGCTCCCTGAAGACCACAAGAATCCTTCCTCTGGGCCTGATTTCGACAGAAAAGTAAACTTGCTGCTTGCTTACCACCGTATTTGAGGAACATCGGCGTGATAAACCCTGATAGGAGGGAGGGACAAATAAAAAGGAACACCACTTTCTAGACAGGAGCAGTTGGGATAAAAGAGTGTGTTGTGGAGTGAAGTGTTTATTTGAGTGTCCAAACTTCCCTCTTTATCTGGTTATTACTTCTTTACATTCGTGGACATCATAAACCCACTGATTTCAAAGGCCCAGACCCATATTATTACAGCAATTCAGTTGTTGAGTTGAGAGAAAATGAGAAGGATGTTGCTGCACCACTAAATCTATGTCTGTGCACTGCTGATACCAAACAAAAAGCATTCACAGCGGCCAGATAGGGCTATTTTCTACTGACTGTCTCTGGGGACACACACAGAATCCATTTGATTGATTGTATTTTGGATTCAATTGTGTTTTGTACCTCTCAGCAACCCTATGGCTTGTAGTTTGTGTACTTGGATCTCAAGTGGGTCTCCTGTAAGAGAGCACGTAGGTATTCTTGAGTTTTCATCCCTTCTTTTAACCCTGTCTTTTGTTTGGAGCACTCAAAGCCTGTCCTTTAACACTGATGATTCAGAGCTGTGCCCTTATTGCACTTTAAAATTCTTTTTTTGTTATCATTATTCTACAATCACATGAAGAACATTATGTTTACTACGATCCCTCCTTCACCAAGTCGGCCCCAAAACCTCTTACAGAATGTCTCCATCAGCATAGTTGGATGCTCTAGACTACTTCACCATGAACCCACACACACACCCCGTTACAGTCGCTGTCCATCAGCGTGTAGTAAGATGTTGTAGAATCTCTACTTTTCTTCTCTGTGTTGTACAGCACTCCCCATGCCCAACCGACCGCATGCATTATTCATGCTAATAATAATATCCCCTTTCTTTCTTCCTGCCCTTATCCCTCCCTTATCACCCACCCTGCCCAGTACATTTCCCTTTGGTATCTGTTAGTCCACTCTCGGGTTCTGTGATTCTGCTGCTGTTTTTTTCCATCAGTTTTTCTATGTTGTTGTACTCTACACATGAGTAAAATCATTTGGTACTTGTCTTTCTCCTCCTGGCCTTTTTCACTGAGCATACTACCGTCTAACTCCATCCACATCATTGTAAATGGTAGGATTTGTTTTCTTCTTATGGCTGCTTACTGCACACTTTAAACTGGATTTCATTCTTCCTTTTTGTTTGTAGTATCACTATGTGTTTTCACCATTTATCTCCTGTTTATGAGCAATAGCTTTGTGTTAATCGATATGTATCTATCTATCTATCTATCTGTCTGTCTGTCTACAACCTATCTACCTATGTATCTGTCTGTCTGTCTGTCTATCTATCTATCTATCTATCTATCTATCTATCTATCTATCTATCTATCTATCTATCTATCTATCTATCTGTCTGTGTGTCTGTCTGTCTATCTGTCTATCTATTTGTCTATCAATCTATCTATTTATCTGTCTATCTACCTATCTTGACTAATATCTTTCTATCTACCTACCTACCTATCTATCTATCTTTCTATCTATCTGTCTATCTATCTATCTATCTATCTATCTATCTATCTATCTATCTATCTATCTATCTATCTATCTGCCTATCTTTCATGACTATCATCTATCTATCAATCATCTGTCATCTATGTATCTATGAATCTACCATCTTTTTGTGTGCCCATCTATTCTTATGTACAGAACAGTTAACAACATAGCGTATGTCACTTTCCAACATTATGCTTCCAAAAACAGTGCAAGATGAGTAGGCTGTATTGAGAGCACTGGGTTCACTGAGACAATTGCAGGTCGAGTCAGCATCGTGTCCTTACAAAACCAGTAAATGGTGTTGCAGGGACTTGAACCCATCTCTCTGTCATCTGTCCTCTTTTCCCTCCTTCTTGATTGCTGACTGTATTTAGCCACATTCATTGACTAAGTGCTACCTTAAGATCACAAGTTTCATTCTACTGGGCCTCTTGTAGACAGTAAAGTATACTTGGTGCTTTGCTTACCACCATGTTTGAGGGACATCGGCGTGATCACCGCTGATAGGAGGAGGGTCAAATAAAAAGAACACCTATGTCTAGACAGGAGCATTTGGGAGCAAAGAGAGTGTTGTGGAGTTACGTGTTTGTTTGAGTGTCCAAACTTCACACTTTAGGGGGTTATTACTTCTTTACATTTGTGAACATCATAAAACACACTGATTTCAAATGCCCAGACTCATATTATTACAGCAATTCAGTTGTTGAGGTGAGAAAAACTGAGAAGGACTTTGCTAAACCACTAAATCAATGGCTGGGCACTGCTGAAACCAAACAAAAAGAATTCACGGTGGCTAGATAGGGCTATTTTCTACTGGCTGTCTGTGGGGACTCAAACAGAATCCATTTGTTTGTTTGTTTGTTTGTTTCTCAGTTTCACTTGTGTAGGGTACCCGTTCCCGCCCCTTCAGCTTGTGGTTTGTGTCCTTGGATCTCAAGTGAGTATCCAGTAAGGGAGCACGTACGTGGTCTTGTGTTTTCATCCCTTATTCTAACCATGTGTGTTTTGATTGGAGCACTCAAAGAATGTCCCTTTATTCTGATGATTCAGCGCTGTTCCTTTATTGCACTTAAAATTTTTTTTTGTTATCATTAATCTACAATCACGTGAAGAAATTTACGGTTACTAGGCTTCCCATTCAACATTCCGAAATCTAAAACCAATTACAGTCGCTGCCCATCAGCATGTAGTAAGATGGTGTAGAATCCCTACTGTCCTGTCTGTGTTGCACACTCCTCCCCATGCTACTCCCACCACACACATTATACACACTAATACTAATGCCCCCTTTCTTTCTCCCCACACTTATCCCTCCTTCCCACCCAACCTGCCCAGTCCCTTTCCCTTTAGTAACTGTTTGCAAACTCGCGGGTTCTGGGAGTCTGCTGCTATTTTTTTCTTCAGATTTTCTTGGTTGTTATACTCCACACATGAGTGAAATCATTAGGTTCTTTTCTTTCTCCACCTGGCCTATTTCACTGAGCATAGTACCCACTAGCTCCATCCACGTTGTTGCAAATGGTAGGATTTGTTTTCTTCTTATGGCTGATTACTGCACTTTTTAAACTGGATTTCTGTCTTCTCTTTTGTCTGTAGTTTCGCTATGTGATTTCACCATTGCTCTCCTTGTTATGAGCAATAGCTTTGTTTTAATCAAAATGTACTTTTATCTATCTATCTGTCTGTCTATCAATCTATCTGTCTATCAATCAGTCAATCATCTTTTTGTTTGCCCATCTGTCCTTTTGTACAAAACAGTTCACAAGATAGCCTGTGTCACTTCCTTACATTGTGCTTCCAAAAATCTTTCAAGCTAACTAGGCTGCAGGTAAAGCACTGGGTTCACCGAGACATTTGAAGGTAGAGTCTGCCGCATATTCCTACTAAACCAGGAAATTTTGCTGCAGGGTCTTGAACCCGTGTCTCTCTCCTCTCTCCTTTTTTATCTACTTCTCACTTGCTGACTGTATGTAGTCACATTCATTGACTAAGGGCTCCCTGAAGACCACAAGTATCCTTCCTCTGGGCCTGTTTTCGACAGAAAAGTAAACTTGGTGCTTTGCTCCTAACCGTGTTTGAGGGACATCGGCGTGATCACCACTGATAGGATGGAACAACAAATGAAAAGGAACACCAATTTCTAGACAGGAGCAGTTGGGTGCAAAGGGTGTGTTGTGGGGTTACGTGTTTATTTGAGTGTCCAAACTTCCCTCTTTATCTGGATATTGTTTCTTTACATTAATGAACATCATAAAACCCACTGATTTCAAAGGCCCAGATGCTTATATTTTCACCAATTCAGTTGTTGAGGTGAGAGAAAATAAGAAGGACGTTGCTGTACCACTAAATCTATGACTGGGCAGTGCTGAAACCAAACAAAAAGAATTCACGGTGGCTTGATAGGGCTATTTTCTACTGACTATCTCTGGAGACACAAACAGAATCCATTTGTTCGATTGTTTGTTTTTCAGTTTCACTTGTGTAGAGTACCTGTTCCCACCACTTCGACTTGTAGTTTGTCTGTGTCCTTGCATCTCAAGGGAGTTTCCTGTGAGGGATCACGTAGGTGGTTTTGAATATTCATCCCTACTTTTAACCCTGTGTCTTTTGTTTGGAGCACTCAAAGCCTGTTTCATTTTATTCTGATGATTCAGAACTGTGCCCTTATTGCACTTTAAAAACTTTTTTATTATCATTAATCTACAATCACCTGAAGAACATTATGTTTACTTGGCTCCCCCCTTCACCAAGGCACCCTTAGAAACTTCTTACAGATGCCGTCAATCAGCGGAGTTGGATGCTCTAGACCCCTTCACCATGAACCACCACACACACACCATTACAGTCGCAGTCCATTAGCGTGTAGTAAGATGCTGTAGAAACTTTACTTGTCTTCTCTGTGTTGTACAGCCCTATCCAAGTCCACCCGACCACAAGCTTTATACATGCTAATCCTAATCTCTCATTTCTTTCTCCACTCCCTCGTCCTTCCCTTCCCAACAACCCTGCCCAGTCCCTTTCCCTTTGGTAACTGTTAGTCCGCTTTTGGGTTCTGTGAGTATGCTGCTGTTTTTTTCCTTCAGAGTTTCTTTGTTGTTATACTCCAGAGTTTCTTTGTTGTTATACTCCACACACGAGTGAAATCATTTGGTACTTGTCTTTCTCCACCTGGCCTATTTCACTTAGCATAATATCATCTTGCTCCATCCACATCATTGCAAATGGTAGGATTTGTTTTCCTCTTATGACTGCTTACGGCAGTTTTTAAACAGAACTTAATTCTAACTGTCTGTTTGTAGTTTCGCTATGTGCTTTCACCATTGAACTCCTGTTTATGAGCAATAGCTTTATTTTAATCGATATGTATCTGAATCTATCTATCTGTCTGTCTGTCTATCTATCTATCAATCTCTCTATCTATCCTTCTATCTTTCTTTCTTTCTATCTATCTCTCTATCTCTCTATCTATCCTTCTATCTATCTATCTATCTATCTATCTATCTATCTATCTATCTATCTATCTATCTATCTATCTATCTATCTATCTATCTATCTATCTATCTATCTATCTTCCTGTCATCTATCTATCATGTCTATCATCTAACTATCTATCATCTGTCATCTATCGATCTATTTATGAATCAATCATCTTTTTTTCTTCCCATCTATCCTTATGTACAGAACAGTTAACAACATCGCCTATGTCACTTCCCTACATTATGCTTCCAAAAATCCTGCAAGGTAACTAGGCCGTAGGGAGAGCACTGGGTTCATTGAGACTCTTGCAGGTCTAGTCAGCCGCGTGTGCTTACAAAACCTGTTAATGTTGGTGCAGGGACTGGCACCCATATCTCTGTCCTCTATCCTCTTTTACCTGCTTCTGTCTTCAAGACAGTATTCAGCCACATTCATGGAATAAGTGCTCCCTGAAGACCACAAGTATCCTTCCTCTAGGCCTGTTGAAGACAGAAAAATATACTTGGTGCTTTGCTATCCTCCGAGTTTGAGGGACATCGACGTGAGCTCCGCTGATAGGAGAAGGGACAAATAAAAAGGAACACCTATTTCTAGACAGGAGCATTTGGCAGCAATGACAGTGTTGTGGAGTTACATGTTTGAGTGTCCAAACTTCCCTCCTTAGGTGGTTATTGCTTCTTTACATTCAAGAACACCATAAAACCCACTGATTTCAAAAGCCAAGACGCATATTATTACAGCAATTCAGTTGTTGAGGTGAGAAAACATGAGAAGGAAGTTGCGGAACCACTAAATGTATGGTTGGGCACAGCTGAAACCAAACAAAAAGAATTCACGGTGCCTAGATAGGGCTATTTTCTACTGGCTGTCTCTGGGGACTCAAACAGAATCCATTTGTTTGTTTGTTTCTCAGTTTCACTTGGGTAGGGTCCCTGTACCTGCCCATTCTGCTTGTAGTTTGTCTGTGTCCTTGGATCCCAAGTGAATCTCGAGAATGGGAGCACGTAGGTGGTCTTGAGATTTCATCCCTTCCTCTATCCCTGTGTCTTTTGATTGGAGAACTCAGAGCCTGTCCTTTTATTCTGACAATTGAGAGGTGTGTCATTATTGCACTTACAAAAATTTTTTTGTTATCATCAATCTACAATCATGCGAAGATCATTATGATCACCAAGTACACAAAGTCCCCCCCAAAAGCCCTGTTACAGTAACAGTCCATCAGCGTAGTTGGATGCTGTACACCCCTTCACCATTTCCCCCCACACACACCCCATTACAGTCGCTGTACATAGGCGTGTAGAAAGATGTTGTAGAAATAGTACTTCTCTTTTGTGTTGTACAGCCCTACCTATGCTACCCCCACCCCAGACATTATAAATGCTAATCCTAATGCCCCCTTTCTTTCTGCCCACCCTTTTCCCTACCTTCCCACCCTCCCTGCCCAGTCCCTTTCCCTTTGGTAACTGTTAGTCCACTGTCAGGTTCTGTTAGTCTGCTGCTGTTAATTTCCTTCAGTTTTTCTTGTTGTTATACCCCACAAATGAATGAAATCATTTGGTACTTGTCTTTCTCCACCTGTCCTATTTCACTGAGCACAATACCCTCTAGTCCATTCACGTTATTGCAAATGATAGGATTTGTTTTCTTTTATATCTGCTTAGTGCACTTTTTAAACTTGATTTCATTCTTCTCTTTTTTTTGTAGTTTCGCTATGTGCTTTCACCATTGCTTTCCTGGTTATGAGCTATAGCTTTGTGTTAATCGATATGTACTTATATCTATCTGTCTGTCTATCTATATACCTATCTATCTATCTATCGATCAATCATCTTTTTCTCTCCCCATCTGTCCTTGTGTATAGAACAGATAAGTACATAGCCTAAGTCACATCCCTACATTATGGTTAGAATAATCTTGCAAGGTAACTAGGCCGTATTGAGAGCACTGGTTTCGCCAAGGCACTTGAAGTTCAAGTCAGTCTTGTGAACCCACAAAACCAGGAAATTATGGTGCAGGGACTTGAATCCGCGTATCCATTATCTGTCCTCTTTCATCTTCTAACTTGCTGTCTGTATTTAGCCAAATTCATTGACAAAAGTGCTCACTGAAGAACACAAGTATCATTCCTCTGGGCCTCTTGTTGAAAGAAAAGTAAACTTGTTGCTTTACTCACCACCATGTTTGAAGGACATCAGCGTGATCACTGCCAATAGGACGGAGGGTCAAATTAAAAGGAACACCAATTTCTAGACAGGAGCAGTTGGGAGCTAAGAGTGTATTATGGAGTGACGTGTTTATTTGAGTGTCCAAGCTTACCACTTTAGCTGGTTATTATATCTTCACATTCCGGAACATCATAAAACCCACTGATTTCAAAAGCCCAGATGCTTATTATTACAGCAACTCAGTTGTTGAGGTGAGAGAAAATGAGAAGTATGTTGCTGCACCACTAAATCTATGTCTGGGAACTGCTGATACCAAACAAAAAGAATTCACGGTGGCCAGAGACGGCTATTTTATGCTGACTGTCTCTGGGGACTCAAACAGAATCCATTTGTTTGATTGTTTGTTTTTCAGTTTCACTCGTGTATGGTACTTGTCCACACACCTTCTTCTTGTAGATTGTCTGTGTCTTTGGATCTCAAGTGAGTCTCCTGTAAGTAAGCACGTAGGTGTCTTGAGTTTTCATCCCTTTTTTTAACCCCGTGTATTTTGTTTGCAGCACTCAGTGCCTGACCTTTTATTCTGATGATTCAGAACTGTGCACTTATTGCACTTAAAGAATTTTTTTATCATTAATCTACAATCACGTGAAGAACATTATGTTTACTATGCACCCCACTTCACCAAGTCCCCCCGAAAAACCTCTTCAGACCCTGTCGATCAGCGTAGTTGGATGCTGTAGACCCCTTCACCATGTCCCCCCCAACAGACCCCATTACAGTCGCTGTCCATCAGTGAGTTGTAAGATGCTATATGATCTGTACTAGTCTTCTATGTGTTGTACAGTACTCCCCATGCACACCCGAACCCACGCATTATACATGCTAATCCCAATTACCACTATTCTTTCTCCCCACACTTATCCCTCCCTTCAGACTCACCTTGCCTAGTCCTTTATCCTTTGGAAACTTTTACTGAACTCTCGGGTTCTGTGAGTCTGCTGCTGTTTTTTTCCTTCATTTTTTCTTTGTTTTTATACTACACACATTAGTGAAATCACTTGGTTCTTGTCTATCTCCGCCTAGCCTATTTCTCAGAACATACTACTGTCTAGCTCCACGCACGTCATTGCAAACGGTAGTATTTGTTTTCTTCTTAAGGCTGCTTACTGCAATTTTAAACTGGATTTCATTCTTTCTTTTTGTTGTAGTTTAGCTATGTTATTCATCATTCAACTCCTGTTTATGAACAATAGCTTTCTGTCAATCGATATGTATCTGTATCTATCTATCTAATGGTCTGTCTGTCTATCTATGTATCTCTGTATGTATGTATCTATGTATCTATGGATCTATCTATCTATCTGTCTTCCTATCATCTATCTATGATGTCTATCATCTTTCAATCTATGTACCTATCTATCTATCTTTCATCTGTCATCTCTCTACCTACCTATCTATGAATTAATCTTTTTTTTTGCGTCCCATCTATCCTTATGTACAGAACAGTTAACATCATACCCTATGTCTCTTCCCTACATAATGCTTCCAGAAATCTTTCAAGTTAACTAAGCCATAAGTAGAGCACTGAGTTCACTGATACACTTTCAGGTAGTGTCAGCCGCTTGTGCTTACTAAACCAGTAAATGAAGGTGAAAGGACTTGAACCCATATCTCTGTCCTCTGTCCTCTTATACTTCCTGCTCGCTTGGTGACTTTATTTAGCCACATTCAGTGAGTAAGTGATCCCTGAAGACCACAAGTATCCTTCGTCTGGTCCGGTTGTCGACAGAAAAGTGTACTTGGTTCTTTGCACACCACCATGTTTGAAGGACATCGGCGTGATCACTGCTGATAGGTGCAGGGACAAATATAAAGGAACACCTATTTCTGGACAGGAGCAGTTGGGAACAAAGAGGTGTTGTGGAGTGAAGTGTTTACTTGAGGGTCCAAACTTCCCTCTTTAGGTGGTTATTACTTCTTTACATTCCTGAACATCATAAAAAGCAATGATTTTAAAAGCCCAGACGCATATTAATACAGCAATTCATTTGTTGAGGTGAGAGGAAATGAGAAGGAACTTGCTGCACCACTAAATCTATGCCTGAGCACTGCAGAAATCAAAAAAAAAAAAAGAATTCACGGTGGCTAGATAGGGCTATTTTCTACTGACTCTCTCTGGGGACTCAAACAGAATCCATTTGTTTGTTTGTTTCTCAGTTTCACTTGTATAGGGTACCTGTCCCCGCCACTTCAGCTTGTCGTTTGTCTGTGTCCTTGGATCTCAAGTGAGTCTCCCGTAAGGGAGCACGTAGATGGTCTTGAGTTTTCATCAGTTCTTCTAACCTTGTGTCTTTTGATTGGAGCACTCAAAGCCTGTACTTTTATTCTGATATTTGAGAGCTGTGCTATTAATGCACTTTGAAATTTTTTTGTTCTCATTAATATACAATCACATACAGAACATTATGTTGTCCAGTCTACCCCCTTCACCATGTCCCCCCCAAATCCCAGTTACAGTCGCTCTCCGTCAGCATGTACTAAGATGCTGTAGAATCACTACATGTCTTATCTGTGTTGTACAGCCCTACCCATGACCTTCCACCCTTCATATATACCTGCTAATCCTAATGCCCCCATTCTTTTTCCCCGCCCTTAGTACTCCATTTCCACAAACTCTCCCCTGTCCCTTTCTCTTTGGTAAATGTTAGTCCACTCTCGGGTTCTGTGAGTCTGCTGCTGTCTTTTCCTTCAGTTTTTCTTTGTTATCATACTCCACACATGAATGAAATCATTTGGTACATGTATTTCTCCGCCTGGCCTATTTGACTGAGCCTAATACCCTCTACCTCCATCCACGTTATTGCAAATGATAGGATTTGTTTTCTTCTTTTGGCTGCTTACTGCACTTTTTAAATTGGATTTCATTCTTCTTTTTGTTTGTAGTTTCGCTATGTGCTTTCACCATTGATCTCCTGGTAATGAGCAGTAGCTTTGTGTTAATCGATATGTACCTATATCTTTCTATCTGTCTGTCTATCAATTTATCAATCAATCGAACAATCATCATTTTCTCTGCCCATCTGTCCTTGTGTACAGAATTGAAACCATATATCCTATATCGCTTTCCTACTCGATGCTTCCAGAAAACCTGCAATGTATCTAGGCTGTAGGGAGAGCACTGGATTCACCGAGACACTTGCTGGTCGAGTCGGTCGCGTGTAGCTTCTAAACCAGGAAATGGTTGTGCCGTGACTTGAACCCTTTTCTCTATCCTCGGTCCTCTTTCATCTCCTTCTAACTTGCTGTCTGTATTTAGCCACATTCATGGACTAAGTGCTCCCTGAAGACCACAAGTATCATTCCTCTGGGACTGTTGTCGACGGTAAAGTAAACTTGTTGCTTTTCTCACCACCATGTTTGAAGGACATCAGCGTGATCACCGCCAATAGGATGGAGGGTCAAATAAAAAGGAACACCAATTTCTAGACAGGAGCAGTTGGGAGCTAAGAGTGTATTGTGGAGTGACGTGTTTATTTCAGTGTCCAAACTTCCCTCTTTAGGTGGTTATTAGATCTTCACATTCGTGAACATCATAAAACCCACAGATTTCAAAGGCCCAGATGCTTATTATTACAGCAACTAGGTTGTTGAGTTGAGATAAAATGAGAAGTATGTTGCTGCACCACTAAATCTATGGCTGGGAACTGCTGATACCAAACAAAAAGAATTCACAGTGGCCAGAGAGGGCTATATTCTGCTGACTGTCTCAGGGTCTCAAACAGAATCCATTTGTTTGATTGTTTGTTTTTCAGTTTCAGTCGTGTATGGTACTTGTCCACACACCTTCTTCTTGTAGATTGTCTGTGTCCTTGGATCTCAAGTGTGTCTCCTGTAAGTAAGCACATAGGTGTCTTGAGTTTTCATCCCTTCTTTTAATCCTGTGTCTTTTGTTTGCAGCACTCAGTGCCTGACCTTTTATTCTGATGATTCAGAACTCTGCACTTATTGCACTTAAAAAATTTTTTTATCATTAATCTACAATCACGTGAAGAACTTTATGTATACTATGCGCCCCCCTTCACCAAGTCCCCCTGAAAAACCTCTTCACTCCCTGTCGATCAGCGTAGTTGTATGCTGTAGACCCCTTCACCATTTCCCCCCCCACGGACCCCGTTACAGTCGCTATCCATCAGTGAGTAGTAAGATGCTATATGATCTGTACTAGTCTTCTCTGTGTTGTACAGTACTCCCATGCTCACCCGACCCCACGCATTATACATTCTAATCCTAATGCCCCCATTCTTCCTCCCCACACTTATCCCTCCCTTCAGTCCCACCGTGCCCAGTCCTTTTTCCTTTGGTAATTTTTACTGAACTCTCGGGTTCTGTGAGACAGCTGCTGTTTTTTTCCTTCAGTTTTTCTTTGTTGTTATACTGCACACTTGAGTGAAATCACTTGGTACTTGTCTTTCTCCGCCTGGCCTATTTCTCTGAACATACTACCGTCTAGCTCCATGCACGTCATCTCAAACGGTAGTAATTGTTTTCTTCTTAAGGCTGCTTACTTCACTTTTTAAACTGGATTTCATTCTTCCTTTTTTTTTGTATTTTAGCTATGTTGTTCACTATTCAACTCCTGTTTATGAACAATAGCTTTGTGTCAGTTGATATGTATCTGTATCTATCTATCTAACGGTCTGTCTATGTATGTATGTATGTATGTATGTATAAATGTATGTATGTATGTATCTATGGATCTATCTATCTATCTATCTATCTATCTATCTTCCTATCATGTATCTACAATGTCTTTCATCTATCAATCTATATACCTATCTATCTTTCATCTGTCTTCTGTCTACCTATCTATCTATGAATCAATCATCTTTTTGTCTGCCCATCTATCCTTATGTACAGAACAGTTAACAACATAGCCTATGTCTCTTCCCTACATTATGCTACCAGAAATCTTGCAAGGTAACTAAGCTATAAGGAGAGCACTGTGTTCACCGATACACTTTCAGGTAGAGTCAGCCGCGTGTGCTTACAAAAACAGTAAATGGAATTGAAAGGACTTGAACCCGTTTCTCTGTCCTCTGTCCTCTTATAATTCCAGCTCGCTTGGTGACTTTATTTAGCCACATTCAGTGAGTAAGTGATCCCTGAAGACGACAAGTATCCTCCGTCTGGGCCTGTTGTCGACAGAAAAGTGTACTTGGTTCTTTGCACACCACCATGTTTGAGGGACATCGGCGTGATCACTGCTGATAGGTGGAGGGACAAATATAAAGGATCACCTATATCTGGACAGGAGCAGTTGGGAACAAAGTGTGTGTTGTGGAGTGAAGTGTTTATGTGAGGGTCCAAACTTCCCTCTTTAGGTGGTTATTACTTCTTTACATTCGTGAACATCATAAAAAGGAATTATTTTAGAAGCCCAGAAGCATATTAATACAGCAATTCATTTGTTGAGGTGAGAGGAAATGAGAAGGAAGTTGCTGCACCACTAAATCTATGCCTGAGCACTGCTGAAACCAAACAAAAAGAATTCACGGTGGCAAATTGAGCTGTTTTCTACTGACTCTCTCCGGGGACTCAAACAGAATCCATTTATTTGTTTGTTTCTCAGTTTTACTTGTATAGGGTACCTGTCCTGGCCCCTTCGGCTTGTAATTTCTCTGTGTCCTTGGATCTCAAGTGACTCTCCTTTAAGGGAGCCCTTAAATGATCTTGACTGTAAGATAACTTTGTTTAGTCTGATGCTTTCCTATCTACCTACCTACCTATCTCTTTATCTATCTTTGTAATGTATCTACCTATCTACCTATCTGTCATCTATGTTCTACATATATCTACTGTCATCTTTGTGTCAGTCTAATTATTCTATCATCTATATGTGTTCATGTCAATCCTGTCTATGTATCTGTCATCTGTCTATGCATCTGTTTTCTCACTTTTGTCATCGATCTGTCACTAGGTGCACTTTGATCCCTCTGTGTCCTTCTCAGTCTCAATTCCTTGTGTTTTTTTTATGTGAGTTAGCTGTGTGTTTGTGTATTGAGAGGAGTGGCCTTGGGTGAGAACTTCTCCTGTCTAGGTGGCACGAGTCTGCTGGGTGTGGAAGGTTTGTTTGACGTGCTGGGCTCTTGAACCTGTGCACGCCAAGGCCATCCGGCCTTCTGTCACTGGGCCTTTCCTGCTCTGGCGGCTGCGTGATCTGTGAGGTATATCTGAAGCCCCACGCAGGGAGCACCCTGGCTCTCCTGCGGAGTCTGAGGCAGGTGCATGCCCAGTTGTAGGTCTTTTTGCCTGTGCACCGATGTTACCTAGGCCGCCCTGCTTGTTGGTCCATCTCAAGAGAGCATGTGTGTAATCACTGGTTAAGGGAACTGACCTTTGGTGACACGTGGGACACTTGTGCTCCAGTGGCCCATGGGCTTGCTGATGTGACAGGCCAGGTAGCTTGTGGGGAAACTTCTCCCCTCTGCTGTCAAGGTGGGGTAGGAGTTTCAGTGCATTTAGGCATTTAGATGTGAGAGAGGTCTATCTGAAATGGTATACTAGCGTTGAGAGCTATGTTTCCATTCGTATGAAAAGGGCGCTGAGCATAAAGTGTTGGGTGATGGTGGCAGGAATTCTAGGAATGTTTATGTCCCCGCACTTATTTATTTTCTGTTAAGGGAGGTGATTCTGAAGTAACTTTTTACTCACGGATGAAGGTGGTGCATAAGGTCATCCCACGTCAGCCATGGTGAGATGAAGTGCTGTAGTGGATTTAAAGCCTGTACACCTTGGCCTGATACATAGGAGTCACCGTGGGAGCTCTTTGCTGCTCTCCTGTCCTGGCTTATTACCTTAGCTAACTTGATGTTTCAGATTGGTCCCAGCAACATTTCCATCGAGATCTTTCTAAAATTCCCTAGAAACACTTGGCAAAGATATCCCCAGAGGGTAGTGGATAATTTTACTCTTTCTGGTCATAGTTTGCAAGACGTTTTCCCTATCCTGCGTTCCTTTGTTACATTTGCATCTCCTGTGAGTTTTAGACCGATAGGGGCAGTGGTGTACACACACACACGCACACGCACAGACACACACACACACACACACACACACATGACTGAGAGTTATCGGAGACCCCAGTTATTGGAAACTGCAGCCCACACTTTAAAAAAGAAACGTGCATAAGTTGTGCTCCTGGTGTTCCCCCCATAGAGAATAGACTTCAAAGTGCAGAGGTTGTTGGGCACAGATACCTATGCAGACACCTAAGCACAGATATCTATGCATATTCTCTCTCCATCCATCCTCTAAGTATATCTCTCTTTACCTACATATCTGTTTAGTCTACTCAAGCTGATTACCAGAGTGTCATTTAGAGGGGGCTTCATCCATAGACACTGATTTCTCGCCATTCTGGAAGCAGAATTCCAAGACCAAGGCAGTTTCAATTCCTGATGAGGTCCCTTCCTCTGG
This sequence comes from Manis pentadactyla, assembly GCF_030020395.1. Classification (NCBI taxonomy): domain Eukaryota; kingdom Metazoa; phylum Chordata; class Mammalia; order Pholidota; family Manidae; genus Manis; species Manis pentadactyla. The sequence continues at coordinate 144,369 of NW_026645161.1, forward strand.
CTTGCATACAGCCACATCCCTGCTGTGTCCTCACAGGGTCGAGGGAGAATGCTCTGTCCTATGACCCTCTTAATAGGACTGATTGCGTAATGGCAGCTCCACCCACAACCTCATGATATCTTCCGAACTTAATTACCTCCAAAGGCCCCACCTCCACATACCATGAGAGTGTGGGTTAGGGTTTCAACCCTGACTCAATTCAAATATGAACTTTGTGGGTTTGTGTGTGTGTGTGTTTGTGTGGTGGGGCAGGGCTTTAGGAGGAGCGGAAGATGGTGAATTGAGGGACCAAAAATTCTGTCCATAACTCTGTATCTATCGTCTATCTCTTGTCTATCTAATCTATCGATATCTATCATCTATCTGTCTAATCTTACCTACCTATATCTTCTATCCTATCTAGTGTATCATCTGTCATCTATATATATCTTATCTGTCTGTCATCACTCAATATATTCATCTAATCTATGAATATCTATCATCTATCTAATGTATCTATTTCTAATCTATCATCTGTCACCTGTCATCTATCTGTCATGTACCTGTCGTCACCTTTTTGTCTACCCATCTATCCTTATGTACAGAACAGTGTAAGATAATTCTAGCTGAAATAAGCAGGTGAAGAGAGGCAACTAAGTTCCCGGTAGTTTATATGAATGCAAACACCCGGGTGAGATTTCCCTAGTCTATAGAAATGGAGGCTGGGGAATTCACACGTAAGTAGACAGGGAGCGAGATTTTAAAGAGGTAGGGGGAGGCATAGCTTAGATTTACAGCAATGCGTGGTTTGGCTAGCCCAAGGCATATTTTTCAGTTTGGGACGGGGCAACAGCCAGGAACTTCAGCACATTATCAGTGTCCCATGTGGGAGGGGGCAGCAGCTGGAGACATTGGCACATCATCAGTGTCCGTCGTGCTTGCTCCTCCCATCAGTGACCCCAGCCTTACAGTTAACAACACGGCTATCTACCATGGCTATCCATCCATCCATCCATCCATCCATCCATCCGTCCGTCCGTCCGTCCGTCCGTCCGTCCGTCTATCTATCTATCTAATCTATCTCTCTCTCTCTATCTATCTATCTATCTATCTATCTATCTATCTATCTATCTATCTATCTAATCTATCTATTCTATCTGTCATCTATCTATTCAATCTACCTATACCTATCATCTATCCTATCTAATCTATCATCTATCTATCTGTCTATCTGTGCTATCTATCATCATTTTTGTCTACCCAACTATCCTTACGTACAGAACAGTTCACAAGATGGCTTATATGTCACTTCCCTACTTATGTTTCCAAAAGCCTGAAAGGTAACTCGGCCCTAGAGACAGACAGCACTAGGTTCATTGAGACATTTGAACGTCGAGTCAACAGCATGTGACTACAAAACTATTAAATGGTGGTGCGGGGGCCTAGTCTGGGGCTGGGGGCCTTTGTTTGAGCCTTTCCCGAGGGCGTTGGAGTGCCCATTGGGCCCGAGGCTCACTTATGGACAGGGGCGAGGCCGTCGTATGTGCCTCCCACAGCATCGTATGGGTCCAGATGAGACCAGATGATGACTGCCCTTGCGTTGCTTGTCTGGGGTGCACAGTAGGCCAGCGGTGCTGCTGCCCATGACCTCGTGCGTGGCCGGGGCGGGCACAAAGATGATAGCCAGCGATGGTGGCGTCGTGTCCATCATTTCGTCCTGAGCGTCAGAGCCAGCCATTGGGCCGGTGCTTGTGCTGCCCAAGGCCTTGTCTGTTGGCTGACTCTTTATGGCGGTTTTGCAGAGGCAGGACACCACGAGGCGGGCTGGTAGTGGTGCCCGTGTGCCCTGAAGAGGAGGTGTTCGTCTAGGTGGTCTCTCTCCAGCATCTGCTGAGAGACTAGGATGGTCCAGAGGCCCAGGACTGCTCCCCGTGGAAGTGGGAACTCTGCTGTGAAAATTGGGAAATGCCAGCTGCTAAAGGCACAGGATCCCGGTGGAACAGCCTGTGACCAGGGCAGCGGGCAGGTGCAGGGTGCTCCCTGGCAGGAGGGGTAGGGGGCAGCGACCCGGGGACAGGAAGGACCAGCGGGTGAAGAAGGTGGTGCTGGGGAGTCGGCGATCATTGTGCGGTACGAAACTTAGTAAGGATGAAACTGTGCACACGGAAAAATTGGTTATGGTGTGCACCAAACGATCCGAGGAAATTGTGTGAAGCTTCGGAGAGGGTCTCCTTTGCCACTAACTCTTTCTCAGGCCTAGCACACACTGAGCTGAACAGCTATGGTGAGCCTTGTATGTATATCAGCCAGGGGACGCATCACCGAGTGGCCTGGGAAACTGTGACATCACCCAGGGGCCGCATCACCATGTCCCCATTGGCTTAAGCACACCAGCCCCGCCCAGAGGAGACCCTAGTTCAAGGCCACGGTGAGACCCCAAGGCCAACCACCATAGTATCCCTAGCCCACGGGACTGCCCACTGAGGGTCGTGCAGATGTTCAGACCAATGAGGCCACCATGGGTCCGTCGAAGGCTGCAGTGCCCTCGTCTGTCACAGCTTAGCCCGTCTTGGTGCCGGCTATGCATGGGCTCAGCATCCGGGGCACGGTGTGCATCAACTGCCTTGCCACCCCTGCACCCCCCATGATCCCAGAGGCCAGGGCCTGCACACAGCCAGGCACGGAGGCACCCAGATGCTGTCCGGGGAACGGCCCGCCCTTTCCCGGGCCTTCCCAGCTTCTCTGGGACTCCTGGAGCCTGGCATGCCTTCTCGGCCATGGCCAGCCAGGCGACCGGGTCTTAGCATAGCCACATCCCGCATTCTGACAGGGACCGGCCGCCCAGATTTTCTCTCTGATCTAGCTTTGGTGGCCTGTGTCTTGTACGTGAATAATACAACACAGTAAACTGGGAAAAACTTTTTATTTTTAAAATGGTTCTCCTTTAGACTCTTGCTCTCAATGGTGTCGCCATTCTTGCCCATCAGCCAAGCTGGATGCTTGCGGGGCAACGTCGCCTCCTCTCAGCAGTCAGCCTGTCCATTCCCGATCCTGAATCTTCATCCTTTATGTTATAACCTGTGGAGCTCGTGTCCCGTGTCAGTAACCCTGCTTCTGGTTTCTCAGGTCTTTCCTGGTGCACCTAGGCCCTGCTTGTTCACTGCTTCACTGTGGAAGCACTGACATTGTTACAGAATAAAATGTGAAATTCTCCAGCCCCAACTCACGGTCTGACCTTCACTTTGTCTACATCTCCATCCCTATGAGCCAAGCTCCCTGCTCCTTGAAAAGATCCTGTCTTGTGACTTTTTGTCTCTGAATTATTTCCTCTGGGGGTTCCCACCTCTTGCTTCTGGTTTTTAAGACATTTCACCCCAGCAGAAGAACAAGGATCGTTGAAGACCCACCTCTCTAGTCACCTCCTCTTCTAGGCTACCGTGCATTCTCACTTAGGCGTGCCCTCCTCTCCCTTCTCTGTACTTGGTGAGGACCTCTCTTATGAAATGTGAGTGTGTCAGCTCGTGCACATCAATCTTCATGTCACGGGATCTGTTGAACAGTGGTGACAGTGAATGACTGGACTCGGCTTCAGAGCTCAGCTTCCCGTTCAGTGATACCTTGTGCCGCTCGCTCGTCCGCCAACCGTTCATTATGTTCCAAACCGTGCGAACATAAATGCGGGTGAGATGCCACTGACGACCCCTCAGTCCCCGCTGTGTATGCCTCCGGGTGCTTAGGGAGAGCCACAGCGAGCCGAGCCCACGAACTTATCTTTAATGGCGATGAGCACAGAGAGTATGGGGAAAGCCCCAGCTGATGCTGCTGTTGCTGTGATGACTCCTCTCCCTGGCCCAGTGGGGGTAAGATTCCAGATCTCTTCTTGTTCTCTGCCTGTGCTTTCTCTGTAGTGGTGCAGTTTTGTTGTATGGGGGAGGCTTCTTTCGTGTCTTTGAAGGAAATAAGTACAGGTCTCAGAAGTCCCTTGAGTCAGTTTTCATTGTACTGTACGGTCTTCTATGTCTATGTCTTTGGGTTTTCTCCCGCTGCTACTGCTTTTACTCTGAGAGGACCTGTACCACAGTCCTGTTGTAGACAGAAGAGTAAATTTGGTGCTTTGCTCACCACCATGTTTGAGGGACATCGGTGTCACCACTGATAGGATTAGGGACAGGTAAAAAGGAACACCGAGTTCTAGACGGGAGCAGTTGGTAGCAAATAGTGTGTTGTGGAGTGACGTGTTCGTTTGCGCATCCAAACTTCCCTCAGTATCTGGTTTTTGCTTCTTTACATTCGTAAAAATAATAAAATCAACTGATTTCAAAAGCCCAGATGGATATTATTACATCAATTCAGTTGTTGAGGCGAGAAAAAATGGGAAGGTTTCGCGATACCAAAGAATCTATGACTGGGCCCTGCCAAAACCGAACAGAAAGAATCCAAGGTGGCGGGAATGGCTATTTTCTACTGTCTCTCTGGGCACTCAAACAGAATCACTTTTATTTATTTACTTTTTGGTGTCAGTAATGTACAATTACATGGCAACATTATGGTTGCTAGACTCCCCCTCCTCCCCCCTCCAACCCATTATCAAGTCTGCTATCCACACCCCATTACAGTCGCTGTCCATCAATATAGTAAGATGCTATAGATTCACTACCTGTTTCTGTGTGTTATACTGCAATCCCCGTGGCCCCCCATGCCCTACATTATGTGTGCGGATCGTAATGCCCCCTTTACCCCCTTATCCCTCCGTTCACACCCGTCCTCCCAGTCCCTTTCCCTTTGGTAAATGTTAGACCATTCTTTGGTTCGGTGAGTCTGCTGCTGTTTTTAATTTCTAATTTGCTTTGTTCTCATACCTCACATAGGAGTGAAATCCTTGGATACTTGTCTTTCACCAGCTGGCTTATTTCACTGAGCATAACACCCTCTAGCTCTGTCCGTGTTGTTGGAAATGGTGGGAGGATTTGTTTTCATCATATGGCTGAATGATATTATATAGTGTGTATGTACGAAATCTTCTTTATCCATTCACCTCCTGATGGACACTAAGGTTGCTTCCATTTCTTGGGTATTGTAAAGAGTGCTGTGATCAACATAGGGGTGCATCTGTCCCTTTCAAACTGGGCTCTTGCACTCTTAGGGTAAATTCCTAGGAGAAGAATTCCTGGGTCAAATGGTATTTCTGTTCTATGTTTATGTGGGGTACCTCCATACTGCTTTCCACAATGGTTGAGCTGACTGACATTCCCACCAGCACTGTAGGAGGGTTCCCCTTTCTCCACACCCTTGCCGACATCTGTTGCTGTCTGTCTTTTGGGTGGTGGCCATCCTAACTGGTGTGAGTTGATACCCCATTGTGGTTTTAATGTGCATTTCTCTGATGGTTAGCTATGTGGAGCGTCTTTTCATGTGCCTGTCGGAAACCTGAAATTGCTTCTGTGGAGAAGTGTCTGTTCAGATCCTATGCCCATTTTGTAATTGAATTCATTTGCTTTTTGTGTGTTGAGGTTCGTGAGCTCTTGATATATGTTTTCAATGGAAACACCTTATCAAATATTGCATCAGTGAATATATTCTCCCATACTAAAGGGTGTCTTTTGGTTCTACTCATTGTGGTTAAGCAGAATCTTACTAAACCCCATACCACTTTACTCCAAATCTGACTAATTATTCCTTTTTTCCAGATCACCAAAGAGCCGAGAAAACTGGAACGATGAGGAGAAGCTGTGATGCAGGAACATCTAGCGTAAAACTGAGAGGTGAGGTGGTGTTTAGACTGGTAGGTTGTATCTTACCATGTACTGCTTTCAAGGGTCTTAGGTAAAAAAGATTGCCAAGGAGATGAAGACAGGGGTTTTGACGTCACCTGGTATCAGTGGAGCCACGTAGCCTCTAGCCATTGATGGGTAGGCTTGCATGCGGCACTGTTGTCTTTCCTGCGGTGTTAGACGAGCGGCGTCCCCCATATGCAGTTCAGTCAGAGCCCATATGGGACTGTCCTGACATAGGCTGGGTGGACCCGAGAGCTGTGCTGTTCCTGCTCAGTTGTCGCAGCACCCCTCTCAGAACATGGTTTCAGCAGCGCTCCCGGGAGGGATAGAGAGAGAGAAAGAGAGACAGAGACAGAGAGACAGAGAGAGAGAATAGCACTCCAGAGACAGTGAAGGTTTTATTTTCTGTAGCTCCCTGAGCATGCTCCTGATATTTATTTTGAGACCTCTTTCTCAGGACGATTGATTCGAGTCCAGTTACGAGGTTCCTTTGAAGGTTCATATTTGTAGGTGGCGCCATTTATCTCCCAGAAGCGTTACTCTCTGGGGATGCTCAGCCCTTGGGGGGATGGCAGGGGTCCCAGGGGAGCGGTGCCAGTGCGCACCCCTGCCGGGAGTAAAGAGGTCTTTCCTGCTTCCCGGTCGCAGTGCCTGTCTCCACTGCCAGGGCCAGTTTGCGGAGCACACAGGGAGAAGCTACCGTAGGTGGGGGCGGCCGTTTTGCAGGCTTGTGCTGGTTGTGATGTAGTCCGTGTACCAGTCACATCACGGTAAGGGGCCTCGAAGTTGCAAGGCCAGCCGGGGGGACGGAGCGCCCGGAATTCCTGAAAAACTCCCCACCTGCCGGACAGAGTGCACCTGTTCAGTTTGACGAACCTGTCCTTTCTCCTGAGCGGCAAGCCCTGTGGAAGCCATGCCCCTTTAGCAGTTCTCTCGCTGTTAGGAAGTCTCTCAGACTGTCTGCCATTTTTTTGTCCCACAGCCGCCATTTGTGGATCCCTGTGTTTTCCCACATGTGGCTGGAATCACAAGTCTCTCGAAGTCTTCCGCCTGTCTTTTCTTTCCATCCCCACCGATCCTCCAGGGCACAGTACATTTACGGTAGGTTCATGCTCCCAGAGCACTTCTCCAGGACTGTACGTCACACTTCTCCTTGAGGTGACAGCCTGCCAAAGCAGCGTTCTTCCCTGCTGCTCTTCCAGGATTTGGTGTAGTTGTTCTATTTCCATATAGTACGTATGTATATGGTTTTGGTTTTGGGAGGAGGATTCCGCCTCCCCTCTCACGTGAGCCGCCATCTTCAAACCCTTCAGCATATCTTTTTTTTTTTGTCATTTTCACTTGTCTAGGGTACCTGTCCCCACCACCTCAATTTGTAGTTTGTCTTCTTCCTTGGATCCCAAGTGAGTCTCCTGTAAGGGAGCACGTAGGTGGTCTTGAGTTTTCATCCATTCTTTTAACCATGTGTCTTTTGATTGGAGCACTCAGATCGTGTCCCTTTATACTGACAATTGAGAGCTGTGTACTTATTGCACTTAAAAAATTATTTTTGTTATCATTAATCTACAATCACGTGAAGAACATTATGATCACCAAGTACACCAAATTCCCCCGAAAACCCCGTTACAGTCGCTGTCCATCAGCAGAGTTGGATGCTGTAGTCCCCTTCAACTTGTCCCCCCACACACACCATTAGGGTTGCTGTCTGTCAACGTGTAGTAAGATGCTATACAATCACTACTTGTCTTCTCAGTGTTGTACAGCCCTCCCCATGCTCCCCCCACACCACACATTATATATGCTTATCAAAATGGCCATTCCCTTTCTCCCCGCCCTTATCCCTCCTTTCCCACGTACCCTGCCCAGTCCCTTTCCCTTTGGTAACAGTTAGTCCACTCTCGGGTTCTGTGTGTCTGCTGCTGTATTTTTCCTTGAGCTTTTCTTTGTTGTTATACTCCACACATGAGTGACATCATTTACTACTTGTCTTTCTCTGCCTTGCCTATTTCACTGAGCATAATACCATCTAGCTCTATCCACTTTGTTGCAAATGGTAGGATTTGTTTTATTCTTAAGGCTGCTTACTGCACTTTTTAAACTAGATATCTGTCTTCTCTTTTGTCTGTAGTTTCGCTATGTGCTTTCACCATTGCTCTGTTGGTTATGAGCAACAGCTTTGTGTCAGTTGATATGTACCTATATCTATCTATCTGTCTGTTTATCTATCTATCTATCTATTTATCTACCTATCTATCATCTATCTATCTATCTATCTGTCTATCAATCAATCAATCATCTATTTATATGCCCGTCTGACCTTGTGTACAGGGCAGTTAACAACACAGCCTATGTCACTTCCCTACATTATGCTTCCCAAATCTTACATGGTAACTAGGCCGTTTGGAGAGCACTGGGTTCACAGAGAATATTGCAGGTCAAGTCAACCACTTGTACCTACAAAACTAGGAAATAGTGGTGCAGGGACTTGAACTTGTGTCTCTATCCTCTTTTATCTTCTTCTCACATGCTGACTGTATTTAGCCACATTCATTGACTAAGTGCTCCCTGAAGACCACAAGTATTGTCCCTCTGGGCCTGTTGTCTACAGAAAGTAAACTTGGTGCTTTGCTCACAAAGATGTTTGAGGGACATCGGCATGATCACCACTGATAGGAGGGAGGGACAAATAAAAAGGAACACCAATTTCTAGACAGGTGCATTGGGGAGCATAGAGTGTGTTGTGGAGTGACGTGTTTATTTGAGTGTCCAAACTTCCCTCTTTAACTGGTTATTACTTTTTTACATTCGTGAACATCATAAAAACCACTGATTTCAAAGACCCAGACGCACACTATTACAGTAATTCAGTTGTTGAAGTGAGAAGAAATGAGAAGGACGTTGCTGCACCACTAAATCATGGCTGCGCACTGCTGAAACCAAATAAATATAATTCATGGTGGCCAGATAGGGCTATTTCCTACTGACTCTCTGGGGACTCAAACAGAATTCATTTGTTTGATTGTTTCTTTTTCACTTTCACTTGTGTAGGGTACCTATACCCACCCATTCGGCATGAAGTTTGTCTGTGTCCTTGGATCTCAAGTGAGTCTGCTGTAAGGGAGCACATAGGTGGTCTTTAGTTTTCATCCCTTCTTCTAACCCTGTGTCTTTTGATTGGAGCATTCAAAGCCTGTCCTTTTATTCTGATGATTCAGAGCTGTGCCGTTACTGCACTTAAAAACTTTTTTTTGTTATCATTAATCTACAATAACGTGAAAAACATTATGTTTACTAGGCTCCCCTCTTCACCAAGTACCCCCCTAAAACCTCTTACAGTCGCTGTCCATCAGCGTAGTTGGATGCTGTAGACTCCTTCTCCATGTCCCCACACACACAACCCATTACAGTTGCTCTCCATCAGCGTGTAGTAAGATGCTGTAAAATCTCTACTTGTCTTCTCTGTGTTGTACAGCCATGCCCATGACCCACAGAACCCACACATTATGCATGCTAAACCTATGTCCCCTAACTTTCTCTCCGCCCTTATCCCTCCCTTCCCACACACCCTACAAAGTCCCTCTCCCTTTAGTAACTGTTAGTCCACTCTCCGGTTCAGTGAGTCTACTGATGATTTTTTCCTTCAGTTTTTCTTTGTTGTTATACTCCACACAAGAGTGAAATTATTTGGTACTTGTGTTTCTCTGCCTGGCCTATTTCACTGAGCATACTACCGTCTAGCTCCATCCACGTCATAGCAAATGGAAGGATTTGTTTTCTTCTTATGGCTGCTTACTGCACTTTTTAAACTGGATTTCATTCTTCCTTTTGTTTGTAGTTTCGCTATGTGCTTTCACCATTGATCTCCTGGTTATGAGCAATAGTTTTTTGTTAATCGATATGTATTTTTATCTGTCTATCTGTCCATCTATGTATCTATATATCTATCTTTATATCCTTCTATCTTTCTATCTATATAACTATCTATTTTCCTATCATCTAACTATCTATCTATGTATGTATCTATCTATCTATCTATCATCTATCATCTATCATCTCTCTATCTATCTATGAATCAATCATCTTTTTGTCTACCTATCTATCCTTATGTACAGAACAGTTGACAACATGGCCTACGTCTCTTCCCAACATTATAGTTCCAAAAATCTTGCAAGGTTACTAGGCGTAGTTAGAGCACTGATATCTCTGAGACACTTACAGGTCGAGTCAGCGGCGTGTGCTTATAAAAAAAGTAAATGGTGGTGCAGGGACATGAACCCGTATCTCTGTCCTCTGTCCTCTTTTACCTCCTTCTCACTTGCTGAATGTATTTAGCCTCCTTCATTGCCTAAGGCCTCCCTGAAGACCACAAGTATCCTTCCTCTGGGCCTGTTGTAGACCGAAAAGTATACTTGGTGCTTTGCTCACCACCATGTTTGAGGGACATCGGCGTGATCAATGCTGATAGGAGGAGGAACAAATTAAAAGGAACACCTATTTCTCCACAGGAGTAGTTGGGAACAAAGAGTGTGTTGTGGAATGACGTGTTTATTTGGGTGTCCAAACTTCCCTCTTTAGGTGGTTATTACTTCTTTAGATTCGTGAACATCATAAAATGCACTGATTTCAAAAGCCCAGACGCATATTATTATAGCATTTCAGTTGTTGAGGTGAGAAAAAATGAGAAGGACGTTGCTGTACCACTAAATCTATGGCTGGGCACTGCTGAAACCAAACAAAAAGAATTCACCGTGGCTAGGTAGAGCTATTTTTTACTGACTGTCTCAGGGGACTCAAACAGAATCCATTTGTTTGTTTGTTTCTCTGTTTCACTTGTGTAGGATACCTGTCCCTGCCTCTTCAGCTTGTAGTTTGTCTGTGTCCTTGGATCTCAAGTGAGTCTCCTGTAAGGGAGCACATAGATTGTCTTGAGTGAAAGATAGCATTGTTTAGCATGATGCTTTCCTTTCTTTCTACCTACCTATCTCTTTATCTATCTGTGTAATCTATCTACCTGTCTTTCTGACTGTCGTTTATCTATCTATGATATATCATTTATCTACTATTATCTGTGTATCTAATTTATCTATCATCCATATGTATGTATATCTGTTCAATTTATGTATCAATCATCTGTCTATGTATCTGTTTTCTCACTTTTTTCAACGTTCTGTCACTAGGTGCACTTTGCTTCCTCTGTGTCCTTCTCAGTCTCAATTCCATGTGTTTGTTTATGTGAGTTAGCTATGTGTTTGGGTCTTGAGAGGAGTGGCCTTGGGTGCGAACTTCTGTGTAGGTAGCACTAGTCTGCTGGGTGTGGATGGTGTGGTTGGCCGGCTGGTCTTTTGAACTTGTGCGGGCCAGGGCCCTCCGGATTCTCTGCCCCTGGGCCATTCCTGTTGTGGTGGCGGCGTGAGCTGCGGGCATATGCAAGGCCCCACGCAGGGAGCACCGTGGCTGGCCTTCGGGTTCCGAGGTAGGTGCATGCCCAGTAGTATGTCTTTTTGCCTGTGCACCGATGTCACCTCGGCGGCCCTCCTTGTTGGCCCATCTCCAAAGAGCATGCGTGTAGTCATTGGTTAAGGGAACTGCCTTTTGGTGACACGCGTGGCTCTTGTGGGAAAGTGGCCCATGGGCTTGCTGAGGTGGCAGGCCAGCTAGCTTGTGGGGAAACTGCTCCCCACTGCTATCAAGGTGGAGGTTGAGTTTCCATGCATTTAGGCATTTAGATGTGAGTGACGTCTATTTGTAATGGAATAGTAGCGTTGAGAGCTATGTTTCCGTTCATATTTAAAGGGCACTGAGCATAAAGATTTGGGTGATGGTGGCAGGAATTCTAGGAATGTTTATGTCCCCACACGTATTTATTTTCTGTTAAGGGAGGTGATTCTGAAGTAACTGTTTACTCACAGATGAAGGTGTTGCATAAGTTCATCCCACGTCATCCATGGTGTGATGAAGTGGTGTAGTAGAATTAAAGCCTGTACACGTTGTCCTGATACATAGGGGACACACCAAACGCGCTCTTTGCTGCTCTCCTATCCTATCTTGTTACCATAACTAACTTGATGGTTCAGAGTGGTCCCAGCAATATTTCCAGAAATATCTTTCTAAAATTGCATAGAAACACTTGGCAAAGATATCCCCAGAGGCTAGTGGAAAATTTTATTCTTTCTGGTCAGTGTTTGCAAGATGTTTGCCATATCCTGCATTCCTTTGTTTCTTTTGCATCTCCTGTGACTTTAGTCCAATAGGTGCAGTGGTGTACACACACACACGCACACGCACAGACACACACACACGGCTGAGAGTTAACGGAGACCCCAGTTAGCGGAAACTGCAGCCGACACTTTAAAAAAGAAACGTGCAAAAGTTGTGCTCCTGGTGTTCCCCCCATACGGAGCAGACTTCAAAGTGCGGAGGTGGTTGGACACAGATACCTGTGCAGACAGCTAAGCACATAAATCTATGCATATTCTCTCTCCATCCATCGTCTAAGTGCATCTCTGTTTACCTACATATCTATGTTTGTCTTCTCAAGCTGATAACCAGAGTGTCATTGAGTGGGTGTTTCATCCATAGATACTGATTTCTTGCTATTCTGGAAGCAGAAGTCCTAGACCAAGGCAGTTCAGTTCCTGGTGATGTCCCTTCTTCCTACTTGCATATGTCCGCATCCCTGCTGTGTTCTCACAGGGTCGAGGGGAAAGCTCTGCCCTCTGTTCCTCTTAATAGCACTGATTGCATAATGGCAGCTCCACCCACACCTTCATGATATCTTAAAAACCCATTTACCTCCAAAGGCCCCACCTCCCAATACTATGACAGTGGGGGTTAGGGCTTCAACCCTGTCTCAATTCATATATGAACTTGTGTGTATGTATGTGTGTGTGTGTGTGTGTGTGTGTGTGTGTGTGTGTGTGTGTGTGGTGGCGGCGGGGGTTTAGAGGAGTGGAAGATGGTGAGGTGAGGGCTCAAAAATTCAGTTCATAACTGTATCTATCTATCATCTGTCTGTCTAATCTAACCTCCCTATATCATCTATTCTATCTAGTCTATCATCTGTCATCTATATATATCTTATTTATCTGTCATCTCTGTCAATCTATTCGTCTAATCTATGAATATCTATCATCTATCTAATACATCTATTTCTTTTTTTTTGTAGATATTTACCTTTTATTGAAGGGTAGTTGACACACAGTATTACATTACATTAGTTTCAGGTGTACAACATAGTGATTTAATATATATATCCATGATAATTCTAGGTACCAGCTATCACCATATCAAGTTATTACAAAATTTTGACTCTATTCCTTATGCTATATATTACATCCCGGTTACTTATTTATTTTAAAATTGCAAGTGTATACATTTTCTTTGGTTTGTTTGTGAGGGCATCTCTCTTATTTATAGATCAAATGGTTGTTAACAACAGTAAAATTCTGTGTAGGGTAATCAATGCTCAATGCACAATCATTAATCCACCCCAAGCCTAATTTTCTTCAGTCTCCAATCTTCTGAGGCATAACAAACAAGTTCTTACATGGAGAACAAATTCTTACATAGTGAATAAGTTACATGGTGAACAGTACAAGGGCAGTCATCACAGAAACTTTCGGTTGTGCTCATGCATTATGATCTATAAACAGTCAGTTCATATATGAATACTCATTTGATATTTACACTTGATTTATATGTGAATACCACATTTCTCTCTTTATTATTATTATTTGTAATAAAATGCTGAAGTTGTAGGTACATACAAGATTAAGGTAGAAAACATAGTTTAGTGTTGTAAGAGAGCAAATATAGATGAACAGGTGTGTGCCTGAAGACAATGTGTTAATCAAAGCTAGACAAGGGCAATAAAACATCCACGTATGGAGAAGATTTCTCTCAGAACAGGGGGGTGAGGTTCTAAGCCTCACCTCTGTTGATCTCCAATTTGTCACCTGATGACCCACTGCGACTGTGCCTGTCTAAGGTTGTTCCTCCCTTGAGGAATCTTACCCGTCTCTGGCTAACCAGTCACTTTCTGGAGCCGTACAGGGAAATGTAAAGTTGGTAAGTGAGAGAGAAGCCTTATTGTTTGAAATGGTTAGCTTCTTATTTCTTTGCATATTTATGCCCTGTAGCTTCTAAGATCAGCATTTGTCTTGAGGTATCTTTAAGACTTGGAAGAATTATGATACTAGGTAACTTTGATATGAGGCATGAATTCTATTTAAGGGTTGTAATTAGGAAGGAAGAAGAAAAGCTATAGAAGTAGCAGGCGGAAGAAAACCTGGGAAGATTGATTATTTCCTGGACATATCTTCTTGTAGAGTAACTTCAGCATGTATAGGTTTTAAGCTGATTCTTAAATTGTGCACACACATTAACATAATAGGAGGACAGTTACATAACCAAAGCATACCTGTAATTACAAGCCACCTCCAGTGAAACTAAGAAAACCAGTTAGTCACCTTAGGCATTTGTGAAAACTTATCTGTGATATGGCGGATATTGTCCAACTGAACTTGAACAGTCTGAGAGAAATCAGACAAATTAAAACAACCCATTCCTGGGGAATGTTCACATCCCTTATGTTCTTTTAACAGTAAATAGTCTGTCGTCGTAAGATTTTGGAGTACTACAATTTGCACTTCTAATTCTTGGTTGAGTTCCAACAGTATAGATACAGTCAAATTTGTTGTTTTACTGTATGCACAGGCCAGCTTAGATATCTCCTTCTTCATTCCCATGGCAAATCCAGGAACTGGTGGGATGAGGGCATCTACAGCTGTAGCATCGCGTTGATATTTATTTGGGTTTTTTGATGATCATCTTCTGGTATGAGTCTTCCAGAGAGTGCTGATCTTGGAAGTTCTTTTTCATATCGTATCTTAGTTCATTTTCAGGTTAGACCAATTAGGCCTTGATCCTCTTTATAAACACAAACAGACCTCTTGACTACACTTTTATATTCCCTTTATACACTTTTGTAGAACTCATTGGATGTTACCACACAGGAACTGCCTTTTTTTCTTTTTTTTTTGGTATCACTAATCTACACTTACATGACGAAGACTTTGTTTACTATCGCTTACCCCTATACCAGGTCCCCCCTATATTCCCCTTTATAGTCAATGTCCATCAGCATAGCAAAATGTTATAGAATCACAACTTGCCTTCTCTGTGTTGTACAGCCCTCCCCTTTCTCCCACCACCCTGTGGATGCTAATCTTAATACCCCATTTTTCTCCCACCCTTATCCTCCCTACAAACCCATCCTCCCCAGTCCCTTTCCCATTGGTACTTGTTAGACCATTCTTGAGTTCTGTGATTATGCTGCTGTTTTGTTCCTTCAGTTTTTCCTTTGTTATTATACTCCAAAGATGAGTGAAATCAGTTGGTATTTCTCTTTCTCTGCTTGGCTTATTTCACTGAGCATAATACCGTGCAGCTCCATCCATGTTGCTCTTAATGGTAGGATTTGCCATTTTCTTATGGCTGAGTAGTATTCCATTGTATATATGTACCACATCTTCTTTATCCATTCATCTATCGATGGACATTTAGGTTGCTTCCAATTATTGGCTATTGTAAACAGTGCTGTGATAAACATAGGGGTGCATTGGTCTTTCTCATACTTTATTGCTGCATTCTTAGTTTAAATTCCTTGGAGTGCAATCCCTGTGTCAAATGGTATGCCTGTTTTGAGCATTTTGATGTACCCCCATACTGCTTTCCACAATGGTTGAACTAATTTACATTCCCTCCAGCATTGTAGGAGGGTTCCCCTTTCTCCACAGCCTTGCCAACGTTTGTTGTTGTTTGTATTTTGGATGGCAGCCATCCTTACTGGTGTGAGGTGATACCTCACTGTAGTTTTAATATGCATTTCTCTGATAATTAGTGATGTGTAGCATCTTTCCATGTGTCTGTTGGCCATCTGTATTTCTTTTTGAGAACCGTCTGTTCGGTTCCTCTGCCCATTTTTTAATTCGATTATTTTTTTTTTGTTTGTTGAGGTGTGTGAGCTCTTTATATATTCTTTACATCAAGCCTTTACTGCATGTGTCATTTTCAAATATATTCTCCGATACTGTATGGTTCCTTTTTGTTCTACTGATGATGTCTTTTGCCGTTCAGAAGTTTTCAGCTTAATATAGTCCCACTTGTTCATTTTTGCTGTTCTTTCCTTACGCGGGGATATATGTTGAAGAAGAGGTCACTCATGTTTATGTCTAAGAGGTTTTTGCCTCTGTTTTCTTCCAAGAGTTTAATGGTTTCATGACTTACATTCAGGTCTTTGATCCATTTTGAGTTTACTTTTGTATATGGGGTTAGACAATGGTCCAGTTTCATTCTCCTACATGTAGCTGTCCTGTTTTGCCAGCACCATCTGTTGAAGAGACTGTCATTTCACTATTGTATGTCCATGGCTTCTTTATCAAATATTAATTGACCATATATATTTGGGTTAATGTCTGGAGTCTTTAGTCTGTTCCACTGGTCTGTGGCTCTGTTCTTGTGACAGTACCAAATTATCTTGATTACTATGGCTTTATAATAGAGCTTGAAGTTGGGGAGTGAGAACCCCCCTACTTTATTCTTCTTTCTCAGGATTGCTTTGACTATTCGGGGTCTTTGGTGTTTCCATATGAATTTTTGAATTATTTGTTCCAGTTCATTGAAGAATGTTGCTGGTAGTTTCATAGGGATTGCATCAAATCTGTATATTGCTTTGGGAAGGATGGCCATTTTGATGATATTAATTCTTCCTAGCCTCGAGCATGGGATGAGTTTCTATCTGTTAGTGTCCCCTTTAATTTCTCTTAAGACTGACTTGTATTCTTCAGAGTATATGTCTTCCACTTCTTTGGTTAGGTTTAGTCCGAGGTATTTTATTTTTTTTTGATGCAATTGTGAAAGGAGTTGTTTTAATGATTTCTCTTTCTGTTGGTTCATTGTTAGTGTATAGGAAAGCCACAGATTTCTGTGTGTTGATTTTGTATCCTGCAAATTTGCTGTATTCTGATATCATTTCTAGTAGTTTTTGGTTGAAGTCTTTAGGGTTTTTTATGTACAGTGTCATGTCATTGGCAAATAGTAACAGTTTAACTTCTTCTTTACCAATCTGGATTCCTTGTATTTTTTTGTTTTGTCTGATTGCCATGACTAGGACCTCCAGTACTATGTTAAAAAACAGTGGGGAGAGTGGGCATCCCTGTCTAGTTCCCGATCTCAGAGGAAATGATTTCATCTTCTCACTGTTAAATATAATGTTGGCTGTGGGTTTATCATAGATGGCCTTTATTGTGTTGAGGTACTTGCCGTCTATTCCCATTTTGCTGAGAGTTTTTATCATGAATGGATGTTGAACTTTGTCAAATGCTCTTTCAGCATCTACGGAGATGATCATGTGGTTTCTGTCTTTCTTTTTATTGATGTGTTGGATGATGTTGATGGACTTTCGAATGTTTTACCATCCTTGCATTACTGGGATGAATTCCACTTGGTCATGGTGTATGATCCTTTTGATGTATTTTTGAATTCCGTTTGTTAATATTTTTTTGAGTATTTTTTCATCTACTTTCATCAGGGATATTGTTCTGTAGTTTTCTTTTTTGCTGGTTTCTTTACCTTGGTTTGCTATAAGGGTGATGTTAGCTTCATAGAATGAGTTTGGGAGTATCCCCTCCTCTTCTATTTTTTGGAAAATTTTAAGGAGAATGGGTATTATGTCTTCCCTGTATGTCTAGTAAAATTCAGAGGTAAATCCATCTGGCCCGGGGTTTTTGTTCTTTGGTAGATTTTGATTACTGCTTCAATTTCATTGCTGGTAATTGGTCTGTTTAGATTTTCTGTTTCTTTCTGGGTCAGTCTTGGAAGTTTGTATTTTTCTTGGAGGTTATCCATTTCTCCTTGGTTTCCCAGCTTGTTAGCATATAGGTTTTCATAGTACTCTCTAATAATTCTTTGCATTTCAGTGGGTTCCCTCATGATTTTTCCTTTCTCTTTTCTGATACTGTTGATTTGGTTGACTCTCTTTTCATCTTAATAAGTCTGGCTAGAGGCTTATCTATTTTGTTTATTTTCTCAAAGAATCATCTCTTGGTTTCATTGATTTTTGCTATTGTTTTATTCTTCTCAGTTTTATTTATTTCTTCTCTGATCTTTATTATGTCCCTCCTTCTGCTGACCTTACGCCTCATTTGTTTTTCTTTTCCTATTTCAATAATTGAGACATTAGACCATTCATTTGGGGTTGTTCTTCCTTTTCTAAATATGCCTGGATTGCTATATACTTTCCTCTTAAGACTGCTTTTGCTGTGTCCCACAGAAGTTGGGGCTTAGTGTTGTTGTTCTCATTTGTTTCCTTATATTGCTGGATCTCCATTTTCATTTGGTCACTCATCCATTGATTATTTAGGAGCGTGTTGTTTAGCATCCATGTGTTTGTGAGCCTTTTTGCTTTATTTCTCGTTCTATGCCTTTGTGGTCTGAAAAGTTGGTTGGTAAGATTTCAATCTTTTGGAATATACTGTGGCTCTTTTTGTGGCGTAGTATGTGGTCTATTCTGGAGAATGTCCCATGTGCACTTGAGAAGAATGTGCATCCTGTTGTTTTCATATGTAGTCTTCTGTAGAAGTCTATTAGGTCCATCTGTTCTAATGTGTTGTTCAGTGCCTCTGTGTCCTTACTTATTTTCTGTCTGGTGGATCTGTCCTTTGTAGTGAGTGGTGCGTTGAACTCTCCTAGAATGAATGCATTGCATTCTATTTCCTCCTTTAGTTCTGTTAATATTTGTTTCAGGTATGTTGGTGCTCCTGTATTTTGTCCAAATATATTTATAATGGCTTTGTCCTCTTGATGGGCTGAGTCCTTTATCATTATGTAATGTCCTTCTTTGTCTTTTGTTACTTTCTTTATTTAGAAGTCTGTTTTGTCTGATACCAGAATTGCAACACCTTTCTTCTCTCTGTTGTTTGCATGAAATATCTTTTTCCATCCCTTGACTTTAAGTCTGTGCAGGTCTTTGGGTTTGAGGTGAGTCTCTTGTAAGCAGCATATGGATGGATCTTGCTTTTTTATCCATTCTATTACTCTGTGTATCTTGATTGGTGCATTCAGTCCATTTACATTTAGGGTGATTATTGAAAGGTATGAATTTATTGCATTGCAGGCTTTAAGTTTGTGGTTACCAAAGGTTTAGGGTTAGCTTCTTTACTATCTTACTGTCTGACTTAACTGACTTGTGGAGCTATTATAAAAGCGGTCTGATGATTCTTTATTTCTCTCCCTTCTTATTCATCCTCCTCCCTTTTTCATATGTTGGGTGTTTTTTTCTGTGCTCTTTTTAAGAGTGCTCCCATGTAGAGCAGAACCTGTAGGATGCCCTGATGAGGTGCTTTGTGGGAGGCAAATTCCCTCAACTTTTGCTTGTCTGGGAATTGTTTAATCCCTCCTTCATATTTAAATGATATTCGTGCTGGATACAGTAGTCTTGGTTCAAGGCCCTTCTGTTTCATTTCATTAAGTATATCATGCAATTCTCTTCTATCCTGTAGGGTTCCTGTTGAGAAGTCTGATGATAGCCTGATGGGTTTTCCTTTGTAGGTAACCTTTTTTTCCTCTCTGGATGCCTTTAATTCTTTGTCCTTGTCTTTGATCTTTGCCATTTTAATTATTATGTGTCTTGGTGTTGCCCGCCTTGGATCCCTTGTCATGGAAGTTCTGTGTACCTCTGTGGTCTGAGAAGCCATTTCTTCCCCTAGTTTAGGGACGTTTTCGGCAATTATTTCTTCAAAGACACTTTCTATCCCTTTATCTGTCCTCTCCTTCTGGTATTCCTATAATGTCTATATTATTCCTTTTTGATTGGTCACTCTGCTCTCTTAAAATTCTTTCATTCCTGGAGATCCTTTTATCTCTCTGCACCAGCTTCTCTGCGTTCCTGTTCTCTGTTTTCTAGTCCATCAATGGTCTCTTGAATCTCGTCCATTCTGTTTTGAAGTCCTTCCAGAGATTTTTTTATTTCTGTATTCTCCTTCCTTAGTTTTTGCATATTTCTCTGCAAGTCCATTAGCATGGTTATGACTTTTGTTTTAATTATTTCTTAGGAAGACTGGCTAAATCTGTCTCCCCAGGTTCCTTCTCAGGGGAAGATGTAGCAGATGCCGAAGCTGTCTGGGTTACTCTTGTCTGGTTCATATTTTTTTGCCTTTTCATGTGGACAGGTGCTACTGGCTGTCAGCTGGGTGGGCCAAACTTTTCAAATGCTGCTGGCCTTTCTTTACTGGGAAAACTGCGAACCCTCGTGGCTTGTGTTGGGTAATTGCGTGTAGACTGGGTCTTTGTGTCTTGCCTGGCCGGAGTGGAGGAACTTCCCTTTCTGTGGGCGTTTTTCCTTAGGCTGCTTCTCTGCTTTCACAGTGCCTGGATTGGTAGTGGACGGGGTAGCTGCTTGGTGGTTTACCTCCATGAGGGGTCTCAGAGCTGTTGCCCAGGGTGTTAGTGTGCCCGGTTTTCCCAGTACTTTCCAGCTGCTGGTCTGTGACCTGTGTGGTTTCCTTCTAGCTGTTAAGTCCCTGTCCCTTTCAGACTTTCAAAAAGCCCGCGCTTTTCTTTGTTACAGGGGCATCATCTACGGCACCTGCTCAGAGGACTTGCTGCCCTGTTTCCTTAGTATCCAGGGCCCCCCGCACATGCACTGTGTCTGTGCTCTGGTGCAGGTGGCTGGGGCTGGTTGTTCAGCAGTCTTGGGCTCCGTCTCCCTCCTGCTCTGCCTATTCTTCTCCTGCCGGGAGCTGGGGAAGGGTCACTCAGGTCATGCCTGGCTGGGGATTCTATCTTACCCCTTTCACCAGGCGCTGGGTTCTCATTGGTGTAGTTGTAGTCTGGCTGTTGTCCTGTGTCTTCTGGTCTCTCTTTTAGGATTATTTGAATTTGTTGTATTTTCAAAAATATATGTGATTATGGGAGGACATTCCCACTGTCCTACTCATGCTGCCATGTTTTCTCTGCCCTGCGGTTTTACTTTCTGTAGCTCCCTGAGGATGCTCCTGATGTTTATTTTGAGATCACTTACTTCAGGAAGATTGATTTGAGTCCATTTACCTGGTTCCTTTGAAGTTTCATATTTGTAGGTGGCGCCCTATAGCTCCCAGAAGCGTTACTCTCTGGAGATGCTCAGACCTTGGGCGGATGGCAGGTGTCCCGGGGAGCAGTGCCGGTGCCCATCCCCGCTGGGGGGAAAGAGGTCTTTCGTGCTTCCCAGACACAGTGCCCGTCTCCAGTGCCAGGGCCAGTTTGCGGAGCATGCAGGGAGAAGCTGCCGTAGGTGGGGGCAGCCATTTTTCAGATCGGTGCCAGTGGGAAGGCAGGCCGTCTACCAGTCACAGCACGGTAAGTTGCCTTGGAGCTGCGAGGTCAGCCAGGGGGATGGAGTGCCCGGAGCTCCTGAAAGCTCCCCTGACTGCCGTCCAGAATGCACCCGGGCACTTTGGCGCACCTGTCCTTTCTCCTGAGTGGCAAGCCCTGTGAGAGCTTTGCCCCTTTAGCAGTTCTCTCGCTGTTAGGAAGTCTCTCAGACTGTCCGCCTTTCTTTTGTCCCACATTGGCTGGATGTGGATCCCTGTGTTGTCCCACAAGTGGCTGGAATCTCAAGTCCCTCGAAGTCTTCTACCTGTCTTTGATTTCCAACTCCACCGATTCTCCAGAGCATAGCACGTGTACGGTAGGTTCGTGCTCCCAGAGCACATCTCCAGGACTGTACATCACACTTCTCCTAGAGTTGACAGCCTGCCACAGCAGCGTTGTTCCCTGCTGCTCTTCCAGGATTTGGTATAGTTGTTCTATTTCCATATAGTATGTAAGTATGTAGTTTTGGTTTTGGGAGGAGGATTCCGCCTCCCCTCTCACGTGAGCCACCATCTTTAAACCCATCAGCACATCTTTACTTTTTTTTTCAGTTTCTCTTGTGTAGGTTACCTATCCAAACCAACTCAATTTGTAGTTTGTCTTCGTCCTTGGATCTCAAGTGTTTCTCCTGTAAAGGAGCACATAGGTGGTCTTGAGTTTCCATCCCATCTTTTAACCATGTGTCTTTTGATTAGAGCACACAGAGCCTGTCCTTTTATTCTGACAATTGAGAGCTGTGTACTTATTGCCCTTAAAAAATATTTTTTGTTAACATTAATCTACAATCACGCTAGAACATTATGATCACCAAGTACAAGTCCCCCCAAAAACCCCGTTAGAGAAGCTGTCCATCAGCGTAGTTGTATGATTAGACCCCTTCACCATGTCCACCCACACACCCCGTTACAGTAGCTGTCCATCAGCATGTAGTAACATGCTGTAGAAACACTACTTGTCTTCTCTGTGTTGTACAGCATTCCCCGTGCTCCCACCACCCCACACATTATAAATGCTAATCCTAATGAACCCTTCCTTTCTCCCCGCCCTTTTCCCTCCCTTCCCACCCACCCTGCCCAGTCACTTTTCCTTTGGTAACTGTTAGTCCACTTTTGGGTTCTGTGAGTCTGCTGCTGTATTTTACCTACAGTGTTTCTTTGTTGTTATACTCCACACATGAGTGAAATCATTTTCTACTTGTTTTTCTCCACCTGGCCTATTTCACTGAGCATAGTACCATCTTGCTCCATCCACATCATTGCAAATGGTAGGATTTGTTTTCTTCTTATGGCTGCTTACTGCAATTTTTAAACTGGACTTCATTCTAACTTTTTGTTCGTAGTTTCTCTATCTGCTTTCACCATTGATCTCCTGGTTATGAGCAATAGCTTTGTGTTAATCGATATGTATCTGTATCTATCTATCTATCTATCTATCTATCTATCTATCTATCTATCTATCTATCTATCTATCTATCTATCTATCTATCTGTTTATCTATCTATCTATCCATCCTTCTATCTTTCCTTCTATCTATCTATCATCTATGTATCTATCTATGTATCTATCTATGAGTCTATCTATCTATCTATCTATCTATCTATCTATCTATCTATCTATCTATCTATCTATATATCTATCTACCTATCTTCCTATCACCTATCTGTCATGTCTATCATCTTTCATCTGTCATCTATCTAACTATCTATGAATCAATCATCTTTTTGTCTGCCCATCTATCCTTATGTACAGAACAGTTAACAACATCGCCTAGGTCATTTCCCTACATTATGCTTCCAAAAACCTTGCAAGGTAACTAGGCCATAGGTAGAGCACTGGGTTCACTGAGACACTTTCAGGTCGATACAGCTGCGTGTGCTTACAAAACCAGTAAATGGTGGTGCAGGGACTTGCTCCCATATCTCTGACCTCTGTCCTCTTTTACCTCCTTCTCACTTGCTGACTGTATTTAGCCACATTCATTGAATAAGTGCTCCCTGAAGACAACAAGTATCCTTCCTCTGGGCCTGTTGAAGACAGAACACTCTACTTGTTGTTTTATTCACCACCATGTTTGAGGGACATTGGCGTGATCACCACTAATAGGAGGAGGGACAAATAAAAAGGAACACATTTTTCTAAACAGCAGCATTTGGGAGCAATGAGAGTGTTGTGGAGTTACGTGTTTGTTTGAGTGTCCAAAATGTGGAGTTACGTGTTTGTTTGAGTGTCCAAACTTCCCTCTTTAGGTGGTTATTACTTCTTTACATTCAAGAACATCATAAAACCCAGTGATTTCAAAACCCAGACACATATTATTCAGCAATTCAGTTATTGAGGTGAGAAAAAATGAGAAGGACATTGCTGTACCACTAAATCTATGGCTGGACACTGCTGATACTAAACAAAAAGAATTCACGTTGGCTAGATAAGGCTATTTTCTATTGACTGTCTCTGGGGACTCAAACAGAATCCATTTGTTTGTTTGTTTGTTTCTCAGTTTCACTTGTGTAGGCTACCTGTCCCCGCCCCTTTGGATTGTAGTTTGTGTCCTTGGATTTCAAGTGAGTCTCCTGTAAGGGAGCATGTAGATAGTCTTGAGGGAAAGATAGCATGTTTAGTATGTTGCTTTCCTATCTACCTACCTACGTATCTCTTTATCTATCTGTGTAATCTATATAACTATGTATCTGTCTATCATCTATCTATGTTCTATCATCTATCTTCTATAATCTGTGTATCTATCTAATTAATCTATCATCCATATGTATGTATATCAGTCCAATCTATGTATCAATCATTTGTCTATGTATCTGTTTTCTCACTTTTGTCAACGTTCTGTCACTAGGTGCACTTTGATTCCTCTTTGTCGTTCTCATTCTCAATTCCTTGTGTTTGTTTATATGAATTAGCTGTGTGTTTGGGTCTCGAGAGGAGTGGCCTTGTGTGGGAACTTCTCCTGCGTAGGTGGCAAGAGTCTGCTGGGTTTGGATAGAGTGGTTTGCTGCTGGACTCTTGAACCTGTGCAGGCCAGGCCCCTCAGGCTGCTCTGCCCCTGGGCCATTCCTGCTGTGGCAGCTGTGTGAGCTGTGGGGCCTCTCCGAGGACCCATGCAGCGAACACTCTGGCGGGCCTGCGGGGTCCGATTCAGGGGCATGCCCTGTAGTAGGTCTTTATGCCTGTGGACTGATGTCACCTCAGCGGCCCTCCTTGGTGGCCCATCTCCAGATACCATGCATGTAGTCACTGGTTAAGGGAACTGCCTTTTGGCGACATGCGGTGCTCTTGTGTGCCGGCGGCCGATGGGCTTGCTAAGGTGGCAGGCCAGCTAGCATGTGGGAAAACTTCTCCCCTCTGCTGTCAAGGTGGAGGTTGAGTTTCAGTGCATTTAGGCATTTAGATGTGAGTGAGGTCTATCTAAAATGGATTAGTAGCATTTAGAGCTATATTTCCGTTCATATGAAAAGGGTGCTGAGCATAAAGAGTTGTGTGATGGTGGCAGGAATTCTAGGAATGTTTATGTCTCTGCACTTATTTATTTTCTGTTAAGGGAGGTGATTCTGAAGTAACTTTTTACTCACAGATGAAGGTGTTGAATAAGGTCATCAAACGTCAGCCATGGTGAGATGAAGTGGTGTAGTGGAATTAAAGCCTGTACACCTTGGCCTGATACGTAGGAGACACACTGTTTGTGCTCTTTGCTGCTCTCCTGTCCTGGCTTATTACCTTAACTAACTTGATGGTTCAGAATGGTCCCAGTAACATTTCCAGCAATATCTTTCTAAAACTGCATAGAAACACTTGGCAAAGATAGCCCCAGATCCTAGTGGATAAATGTACTCTTTCTGGTCATAGTTTGCAAGATGTTTGCCTTACCTGCGTTCCTTTGTTACTTTTGCATCTCCTGTGATTGTAGACCGATAGAGGCAGTGGTGTACACACACACATGCACACGTAAAGACACGCACACACGGCTGAGAGTTAACGGAGACCCCAGTTAGTGGAAACTGCAGCCCACACATTAAAAAAGAAACGTGCATAGGTTGTGCTCCTAGTGTTTTCCCCATACGGTGCAAACTTCAAAGTGCAGAGGTGGTTGGATACAAATACCTATGCAGACAGCTTAGCACGTATATCTATGCGTAGGTTCTCTCCATCCGTCGTCTAAGTGCATCTCTGTATTCCTACATGTCTATGTTAGCCTGCTCAAACTGATAACCAGAGTGTCATTGAGTGGGATTTTCATCCATAGACACTGATTTCTCCCTATTCTGAAAGCAGAAATCCAAGACCAAGGCAGGTTCAGTTCCTGGTGTGGTCCCTTCTTCTGGTTTGCATATGGCCACATCCATGCTGTGTCCTCACAGGGTGAAGGGAGAAAGCTCTGTTTTCAATTCTTCTTAATAGCACTGACTGCATAATGGCAGCTCCACCCACACCCCCAAGATATCTTCCAAACCCAATTACCTCCAAAGGCCCCACCTCCCAATACTATGACAGTGGGGGTTAGGTCTTCAACCCTGTCTCAGTTCAAATATGAACTTGTGTGAGTGTATGTATGTGTGTGTGTGTGTGTGTGTGTGTGTGTGTTGTGGGGGCAGATGGTTAGAGGAGCAGAAGATGGTGAGGTGAGGTCCCAAAAATTCAGTTCATAACTCTGTACCTATCTATCATCTATCTTTCTAATATAACCTCCCTACATCATCTATTCTATTTAGTCTATCATCAGTCATCTATATATATCTAATCATTCTGTCATCTCTGTCAATGTTTTCATTTAATCTATGAATATCTACCATCTATCTAATAAATCTATTTCTTTTTTTTAATATATTTATTTTTTATTGAAGGGTATTTGACACACAGTATTACATTACATTAGTTTCAGGCGAACAATATATTGATTTAACATTTATATCCATGATAATTCTAGGTACCAGCTATCACCATACCAAGTTGTTACAATATTTTGACTATATTCCTTATGCTATACATTACATCATGGTTACTTATTTATTTTACAATTGGAAGTTTGTACATTTTTTGTTTGTTTGTTTGTTAGGGCATCTCTCATATTTATAGATCAAATTGTTTTTAACAACAATAAATTTCTGTATAGGGAAGTCAATGATCAATGGACAATCATTAATCCACACTAAGACTAGTTTTCGTCAGTCTCCATTCTTCTGAGGCATAACAAACAAGTTCCTCCATGGAGAACAAATTCTTACATAGTGAATAAGTTACATGGTGATCAGTAAAAGTGCAGTCATCACAGAAACTTTCGGTTTTGCTCATGCATTATGAACTATAAACAGTCAGTTCAAATATGAATACTCATTTGATTTTTTTTTTTTTTTTTTTTAATAATTATTTTTTATTGAAGGGTAGTTGACACACAGTATTACATTACATGAGTTTCAAGTGTACAACACAGTGGTAGAACATTTATATACATAATTCTAGGTTCCAGCTATCACCCTTCCAGGCTGTTACAATATCTTGACTATATTCCTTATGCTATACATTACATCCCGGTTACTAATTTATTTTACCATTGGAAGTCTGTCCTTTTTTTTTGTTTTTTTTTTTTTTGTTTTTTTTTGTTTTTTTTTGTTTTTTGTGAGGGCATCTCTCATATTTATTGATCAAATGGTTGTTAACGACAATAAAATTCTGTATAGGGGAGTCAATGCTCAATGCACAATCATTATTCCACCCCAAGCCTAATTTTTGTCAGTCTCCAATCTTCTGAGGCATAACAAACAAGTTTTTACATGTAGAACAAATTCTTACATAATGAATAAGTTACATAGTGAACAGTACAAGGGCAGTCATCACAGAAACTTTCGGTTTTGCTCATACATTATGAACTATAAACAGTCAGTTCAAATATGAATACTGATTTGGTTTTTATACTTGATTTATATGTGGATACCACATTTCTCTCTTTATTATTATTATTTTTAATAAAATGCTGAAGTGGTAGGTAGATACAAGATAAAGGTAGAAAACATAGTTTAGTGTTGTAAGAGAGCACATGTAGATGATCAGGTGTGTGCCTGTAGACTATGTGTTAATCCAAGCTAGACCAGGGCAATAAAACATCCACGTATGCAGAAGATTTCTCTCAGAACGGGGGGGTGAGGTTCTAAGCCTCACCTCTGTTGATCCCCAATTTCTCACCTGATGGCCCCCCTGCGACTGTGCCTGTCTTAGGTTGTTCCTCCCTTGAGGAATCTTACCCGTCTCTGGCTAACCAGTCATCTTCCGGGGCCATACAGGGAAATGTAAAGTTGGTAAGTGAGAGAGAAGCCTTATTGTTTGAAAAAGTTAGCTTTTTACTTCTTTGCATATTTATGCCCTGTGGCTTCTATGCCCAGCATTTGTCTTGAGGTATCTTTACCACTTGGAAGAATTATGATACTCGGTAAATTTGATATGAGGCACGAATTCTATTTAAGGGTTGTAATTAGGAAGGAAGAAGAAAAGCTATAGAAGTAGCAGGCGGAAGAAAACATGGGAAGATTGATTATTTCTTTGATATATCTTCTTGTAGAGTAACTTCAGCATGTATAGGTTTTAAGCTACTACTTAAATTGCACACACACATTAACATAATAGGAGTATAGTTACATAACCAAAGCATATCTGTAATTACCAGCCATCTGCAGTGAAACCAAGAAAACCAGTTAGGCACCTTAGGCATTTGTGAAAACTTATCTATGATATGGTGGATATTGTCCAAATGAACTTGAACAGTCTGAGAGAAATCAGACAAATTAAAACAACCCATTCCTGGGGACTGTTCACATGCCATATGTTCTTTTAACAATAAATAGTTTGTAGTTGTAAGACTTTGGAGCGCTACAATTTGCACTTCTCCAAATTCTTGGTTGAGTTCCAACAGTATAGATCCAGTCCAATTTTGTTGTTTTACTGTATGCACAGGCCAGCTTAGATATCTCCTTCCTCATTCCCATGGCAGGTCCAGGAACTGGTGGGATGAGTGCATCTACAGCTGTAGCAGTGCGTGGATCTTTGTTGGGGTTTTTTGATGATCATCTTCTGGCATGAGTCTTCCAGAGGGTGCAGATGTTGGAAGTTCTTTTTCATATCATATCTTAGTTCATTTTCGGGGTAGCCCAATTAGGCTTTGATCCTCTGTATAAACACAAACAGACCCTTTGCCTACACTTTTATATGCCCTTTATACCCTTGTGTAGAACTCGTTGGAGGTTACCACACAGGAACTGCCCTTTTTTTTTTTTTTTTTTTTGCTATCACTAATCTACACTTACATGACGAATATTATGTTTACTAGGCTCTCCCCTATACCAGGTCTCCCCTATAAACCCCTTTACAGTCAGTGTCCATCAGCATAGCAAAATGTTGTAGAATCACTACTTGCCTTCTCTGTGCTGTACAGCCCTCCCTTTTCTCCTACCCCCCCATGCATGTTAATCTTAATACCCCCCTACTTCTCCCCCCCTTATCCCTCCCTACCCACCCATCCTCCAAAGTCCCTTTCCCTTTGGTACCTGTTAGTCCATTCTTGAGTTCTGTGATTCTGCTGCTGTTTTGTTCCTTCAGTTTTTCCTTTGTTCTTATATTCCACAGATAAGTGAAATCATTTGGTATTTCTCTTTCTCCGCTTGGCTTGTTTCACTGAGCATAATACCCTCCAGCTCCATCCATGTTGCTGCAAATGATTGGATTTGCCCTTTTCTTATAGCTGAGTAGTATTCCATTGTGTATATTTACCACATCTTCTTATCCATTCATCTATTGATGGACATTTAGGTTGCTTCCAATTCTTGGCTATTGTAAATAGTGCTGCAATAAACATAGGGGTGCATCTGTCTTTCTCAAACTTGATTGCTGCATTCTTAGGGTAAATTCCTAGGAGTGCAATTCCTGGGTCAAATGGTAAGTCTGTTTTGAGCATTTTGATGTACCTCCATACTGCTTTCCACAATGGTTGAACTAACTTACATTCCCACCAGCAGTGTAGGAGGGTTCCCCTTTCTCCACAGCCTCGCCAACATTTGTTGTTGTTTGTCTTTTGGATGGCAGCCATCCTTACTGGTGTGAGGTGATACCTCATTGTAGTTTTAATTTGCATTTCTCTGATAATTAGCGATGT
This sequence comes from Manis pentadactyla, assembly GCF_030020395.1. NCBI lineage: Eukaryota > Metazoa > Chordata > Mammalia > Pholidota > Manidae > Manis > Manis pentadactyla. Next base: position 173,675 of record NW_026645161.1, read on the forward strand.
GGAGCATCTTTTCATGTGTCTGTTGGCCATCTGTATTTCTTTTTTGGAGAACTGTCTGTTCAGTTCCTCTGCCCATTTTTTAATTGGGTTATTTGTTTTTTGTTTGTTGAGGCGTGAGAGCTCCTTATATATTCTGGACGTCAAGCCTTTATTGGATGTGTCATTTTCAAATATATTCTCCCATACTGTAGGGATCCTTCTTGTTCTATTGATGGTGTCTTTTGCTGTACAGAAGCTTTTCAGCTTAATATAGTCCCACTTACTCATTTTTGCTGTTGTTTTCCTTGCCCGGGGAGATATGTTCAAGAAGAGGTCACTCATGTTTATGTCTAAGGTTTTTGCCTATGTTTTCTTCCAGGAGTTTAATGGTTTCATGGCTTACATTCAGGTCTTTGATCCATTTTGAGTTTACTTTTGTATATGGGGTTAGACAATGGTCCAGTTTCATTCTCCTACATGTAGCTGTCCAGTTTTGCCAGCACCACCTGTTGAAGAGACTGTCATTTCGCCATTGTATGTCCATGGCTCCTTTATCAAATATTAATTGACCATATATGTCTGGGTTAATGTCTGGATTCTCTAGTCTGTTCCATTGGTCTGTGGCTCTGCTCTTGTGCCAGTACCAATTTGTCTTGATTACTATGGCTTTATAGTAGAGCTTGAAGTTGGGGAGTGAGATCCCCCCTACTTTATTCTTCTTTCTCAGGATTGCTTTGGCTATTCGGGGTCTTTGGTGTTTCCATATGAATTTTTGAATTATTTGTTCCAGTTCATTGAAGAATGTTGCTGGTAGTTTCATAGGGATTGCATCAAATCTGTATATTGCTTTGGGCAGGATGGCCATTTTAACGATATTAATTCTTCCTAGCCATGAGCATGGGATGAGTTTCCATCTGTTAGTGTCCCCTTTAATTTCTCTTAAGAGTGACTTGTAGTTTTCAGAGTATAAGTCTTTCACTTCTTTGGTTAGGTTTATTCCTAGGTATTTTATTTTTTTTGATGCAATTGTGAATGGAGTTGTTTTCCTGATTTCTCTCTCTGTTGGTTCATTGTTAGTATATAGGAAAGCCACAGATTTCTGTGTGTTGATTTTGTATCCTGCAACTTTGCTGTATTCCGATATCAGTTCTAGTATTTTTGGGGTGGAGTCTTTAGGGTTTTTTATGTACAGTATCATGTCATCTGCAAATAGTGACAGTTTAACTTCTTCTTTACCAATCTGGATTCCTTGTATTTCTTTATTTTCTCTGATTGCCATGGCTAGGACCTCCAGTACTATGTTAAATAACAGTGGAGAGAGTGGGCATCCCTGTCTAGTTCCCGATCTCAGAGGAAATGCTTTCAGCTTCTCGCTGTTCAATATAATGTTGGCTGTGGGTTTATCATAGATGGCCTTTATTATGTTGAGGTACTTGCCCTCTATTCCCATTTTGCTGAGAGTTTTTAACATGATTGGATGTTGAACTTTGTCAAATGCTTTTTCAGCATCTATGGAGATGATCATGTGGTTTTTGTCTTTCTTTTTGTTGATGTGGTGGATGATGTTGATGGACTTCCGAATGTTGTACCATCCTTGCATCCCTGGAATGAATCCCACTTGGTCATGGTGTATGATCCTTTTGATGTATTTTTGAATTCGGTTTGCTAATATTTTGTTGAGTATTTTTGCATCTACGTTCATCAGGGATATTGGTCTGTAGTTTTCTTTTTTGGTGGGGTCTTTGCCTGGTTTTGGTATTAGGGTGATGTTAGCTTCATAGAATGAGTTTGGGAGTATCCCCTCCTCCTCTATTTTTTGGAAAACTTTAAGGAGAATGGGTATTATGTCTTCCCTGTATGTCTGATAAAATTCCGAGGTAAATCCATCTGGCCCGGGGGTTTTGTTCTTTGGTAGTTTTTTGATTACCTCTTCAATTTCGTTGCTGGTAATTGGTCTGTTTAGATTTTCTGTTTCTTCCTGGGTCAATCTTGGAAGGTTATATTTTTCTAGGAAGTTGTCCATTTCTCCTAGGTTTCCCAGCTTGTTAGCATTTAGGTTTTCATAGTATTCTCCAATAATTCTTTGCATTTCCGTGGGGTCCGTCGTGATTTTTCCTTTCTCGTTTCTGATACTGTTGATTTGTGTTGACTCTCTTTTCTTCTTAATAAGTCTGGCTAGAGGCTTATCTATTTTGTTTATTTTCTCGAAGAACCAGCTCTTGGTTTCATTGATTTTTGCTATTGTTTTATTCTTCTCAATTTTATTTATTTCTTCTCTGATCTTTATTATGTCCCTCCTTCTGCTGACCTTAGGCCTCATCTGTTCTTCTTTTTCCAATTTCGATAATTGTGACATTAGACCATTCATTTGGGATTGCTCTTCCTTTTTTAAATATGCTTGGATTGCTATATACTTTCCTCTTAAGACTGCTTTTGCTGTGTCCCACAGAAGTTGGGGCTTAGTGTTGTTGTTGTCATTTGTTTCCATATATTGCTGGATCTCCATTTTGATTTGGTCATTGATCCATTGATTATTTAGGAGCGTGTTGTTAAGCCTCCATGTGTTCGTGAGCCTCTTTGCTTTCTTTGTACAGTTTATTTCTAGTTTTATGCCTTTGTGGTCTGAAAAGTTGGTTGGTAGGATTTCAATCTTTTGGAATTTTCTGAGGCTCTTTTTGTGGCCTAGTATGTGGTCTATTCTGGAGAATGTTCCATGTGCACTTGAGAAGAATGTATATCCCGCTGCTTTTGGATGTAGAGTTCTATAGATGTCTATTAGGTCCATCTGCTCTACTGTGTTGTTCAGTGCTTCCGTGTCCTTACTTATTTTATGCCCAGTGGATCTATCCTTTGGGGTGAGTGGTGTGTTGAAGTCTCCTAGAATGAATGCATTGCAGTCTATATCCCCCTTTAGTTCTGTTAGTATTTGTTTCACATATGCTGGTGCTCCTGTGTTGGGTGCATATATATTTAGAATGGTTATATTCTCTTGTTTGACTGAGCCCTTTATCATTATGTAGTGTCCTTCTTTATCTCTTGTTACTTTCTTTGTTTTGAAGTCTATTTTGTCTGATATTAGTACTGCAACCCCTGCTTTCTTCTCACTGTTGTTTGCTTGAAATATGTTTTTCCATCCCTTGACTTTTAGTCTGTACATGTCTTTGGGTTTGAGATGAGTTTCTTGTAAGCAGCATATAGATGGGACTTGCTTTTTTATCCATTCTGTTACTCTGTGTCTTTTGATTGGTGCATTCAACCCATTAACATTTAGGGTGACTATTGAAAGATATGTACTTATTGCCATTGCAGGCTTTAAATTCGTGGTTACCAAAGGTTCAAGGTTAGCCTCTTTAGTATCTTACTGCCTAACTTAGCTCGCTTATTGAGCTGTTATATACACTGTCTGGAGATTCTTTTCTTCTCTCCCTTCTTGTTCCTCCTCCTCGATTCTTCATATGTTGGGTGTTTTGTGCTGTGCTCTTTCTAGGAGTGCTCCCATCTAGAGCAGTCCCTGTAAGATGTTCTGTAGAAGTGGTTTGTGGAAAGCAAATTCCCTCAGCTTTTGTTTGTCTGGGAATTGTTTAATCCCACCGTCATATTTGAATGATAGTCGTGCTGGATACAGTATCCTTGGTTCAAGGCCCTTCTGTTTCATTGTATTAAATATATCATGCCATTCTCTTCTGGCCTGTAGGGTTTCTGTTGAGAAATCTGACGTTAGCCTGATGGCTTTCCCTTTATAGGTGACCTTTTTCTCTCTAGCGGCCTTTAACACTCTTTCCTTGTCCTTGATCTTTGCCATTTTAATTATTATTTGTCTTGGTGTTGCCCTTCTTGGATCCTTTCTGTTGGGGGTTCTGTGTATTTCCGTGGTCTGTTTGATCACTTCCTCCCCCAGTGTGGGGAAGTTTTCAGCAATTATTTCTTCTAAGATACTTTCCATCTCTTTGCCTCTCTCTTCTTCTTCTGGGACCCCTATAATACGGATATTGCTCCTTTTAGATTGGTCACACAGTTCTCTTAATATTGTTTCATTCCTGGAGATCCTTTTGTCTCTCTCTATGTCAGCTTCCATGCGTTCCTGTTCTCTGATTTCAATTCCATCAATGGCCTCTTGCATTCTATCCATTCTGCTTATAAACCCTTCCAGAGTTTGTTTCATTTCTGCGATCTCCTTTCTGGCATCTGTGATCTCTTTCCGGACTTCATCCCATTTTTCTTGCGTATTTCTCTGCATCTCTGTCAGCATGTTTATGATTCTTATTTTGAATTCTTTGTCAGGAAGACTGGTTAGGTCTGTCTCCTTCTCTGGTGTTGTCTCTGTGATCTTTGTCTGCCTGTAGCTTTGCCTTTTCATGATGATAGGAATAGACTGCAGAACTGGGACGAGTGACGGCTGGAAGGACTTCCTTTCTTGTTGGTTTGTGGCCCTCCTCTCCTGGGAGAACAGCGGCCTCTAGTGGCTTGTGCTGCGCAGCTGCGCGCAGACAGGGTTTCTGCTTCCTGCCCGGCTGCTATGGAGTTAATCTCCGCTGTTGCTGTGGGCGTGGCCTGGCTCGGGCAGCTACTCCAAAATGGTGGAGTCGCGTTGGAGCAGGAGCTGCTGGGAGGCTATTTATCTCCGTAAGGGGCCTCCCTGCTCCCTGCAGCCCAGGGGTTAGGGTGCCCAGAGATCCCGGCTTCCCTACCTCTGGATTAAGTGGCCCGCCCTGCCCCTTTAAGACTTCCAAAAAGCACCCGCCAAAACAAAACAACGACCACAAAAAAAAACAAGAAAAAAAATTTTTTTAATTAAAAAAAAAAAAAAAATTTTTAATTAAAAAAAAAAAAGGTGGTCGTTCGTTTTTCTTTATTCTCCGGTGCCAGCCTCAGGCCTCTGCTCACCGGTCTTTCTGCCCTGTTTCCCTAATATTGGGGTCCCTGTCCCTTTAAGACTTCCAAAAAGCGCTCGCCAAAACAAAGCAAAAAAGCAAAAAAAAAAAAAAAAAATGGTCGCGAGCTTTTCTTATGTCCTCTGTCGCCCAGCCTCCAGTGCCTGCTCACTGTTCTTGCTGCCCTGTTTTCCCAGTATCGAGGGCCCTGCACTCTGGCCCGGATGGCTGGGGCTGGGTGTTCGGCAGCCCTGGGCTCCGTCTCCCTCCCGCTCTGCCTGCTCTTCTCCCGCCGGTAGCTGGGGGGAGGGGCGCTCGGCTCCCGCCGGGCCGGGGCTTGTATCTTACCCCCTTCGCGAGGCGCTGGGTTCTCTCAGGTGTGGATGTGGTCTGGATATTGTCCTGTGTCCTCTGGTCTTTATTCTAGGAAGGGTTGTCTTTGTTATATTTTCATAGATATGTTGTTTTGGGAGGAGATTTCCGCTGCTCTACTCACGCCGCCATCTTCCGCCCCACCCTCTCATTTGATTTTTATACTTGATTTACATGTGAGTACCACATTTCTCTCTTTACTATTATTATTTTTAATAAAAAGCTGAAGTGTTAGGTAGATACAAGATAATGGTAGAAAACATAGTTTAGTGTTGTAAGAGAGCAAATGTAGATGATCAGGTGTGTGCCTGTAGACTATGTGTTAATCCAAGCTAGACAAGGGCAATAAAACATCCACGTATGCAGAAGATTTCTCTCAGAACAGGGTGGGTGTGGTTCTAAGCCTCACCTCTGTTGATCCCCAATTTCTCATCTGATGACACAATGCAATTGTGCCTGTCTTAGGTTGTTCCTCCCTTGAGGAATCTTACCCATCTCTGGCTAACCAGTCATCTTCTAGAGCCATACAGGGAAATGTAAATTTGGTAAGTGAGAGAGAAGCCTTATTTTTTGAAATGGTTAGCTTTTAATTTATTTGCATATTTATGCCCTGTAGCTTCTATTCCCAGCATTTGTCTTGAGGTATCTTTAACACTTGGAGGAATTATGATACTCGGTATCTTTGATATGAGGCACGAATTTTATTTAAGGGTTGTAATTAGAAATTAAGAAGAAAAGCAATAGAAGTAGCAGGCAGAAGAAAACATGGGAAGATTGATTACTTCTTTGACATATCTTCTTGTAGAGTAACTTCAGCATGTATAGGTTTTAAGCTACTACTTAAATTGCGCACACACATTTACATAATAGGAGTATAGTTACATAACCAAAGCATACCTGTTATTACCAGCCATCTCCAGTGAAACCAAGAAATCCAGTTCTTCACCTTAGGCATTTGTGAAAACTTATATATGATATGGTCGATTTTGTCCAACTGAACTTGAACAGTCAGAGAGAAATCAAAGAATTTAAATAACCCATTCCTGGGGAATTTTCACATCCCTTATGTTCTTTTAACAGTAAATAGTCTGTAGTTGTAAGATTTTGGAGCGCTACAATTTGCACTTCTAATTCTTGGATGAGTTCCAACAGTATAGATCCAGTCAAATTTGTTGTTTTACTGTATGCACAGGCCAGCTTAGATATCTCCTTCATTCCCATGGCAAATCAAAGAACTGGTGGGATGAGTGCATCTACAGCTGTAGCACTGCGTGGATCTTTTTTGGGGGTTTTGATGATCATCTTCTGGTATGAGTCTTCCAGAGAGTGCTGATGTTGGAAGTTTTTTTCATATCAAATTTTAGTTCATTTTCGGGGTAGATCAATTAGGCTTTGATCCTCTGTATAAACACAAACAGTCCCTTTGCCTACTCTTTTATATGCCCTTTATACTCTTGTGTAGGACTAGTTGGATGTTAACACACAGGAACTGCCTTTTTTTTTTTTTGGTATCACAAATCTATACTTAGATGATGAATATTATGTTTACTAGGCTCTCTCCAATACCATGTACCCCCATGAACCCCTTTACAGTCACGGTCCATCAGCATAGCAAAATGTTGTAGAATCACTACTTGCCTTCTCTGTGTTGTACAGCCCTCCCTTTTCTCCTACCCACCCATGCATGCTAATCTTAATACCCCCCTACTTCTCTCCCCCTTATCAAGATGTACCCACCCATCTTCCCCAGTCCCTTCCCCTTTGGTACCTGTTAGTTCATTCTTGAGTTCTGTGATTCTGCTGCTGTTTTGTTCCTTCAGTTTTCCTTTGTTCTTATATTCCACAGATACGTGAAATCATTTGGTATTTCTCTTTCTCCGCTTGGCTTGTTTCACTGATCATAATACCCTCCAGCTCCATCCATGTTGCTGCAAATGGTAGGATTTGCCCTTTCCTTATGGCTGAGTAGTATTCCATTGTGTATATGTACCACATCTTCTTTATCCATTCATCTATCGATGGACATTTAGGTTGCTTCCAATTCTTGGCTACTGTAAATAGTGCTGCGATAAACATAGTGGTGCACTGATCTTTCTCATACTTGATTGCTGCATTCTTAGGGTAAATTCCTAGGAGGGCAATTCCTGGGTCAAATGGTAAATCTGTTTTAAGGATTTTGATGTACCTCCATAATGCTTTCCACAATGGTTGAACTAAATTACATTCCCACCAGCAGTGTAGGAGGGTTCCCCTTTCTCCACAGCCTTGCCAACATTTGTTGTTGTTTGTCTTTTGGATGGCAGCCATCCTTACTAATGTGAGGTGATACCTCATTGTAGTTTTAATTTGCATTTCTTTGATAATAATTGATGTGGAGCATTTTTTAATGCGTCTGTTGGACATCTGTGTTTCTTTTTCGGAGAACTGTCTGTTCAGTTCCTCTGCCCATTTTTTAATTGGGTTATTTGTTTTATGTTTGTTGAGGCGAGTGAGCTCTTTATATATTCTGGACATCATGCCTTTATCGGATGTGTCATTTTCAATTATATTCTCCCATACTATAGGGTTCCTTTTTGTTCTATTGATGATGTCTTTTGCCATACAGAAGCTATTCAGCTTAATATAGTCCAACTTATTCATTTTTGCTGTTGTTTACCTTGCCTGGGTAGATATGTTAAGGAAGAGGTCACTCATGTTTATGTCTAAGAGGTTTTTGCCTATGTTTTCTTCCAAGAGTTTAATGGTTTCATGACTTACATTCTGGTCTTTGATCCATTATGAATTTACTTTTGTATATGGGTTTAGACAATGGTCCAGTTTCATTCTCCTACATGTAGCTGTCCTGTTTTGCCAGCAGCATCTGTTGAAGAGACTGTCATTTCTCCATTGTATGTCCATGGCTCCTTTATCAAATATTAATTGACCATATATGTCTGGGTTAATATCTGGATTCTCTAGTCTGTTCCATTTGTCTGTGGCTCTGCTCTTGTGCCAGTACCAAATTGTCTTGATTACTATGGCTTTATTATAGAGCTTGAAGTTGGGGAGTGAGATCCCCCCTACTTTATTCTCCTTTCTCAAGATTGCTTTGGCTATTCGGGGTATTTGGTGTTTCTATATGAATTTTTGAATTATTTGTTCCAGTTTATTGAAGAATGTTGCTGGTAGTTTCATAGAGATTGCATCAAATCTGTATATTGCATTGGGCAGCATGGCCATTTTGATGATGTTAAATCTTCCTAGACACGAGCATGGGATGAGTTTCTATCTGTTAGTGTCCCCTTTAATTTCTCTTAAGAGTGACTTGTAGTTTTCAGAGTATAAGTCTTTCACTTCTTTGGTTAGGTTTATTCCTAAGTATTTTATTTTTTTTGATGCATTTGTGAATGTAGTTGTTTTCCTGATTTCTCTTTCTGTTGGTTCATTGTTAGTGTATAGGAAAGCCACAGATTTCTGTGTGTTGATTTTGTATCCTGCAACTTTGGTGTAATCCGATATCAGTTCTAGTAGTTTTGGGGTGGAGTCTTTAAGGTTTTTTATGTACAGTATCATGTCTTCTGCAAATAGTGACAGATTATCTTCTTCTTTACCGATCGGATTCCTTGTATTTCTTTGTTTTATCTGATTGCCCTGGCTAGGGCCTACAGTACTATGATAAATAACAGTGGAGAGAGTGGGCATCCCTGTCTAGTTCCCGACCTCAGAGGAAATGCTGTCAGCTTCTCGCTGTTCAATACAATGTTGGCTGTGGGTTTATAATAGATGGCCTTTATTATATTGAGGTACTTTCCCTCTATTCCCATTTTTCTGAGAGTTTTTATCATAAATGGATGTTGAACTTTGTCAAATGCTTTTTCATCATCTATGGAGATGATCATGTGGTTTTTGTCTTTCTTTTTGTTGATGTGGTGGATGATGTTGATGGACTTTCGAATGTTGTACCATCCTTGCATCCCTGGGATGAATCCCACTTGGTCATGTTGTATGATCCTTTTGATGTATTTTTGAATTTGGTTTGCTAATATTTTGTTTTGTATTTTTGCATCTACGATCATCAGGGATATTGGTCTGTATTTTTCTTTTATGGTGGGGTATTTGCCTGGTTTTGGTATTAGGGTGATATTCGTTTCATAGAATGAGTTTGGGAGTAACCCCTCCTCATCTGTTTTTTTGGAAAACTCTAAGGAGAAAGGGTATTATGTCTTCCCTGCATGTCTAATAAAATTCCGAGGTATATCCACCTGGCCCGGGGTTTTGTTCTTTGGTAGTTTTTTAATTACTGCTTCAATTTCGTTGCCGGTAATTTGTTCTGTTTAGATTTTCTGTTTCTTTCTGGTTCAGTCTTGGAAGCTTGTATTTTTGTAGGAAATTTTTCATTTCTCCTAGGTTTCCCAGCTTGTTAGCATATAGGTTTTCATAGTATTCTCTAATAATTCTTTGTATTTCTGTATGGTCTCTCGTGATTTTTCCTTTCCCCTTTCTGATACTGTTGATTTGTGTTGACTCTCTTTTCTTCTTAATAAGTTTAACTAGAGGCTTATCTATTTTGTTCATATTCTCGAAGAACCTGCTTTGGGTGTAATTGATTTTTGCTATTGTTTTATTCTTCTCAGTTTTATTTATTTCTTCTCTGATCTTTATTATGTCCCTCCTTCTGGTGACCTTAGGACTCATTTGTACTTCTTTTTCCTATTTCGATAATTGTGACATTAGACCATTCATTTGGGATTGTTCTTCCTTTTTTAAATATGCTTGGATTTGGATTACTATATATTTTCCTCTTAGGACTGCTTTTGCTGTGTCGGACAGAAGTTGGTGCTTAGGGTTGTTGTTGTCATGTGTTTCCATATATTGCTGGATCTCCATTTTGATTTGGTCATTGATCCTTTGATTATTTAGGAGGGTGTTGTTAAGTCTCCATATATTTGTCAGCCTCTGCTTTCTTTGTATGGTTTATTTCTAATTTTATGAATTTATGATCTGAATAGTTGGTTGGTAGGATTTCAATCTTTTGGAATTTTCTGAGGCTCTTTTTGTGGCCTATTATGTGGTCTAATCTGGACAATGTTCCATGTGCACTTGATAAGAATGTATATCTGTTGCTTTGGGATGTAGCGTTCGATAGATGTCTATTAGGTCCATCTGCTCTACTGTGTTGTTCAGTGCTTCCGTGTCCTTACTTATTTTCTGCCCGGTGTATCTATCCTTTGCGGTGAGTGGTGTGTTGAAGTCTCCTAAAAGGAATGCATTGCAGAATATTTCCCCCTTTAGTTCTGTTAGTATTTGTTTCATATATGCTGGTGCTCCTGTTTTGAGTGCATATATATTTCGAGTGGTTATATCTTCTTGTTGGTCTGAGAGCTTTATCATTATGAAGTGTCCTTCTTTATCTCTTCTTACTTTCTTTGTTTTGAAGTCTATTTTGTCTGATATTAGTACTGCAACCCCTGCTTTCTTCTCGCTGTTGTTTGCTTGAAATATGTTTTTCCATCCCTTGACTTTTAGTCTGTATATGTCTTTGGGTTTGAGATGAGTTTCTTGTAAGCAGCATATAGATGGGTCTTGCTTGTTTATCCATTCTATTAGTCTGTGTCTTTTGGTTGGTGCATTCAGCCCATTAACATTTAGGGTGACTATTGAAAGATATGTACTTATTGCCATTGCAGTCTTCAAATTCGTCGTTACCAAAGGTTCAAGGTTAGCCTCTTTAGTATCTTACTGCCTAACTTAGCTCGCTTATTGAGCTGTTATATACATTGTCTGGAGATTCTTTTCTTCTCTCCCTTCTTATTCCTCCTCCTCGATTCTTCATACGTTGGGTGTTTTGTGCTGTGCTCTTTCTAGGAGTGCTCCCATCTAGAGCAGTCCCTGTAAGATGTCCTGTAGACGTGGTTTTTGGGAAGCAAATTCCCTCAGCTTTTGTTTGTCTGAGGATTGTTTAATCCTGTCATATTTGAATGATAGTCGTACTGGATACAGTATCCTTGGTTCAAGGCCCTTCTGTTTCATTGTATTAAATATATCATGCCATTCTCTTCTGGCCTGTATGGTTTCTGTCAAGAAGTCTGATGTTAGCCTGATGGGTTTTGTTTTATAGGTGACCTTTTTCTTTCTAGCTGCCTTTAAATTTACTTCCTTGTCCTTGATCTTTGCCATTTTAATTATTATGTGTCTTTATGTTTTCCTCCTTGGATCCTTTCTGTTAGTTTTTCTGTGTATTTCCGTGGTCTGTTCGATTATTTCCTCCCCCAGTTTGGGGAAGTTTTCAGCAATTATTTCTTCTAAGATACTTTCCATCTCTTTTCCACTCTCTTCTTCTTCAGAAACCCCTATAATACGGATATTGTTCCTTTTGTATTAGTCACACAGTTCTCTTAATATTGTTTCATTCCTGGAGATCCTTTTATCTCCCTGTATGTCAGCTTCTATGCGATCCTATTCTCTGGTTTCAGTTCAATCAGTGGTCTCTTGCATCCTATCCATTCTTCTTATAAACCCTTCCAGAGTTTGTTTCATTCCTGTGATCTCCTTTCTGGCATCTTTGAACTCCCTCCGGACTTCATCCCATATCTCTTGCGTATTTCTCTGCATCTCTGTCAGCATGTTTATGATTTTATTTTGAATTCTTTGTCAGGAAGACTGGTTAGGTCTGTCTCCTTCTCTGGTGCTGTCTCTGTGATCTTTGACTGCCTGTTGCTTTGCCTTTTCATGGTGATAGGAATAGTTTGCAGAGCTGGGATGAGTGACGGCTGGAAGGACATCACTTCTTGTTGGTTTGTGGCCCTCCTCTCCTGGAATAATAGCGACCTCTAGTGGCTTGTGCTGGGCAGCTTCGTGCAGACATGGTTTCTGCTTCCTCCCCGACTGCTATGGAGATTATCTCCGCTGTTGCTCTGGGCGTGGCCTGGCTTGGGCAGCTGCTCCAATGTGGTTGAGTTGCGTTGGAGTGGGAGCGGCTGGGAGGCTATTTATCTCTGTAAGGTGCCTCCCTGCTCCCTGCAGCCCAGGGGTTATTTTGCCCAGAGATCCCCAGATTCCCTTCAACTGGATTAAGTGTCCCACCCTGCCCCTTTAAGACTTCCAAAAAATACCCGCCAAAACAAAACAACGAGAACAACAAGAAAAATTTTTCAATTAAGAAATCAAAAAAAATGTTGTCCTCTCGTTTTACTTTATTCTCCGGCGCCAGCCTCAGGCATCTTCTCACCAGACTTTCTACCCTGTTTCCCTAGTATTGGGGTCCGTATCCCTTTAAGACTTCCAAAAAGCGCTCGCCAAAACAAAACAGAAAAAAAAATTGTCACTCGCTTTTCTGGTGTCCTCCAGTGCCAGGCCTCTGGTGCCCGCTCACTGTTCTTGCTGCCCTGTTTTCCAAGTATCCAGGGTCCCCTGCAAACGCACTGTGTCTACACTCTACCCAGGATGGCTGGTGCTGGGTGTTCGGCAGTCCTGGGCTCCTTCTCCCTTCCGCTCTGCCTATACTTCTCCCACCGGGATTTATGGGTATGGGCGCTCGGCTCCCGCCGGACTGGTGCTTGTATCTTACCGCCTTTGCATGGCGCTGGGTTCTCTCAGTTGTGGATGTTGTCTGGATATTGTCCTGTGTCCTCTGGTCTTTATTCTAGGAAGAGTTGTCTTTGTTATATTTTCATAGATATATGTGGTTTGGGGAGGAGATTTCCGCTGCTCTACTCACGACGCCATCTTCCGATCCCTCCTCCTGGTATATACTTCTTGATATCACATTTATATGTACCCAGTTGCTCTTACATTTCAAAATTCTCTTCTGAGCAGACGATTGATATAGGGCTAGTAACATGACTCTATATCATGTAAACCAGGCTTTAAAAATATTAATGATTATGAGATATTCCTATCAACAATTACCAAAAGAAACAATCAATCAATATTGCCACCTTTACTGGGCAGCCTGCATAGAATTACTACTTCTAGGTCTGCCTTTAGATGGAATAATTCACTCCATTAAATTACATCTATAGCTATAAAAGAGGAGAGAAAAAGAGTGATAGAAATTTTAATGCCTTGACATTTTAATAGCTTCGTATAGAAGAAACCATTGTTTTATAGTCCTAAAAATTTATCAAATATTGAAGTAAAAAAGTCTGCCATAAGTCAGATCCACAATAAATAGCTACTCCGAAAATGACATATTCATCTTATATGGCTTTCCAATTTTTTAAAAAACATTATAAATACATGGAATTCTTTTAAATGAAAAAAATTAAAAACATGAAAGTAAAGAACACACTTGTGATACCACAGGCCCTTTAAGAAGATTCCAGAAAGAAATGGCCTGTGCCTCTAGCTCCTGATGAGGATGCCACCCCCCAGTGACTCAGTGGCCAGGAAGACTATACCCTGAACCCCAGAGCCAAGGGTAAATCCCATTGCTCCACTGATGACACTCCATGCTGTCTAACTTTTATTTAATGTCCAGCCCAATACTGACATGATACACTTGTATTTTTCATCCAGAGACCAAACAAATACAAGTATTTGAACAAGAGAAAACAAAAAGAGCCAAATTTGGCTCTTATTCCTCATTAAAACTTATAGAGTGTCAAGCTCCAAACCCCAAGAAAGATGCTGAGGCCGTAGCGGGAGACTTCACCACCCGGGAAAGGCAGGGAGAGGTGGAGAGAAGCATAGAGCGATCGCCCCTGATCGTCTCTGACATTTTACAGGTCTCACTGTGGGGATCCCGGGCTGCAGCAGGAGTTTGCTTCATGTGCCTGAGGCCACGTCTGTCACCCTTCAGCCCCACTGCTGCATCCCAAGGCCCACGGTCTCGGCTGTGTTCATGCCAGGAGGGATGACGTGGGTCCTGTCTGTGCAGCAGACCTGGGGAAACATCGCAGACTCACCACTAAGAGAAACAAAAATGCCCTATCTCATTTACTCTTCACTCCGTCCCATTGTAAGTGCGTCTCGATCCGCATTTTGTACTTGAGGAAATTGAGGTTTAGAGAGATTACAGAGGTTGGAAGTGATTACAACTATTAAAAGATGTCTCAGGATGCAATCATGGTGCCTCCTGTCTGGGGTGAGGGTAGAAATGGCAAAAGCACCCCCTTTAAAAAGACGTGTGTTTCCTACATTTTCTAGTTGCTCCTGAGTAGCAAGGGGGTAGAAACCTCGAGGAGGTGTGAGGTAGTGGATGGAGGCAGAGTGGCCCTGGGGATGCCAGGTGTATGGGAGTTGCCATCAGTCCTCACGCATTCCTGGGAGGCATCAGCATCTTCCCCATTTGCTCACAAGGGGCTGAGGCTACTGCTCCACATGGGCCCCAGGCCACATAGGCAGGAAAAGGAGTTGCTGAAAGGGGAGACCTGCCCACTCTCATCAGCTGCTCCTGAACTCTCCCTGTCCTGGGATATGCCCCAAGCTGCACTGTGTGCCTATTATTTACTTAATGCCCACGGCAGTCTGCCTACGTGGTGTTTCACTGTGAATTTACAATTACCTAGTGTTAGAGCTTTGAGAATGCCGCATGAAATGCAGTCTCTTTAGTTTTCAATCCTTGGATTGTTTCCAAGGTTTGTGCATTCTGAGAACAGTCAGGCAGGGGACACATTGTCCATTTTCACTATATTTCATCTCTGGGTCTGAGAGACCTAGAGATGAGAAGGGAAAAAGTCATAAAATATGCAGAGAAGATTAAAGTTCTTTTTTATTAAAAAAAATTAAAAATGGAGAAAAGCTTATTTCTCTGTTGATTCAACTAGCCTAAGTAACAAGCAACACCTCAGGTCACCTCTTAACATCACTCCACATGACAGCAAACAGCCTCATCGACATTACCATTACTCATTTGAGGCCGACACTGAGGTTACTCTAAATAACACTTAAATTTCTTCATCCCACCATCATAGAATTTTGCGTTTGCACCTTTTATGACTTTATGTTCTTGAAATTCGCTGTGAATTAGGAAAAAGCTTTCCTGGAGTTGCTGCATTTACTTGATATTATAAAGTGAGAGTCACATGTGTAATACACATGTCTGAGTTGTGATGTTCTGTGAAATTTTGAAAATAGGTCCTTTTGAACAAAAGGGAAAATGTAGGATCTTCCTTTTGTTGGTTAAGGTAATACTCAGAGGAATGTTGGGGGCTGGGCTCTAAACTCTGCTTCTGCTCCTCACAGTGGCATTCTGAGTCCTGCTCTTGGGGAGGGTGTGGATGTGAGCGGGGTCCTGGGATACTCCTGGCTGACGGGCAGGACTCTGGGTCCTGTCGGTGGTGGCGGTATTACTGCCTAACAATTCATTAATCTGTCCATCTGTTTTAGGCAGTGTTCTGGGTTTGTGTTATATTTAACAGTTTTAAAAAATAGGTTGGCTTTAAAGAGGCTTACTGTATAGAAGGCAGCGTACCTCGCTCCACAGGTTTTTGATCCATTGTGTAAGTTTCATTCAGAGTTGAATCTTCAGCACCTAGAAATGTTCCTGGCTTCTTGTAGGGGCATTATAAACATTTTTTTAGAAAGATTACAACAGATGAAAAAGTCATTAATTCACTCATTCCTTCATTGAGATGGGATATGCGGTAAAATACAGATGTCAGCAAGGATTTAGGTTCATTTGGTGGGTCTGGGTTGGAGCCTAGGAATCAGAATTGCTTTTAACATTTTATCATAAATATTTCCAAACACACAGGAAAATAGAGTATAATGACTGCCTACATATCCATTACCTAGATTAATAGATATTAACAGTTTTGACATTTTTACATCATCAATTTTTTTAGCCAAAATATTTTAAATAAGTTAAATGGACATCATGAAAATCAGAACATTTTCCTTCTTAAAATCAATGCCATTATATAGCTAACATAAGTAATGGTAGTTTTCTAATATCATCATCTAATATCTGATCCATATTCAAAATTTTCCAATCGCTCCAAAAATTGTATGTTACCCCCATTTTTGTCCTAGCAGGATCCACTCCCCACAGTATTTGTTCGTCACATTCCTTAAGTCACTTATAATCTAGAATTTTGCTCCCCTGCCCCTTTCTCTAGCATGACATTAACTTGTTGAAGAGACAAGGCCAGATGTCCCTCAGAATGGCCTAGTTTCTGAATTTGTCCAGCTTCTGAATTTTTGGTGGCATTTACCTTATTTCACTTACCCATGAATTCTCTGTAACTGGAGTGTGGATATAGAGGCTGAATTACATTCAGGTTAAACATTTCAGGCAAGACATCATCATTGATGCTGTATGATATTACTTTACCTCATGAGGTACATCTAACTGACTCTTTAACAGTAGCAAAGACAGCCTCATCTCCCCCTCATAAAGTTCTATTTCTTTTTTTAAACCATCAGATAATCTGTGGAGTCAGACTTGAGCAGTACTAGGGGATCCATCTCTCCATCAGTGTATCACCTAATTAATGGCTTAATCATCCATTGATGATTCTTGCCTCCATCAGTGACTTCACCAGGGATTGCAAAATGTTGATTTCTCTTTTTTTATCATTCCTTTTATGTTTATTAGTTGGCCATCTTTGTCAGAGAGAAAGAGCAAGGGAGAGATTCATCTCATCAACGGCTTCTTCTGTATAGGCAAAGTATATAGTTATGTATTTGGATTTTCCCTTTAATAGTAAGGAGTAGACCTCAAATGTTTTTTGCCTGTTTTATCTTTGTTTTTCTCTTTTCTGAGTATCATTTTATAGACTTACAAGTTTTCATATAGTCAGTGGATTTCATTCATTTTGAAGTTGCGGTTTCCCATCTTTGGCCAGTAAGAGCACCTTCAAACTGCCTATTTTCCAGGCACAGGAAGGTGTCCCCAGCTCACCAAGTGCACTCCCTCTCCCAGACCCAGAATCAGCCACTTCTCTAAAGAGCCCTGATTCCTTTCATGGGGAAACTAGGTAAAGACAAAACTCTGGCTGCTGAGAGTGCTCATTGCCACTGGGTCATCAAAGCTTCTAGGCTCTTCAATGGTCAAAAATAGGGAAAATACACAGGTATATATTTTAAATTCTTTGTTCATATTGAAATTTTCTATACAAATGTAACAATACTGAAGTTCTACTTTAACTTAAATTTTTATACTAACATTGCTTTTCTCTTACACAGAAAACGTTTGCTAATATTAACATTTATTTCTGTATCTTTTAATACATATATTAGTTCTAAAATAACAATGTCAGTATTATTGCTTTTAACTCCTGCGTTAAACTTTACATTTCTTTTATCCTGAGAACACATCCCCCTAAGCAGGCTAAAACATTTGCCTTAAAGCATTGCAACAGTTATTTTCTTTATCTGTTACCAATTAGGGATGTAAGTGTACTTACTTTCAATTTTAGGAACTCATGTTTAAATATTTAAGGATTTACTTGGTCAAAAAATCAACATTAAATAAAAACACATGAGTCTTGCTTCCATCTCTGTCAACTCCATCTTCTGATTTAAAAAAAAATGTGTGCGTTTGAACTTTTGTCTTGCCCTTGTTCTTTCCTCCCTTCTCTTCTGGAAATGTGTTGTTGTAGAGCTCCTAAGGAGGTCTGAGTGAGGTAGGTGGCTGTGGAGGTTGTGTAGGGATGCTGTGATGACTGAAGCAGGGCCCAGAGCCCAGGCAGGATGAAGGGGGCATCCTCAGTAGGTAGTGGCCTGGCCTGGGATCAGTTGTCGGAGCCTGATCAGGGTTTGGAGGGAATTTCGAGGGGGGCTACCTTGGAGCCCCAGCAAGGTGTGGGCTTCCACACAGTGATCAAACTGATGCAGGTATCAGAGTACAGGTGGAGGGAGGAGAGTGTCTGCGGTGGGGAAATGGGCAGAGACAGTTGGGGAGCTTGTGTACACACAGGTGGAGAACAGTCTACAAAATATATCTATGCACATAGAAATAAATATATATGAGTCTGTGTACACACAGACATGTACATGTATTCCTCTGTACCCAGCACTTTCTGATAACTCGGTAACATTTTAAGTTTTAGATTTTTCTGTGAGGGTATATATACAAATTTTTAAAAGTAAAAACGTACACAAACCAAAAGGACTGGACTGGGATATGCAAACACATTCTTCCCATTTTCTGCCTGAAACCTGGAAGGAGGGGCCATTCCCCTGTGTGCACTGCACCCACTCACATTTCCACCCCTCCAACCATGGCTCCTATTTCATCCCAAGTCTATTCAGACGCCTTTTAACCAGGCTCTCTGCACCCACACCTGGCGTCTCTCTGCCATAAGCCAGGGAGCTTCCACAATTCACAGCTCTGCCCGTCTCCTCTTGCTGGTGCCCATTAATGCATGAAGGACACTTCCTGGCTGGCCTTTTCCATCTTCTCCAGTCTCATCATTTATCACTTCCTTTTTCCACACTTTCAACATTCACCCTTTGCTCTAGCCCTACTTACAGGCATGCGCTTCTCCCACACAACATGCTATTTGATGTTTGGGGTTGTGTACTTAGTTGCTTCTGTGTGGTTTGTCTCCTTCCATTAGAATATGGGTTGAGGCAAGTGGAGGCCTTGTCTGTTCTGTATACAGCAGCATTCCCAGAATTTTGAATGATTTCTGGCACTTCAAAGACACGTTTATAGTATTTGTTGTATAGATGATGGGATGAACTCTCCAGTACCTTTGCACATGCTGTTCCTTATATTTAAACTGTCTTCCTTCTCCCAATGCCCTTCATGAGTTAAATACTATTTCTCCTGTAAAACTTGGTTAAAATATCAATTATTCCATGGAGATATTGCTAATATCTGCCCCTCACCCAAGAAATACACACACACACACACACACATGCACAGTTGGGTTATCTCTCTCCTCTGAACTGCCCTCACATACCACCTCCATGTATAAGTCCCATGAACAGCTGGCTGATCAGAAAAGATTAATTCTCCCCATTCATCCTGTAGAATTGTTACCAGAAAATGGCTGCCCAGGTACTGCATTATGTGGGGCCAATGTGACCAGCTCTGACGAATGGCTTGTGGGCACCACTTCCAAACCTAGCCCAAAAAATATTCCTGTGACACCCTCTAGTTTCCTCTTTCTTCTACCTGTTGACTGGATGTGAAGTATCCAAAAGAAAACTCTAAGGCCATGGGAATAGTTAGAGCACATGAAAACTACCTTGCAAACTCCTGCACTATTCGGCAATGACGGCAGGAAATGCCATCTATTGTGGATAGCAACAGGGCTTGGGGCCCTTTGTTACTGAGGTTACCCTTCCCAACTTACACAGCATGCCTTTCCACAGCACAGAGTGCTGTCACTGCCATGTGTCTCTCCTTGTCTGTAGTCTGAGCTACTTGGGGCAGGGAATGTGTGTCACATCCCACATGACCAGGGTGTAGTCCAGGGTCTGGCATATAACTTTGAGCAGTTAATCTGTCTGGCAGTGGGTTGATGACTCAGAAAAAGTAAGACAAGGCCAGTTATTGTTTTTCTCCCTAACAAAGATTTTCCTGTGAATTCGTCTGCTATTTCCACTATAGATGATGTTTTACCTTGAGCATCACTGGGGCACCCTCCTCTCTGCTGAGACACTTCACCTGTCTTCCCAAGGCCCTGTGCTGGCAGGCTGTTCATCTCAGGCTCTACCAACGGAGCTCACGGAGGAGAACTAATTTTGGAAAAGCCATCTATGCCTGACCTTTGTTCTACCCTGCTCTGAAATACTTTATTTTTATTTTTTTGCTTTAAGTGTCAATTTTTCCCTGCTCACAATGAAATTGTGCCTAATTTTCATTCTCCTTTCCACCTTAAACTGGTCATTACTGCTTCTTGCTTTGGTGGCTTTATTCTGGTGAGACCTACGTTTAGTTGAGATTGTAAAACAAAACTAGGTGGGTGTTATTTGTTTCTAAACAAAGTGCAAAAACAAAGTGGATTTTTCAGTTCTAAGCTCACATCCAGCTCATCACATCAAGTAATCCACTGAGGTCTGGTGGGAAGATCACTTAAAATAATTATTAATAACAGTAGAAGTTGTCATCTCAAGGAACTATTTACTGGGCACTATAGTAGACACCTAAAATGCCTCATTTTTATGGTCTGTTCAGGATACTTGAGACACTGAACAGAGGCAATATTGATGAGTATGTCAGGATAAACAGCATACTCCTAGACTTTCCCAGAAATAGCAGGTCAAATGATGACCCTGGCCACATGTCAAATGAAGGAACAGTGACAGGGTGGAGCAGGCAGCTTATCAGGTCACACAGCTTGGGAGGTGGGAGGATTCAAAGACAGGTGTGTCTGACCCCAAAGCTCTTGTTCTATTGCCTTTGTCTAAAGTCCTGGTGAGAGTGGAAGAAGGTGGGAAGGCAGAGGGTGGAAGTGAGGAGAAGGGGAGATGAGGGTGATAGACTGGTTATATCAGCCTGATCAGCTGATCAGACCCCCAGACTGCCATTCCCACTGCCTAGATGCCCCCTTCTGGGATGCAAAGACACATGGAGAGTATGGTGGGAAACAGTCAACACATGTTCAGTAATGATG
The DNA here is from genome assembly GCF_030020395.1 of Manis pentadactyla. Lineage (NCBI taxonomy): Eukaryota > Metazoa > Chordata > Mammalia > Pholidota > Manidae > Manis > Manis pentadactyla. The sequence goes on from NW_026645161.1 coordinate 194,388, forward strand.
ACTTTTTAAATTTTTCTTGGAGAAAGAAAGAGAAAGTGAGAAAAAAGGAACCAGAATAGAGGCTTGGGAACCACAAGGTAATCTAAAGTTGTTCATGGGAAATCAAACTCCTGAGGCTTCACAGAAGACCCCAGGTTTTACCAGAAATTGTAACTTATGTTTCAGCTTTAAGACTATTTCATGACTCAACCAAAGTTGTCAGGAAATTGTTTACCATTGCATATGCAGGTGGGTTTACACAATAAAGCCTCAGGTTAGCAAATGCTTATCACAGAATAAGAAACTGTATTTGATTTGTGAATGCTATATTGTTTCAAAGCTGTTGCTTTATAAATAATTGTTTTACTTCTGCATTTTACATTAGCTAACATGCCTTGGTTGCATCTGAAGAAATGTGAAATTTAAAGAAATGACAATCACTTCAAGTGAACAAAAAATCACTCCCACGGGGTATCTTAAATGGCAGTTCATACTGAGTCACTTGATTGATGTGACTCTGCCTATTGCCCTTCAAGTGCTATAAACAGATATTTATCCACTCCACATCCAGCACATTAGTTTGTGGAAAGGTACAATTATTTCTGCAAGTAAATCTACCAAATGTTAGAAATGAGTTAGGAGGCAGCAACATGGAGATTGAGTTCTGAAAGTTTTAGGATGGAAAAAGTTGGTAAAGAAAACAGCAGAGAGAAAGAGAGAAGGAGCATTAAAAATTCTTCAACCCAAATCGTGATAGGCTCAGGGTTGGGGAGAAAAGCAAGGTTTTGCATTTTTATGATAGCTCCTGGTTCTGATGCTGTCATTTGCATATCAGCTCACTTTTCCATTAGATCTCAGGTCCCTGACAGGTCAGCACTGACGGTACAGGAGATGCAGCTGAACAAATATCCATTTTTTAAACAAGGTAAAAGAAATGTTTTAAACTGAAACTGCTGCCACTAATATCTAGCTGTGTTTCCACCAATCTGTGTGGTTACATCTTAATGCTTTCCTGTATTAATAGCCTTTCCTGAAATCTCCTGATGGGCTCTGTTTGATTAATTCATTCTCCTTGGCCATCAGTGATCTAGAGAATTCCTGAAAAGTCATCTTGCCATTCAACGATGCTGTGACACAGCCCGGTGCAGCGTCATTTGATGAATAGGAAGAGTCTTAGCCTCCGCTGGTAGTACACCTAAGGCTGCAGTGAAACCACCATTTGCAGATGAGGCATATTTTTGCCTCTGGGAAAATGCAGGCATCAGCTGTCAGTTCATTTTGAGTTTACAAAATGAGCTAAGATTCAGGAAATTGTTTTATACCCTTCAGAAATGATCACAAAGGTGTTATCTTTGTCTCTTACATACTCAGGAAGACTTGCAAAAGTCTTCCCCATCTAATCTTGTCCAATTATGTCTCTTTATGATAACCAGTGGGAAGGAACAGTATTGCCCATCAGCACTTAGTGCTGAAATATGACTCAGGAAATTATCCTCAGTTGAATGATTCATTTCCAAGTCTCCTCAATTCGTTTGAGTGATATTACATCATATGTGCACAACTGCAGGGTTAACTAGGTATTATTTGTTAAGCATTTATTATGTACCATGCCCAGGACTAAACATTTTACATTCATTGACTCATTTAAGCCTCATAAATACAATTTGAGGTAAATACTATTATTATCTCACTTTATGGATATTCAAGAACAATATTTAGTAGAAGAATTAAAACACAAATTTGTCTTACTCCAGGCAGACATATAACTATTGTAGAATGATTCTAGGAGAGGCTAAGACTACAGATTCTAGGTCATGTCCACCACTGTAATGATGGGGTCCATGATATGCTACCCCAAACTATGGTAACTTGGCATGTTGAATATTTTAAACTGAAGGTGTTTGGTAAAATCAAAGAGGCAGGAAGTTCACTCTGACCTTCTCCCTGTCCTTACACCCTGAAACAGATCATATATCCCTTATGAGATGTACCCTCCCTATACCCAGAGGAAAGAAGAATCCTTTTCTTTGAAGACATAGGGACACAAAGAAGAATCCTAATAAGCAGGCCTTGATAAGTTCCCCGTATTTATTACAGTACCTCATACTCCTTAATCTGTACTATTTTCCCCTAACTGTCCACTCATTATCAAACCAAGCACAAAAATGCTCATGGCCAACTGTTTCTGTGGGTCATCACTTCCTTGTGAAGTCTGCCATATCACACAAAACTTATTAATAAGTGGGTGTACTTTTCTCTGGTTAGTCTGCCTGTCAGTTTAGTTTTCAGACCCAGCAACCCTAAGATGGTCAAGAATAATTCCCCAGCTCCGGCAGTGGTCCCAGTTGATGCTAAGCACAGCACTCTACAGTGGACATCATACTATCATTTATATAAGGAAACTGAAGTTCCAAGCATTTACATGACTGGCCTAAGTTAGGGCTGTTAAATGGGGTGAAAACACAGGATATAGTTCAGATGATAGCAAAAAATATTTTAATATAGGTATGTCCAAAAAATAATTACTTCTCTGAAATTCAAATTTAACTTGTGTTTGTATGGCAACTTTAGGCTGAAGTACCAGTTCTGGTGTAACACGGGCTTCTCCTCAGAGCCCAGGGCTCTTTCCACTACTCCATGGGAAGGGTCTACACTCCCAACCCAGAGCTGTAAATGGACAGGTATAGAAACTGCCTCAGTCAGACCATCACATAGCCGTGGAAGCTAACATTTGGCACTAGAGCCAAATCAGCTTTGTAGTTGGAATCTAATGCATACACCTTGGGGTCAAACATTAAAACTTTTTTTTAATAAGTCAACTTAGCTTTTTTTTGTAAGTAATTCTTCTCATAGGATAGTGGAAATACAGCTTTCTGACCCTCTCGCTGGATGTGCCAACATGAACACAGAAATACAATAGAAAGTATATATTGGTCTGGGCCTCATTCCTGACACTGGGTTCCTAAAGCCCTGGGAATTTCCTGGGTAATAGCAGCATCTTTTAATGTAAGTAGGTGGTTCTGGGTGGGCTCTGCTTGGGTGCCTGAAAGGCAGAAAGCCCAAGCCATGACTAGAAGCTTGGAATTTTCAGCCTCACCCCTCCATTCTCCAGAGAAAGGGGAGCAGATAAAAACAGAGTTAATAATAGGTCATACCTGTGTCTCAACAATTGGAGTTTGGAGAGATTCAAGGTTGGTAAACACATCCATGTGGTGTACTGGGAGGGTGATGAGTCACAACCCCACAGGGATGAATGAAGCATTCTGCTGGCCCAAGGGAGATCCCTCACAGTAACAAAAAAGCGTTAGAAACCATTTCTCACATGCGGTAGACCTTCTGTAACCTCCATTGATCATGGCACCAGCTTCACTGGGCAAATCGTACAAGTCTTAATGAAAGGTAATGGATGTACCCCAGTTCGCTAATGCATTCATCTACTGAAGCACATCCTGATTTCCTTAGGTTTTTAGCCATTATGAATAGAGGTACTGTGTAAAATTGCATGGTGAATTTTGTTGAGACACAGTTTTTCAAAGCAGTTGTCTAAATAACAGCGATGCAATTCTTGGATCCTAAAGTGAGACTTATCTTTTCAATGGTAAGATAGTTTTTAATGGTTCTTTTTTGTTTTATGGATTTTTGTGTATCTTGAGTACAAATACTTTATAAAATATGTACTTGCCAACATTTTCTCCCAGTGCGTAATTTGTATTTGGGTTCTTTGAACAAGATTTTATAGAGTAGAAATCTTAATTCTAAAAATCCCACATGATGTATCCTTTTTCTTTTTTGTATATGGTTTTGGTGTTGGGGGTTAAAAGTCATCAGCAAGAGTGTATAGATTTTCTTTCTTTTACATAGTATTTTTATAATTTTGCACCTAAAAATTGTCTATGGAGAATGTTGAGTGAATTTTTGTGTAAGCTGTAAAGCTTGTGTGTACCTTCATTGCATTGTGTGTGTTCTCCAACAAATTATACAAGACATGGGAAATTCCTGCAAATTGGGGTTTGATTTTCCAAAATTTTGTTATTCATCAATCGAGCCACGAGAGGGCGCCACCTTCCTCGAGCTATGAGCCCTCGTCCCATATCACATAAAACTTAGAAATAAGTGGGTGTAGTCCGCCCACCGTGGCCCTCAGTCGACGCCATTGCCCTGTCTGTGGACCTCCGTGGCGCATGCGCGATCAGGCCCAGGACATCCTTCTGGTTCTGGTGGAATCCGGGATTCCTCAGGCTCCCGTGCGGCACCGTCCAGGACACTGCCGTCCGCGGCCGCCGTGAAAGCTCGGTTTTCTTAGGAGCCATGGGACGGAAAGGTGAGGAGAGGCTCCCCGTGCGTCGCCTGCAGAGCGCTCCCCTTCACGGGCCTGTGGAGGAAGGCCTGCAGCAGGGAAAGGCGTCTCAGTTGAATTTGGGGGAGCGGCTGACGCGACGGGTGGAGTTGAGGGGGCGGGTGAGTCCGGGACACAGCTGAGTCCGTGCCGGGGCGAGTGAGCCTCGCCCAGCGCGTCCCCGGAAGCCCGTGCACTGGATGGATTGGCCGCACCGGCGGGAGGCCCTCCAGGCTCCAGACGTCCTTCCTGACAATGCTCTGAGATGGTAATGGGGCAGAGGGCACTTGGTTGCTGAATGGCCTGCTTACCTGGGGTTCAGGTCTTGCGGTGTGCTGAGCACACAGGATGATTTCCTGAGAAGAGTCCCCAGTGTGGGGTCCGCCTGGGAGACTCTCCCCAGGCTAAGCACGGCACTGACACAGCCCAGCTTCCCGAGGGCTGCCCCCCATCCGTGGCCAGTGCCCGGGCCTCGTGTGCTGCCTCCAAGGGAAGAGCTGGATTGGTGAAGCAGAGGGCGCCCCGTGTTCTGTTACCACACCCGCTTCTGCTTGGGCGCCACACGGGGTCTTGGTTGCTGCAGCACTGCATTGTAATGGGATGAAAGGGTGACATGCTCCTGCTCTGCTTTCCCAGGACGGCTGTGGGGATGGGGTCCCGTCCAGTTCAACCAAGCCTGCAGGGTGTTTGCTTAGTTTCTGTGAGAAGTGCGATGGAATTTTGGTGAGGGTCGCAGGGGTTGTGCACTTTGCTGTGTGTGGAGGGACTTGTAACAACCTAACTCTTCCCGTCCACATCTGCAGGCTCCACAATTTACAGGTCTCCCACTTCCTCGGTTAAGTTTGTTCTTAGGTACCTGTAACTTCTGGAGAAAATTACTGAACTAAATATCTTTGAGCCGAAATCAGTCAAAGGGAGAAATAAAGTGGGAGAAACCCGTTTGTTACTTACTAGTAGTCATCCACTTCAGCTTGCCCGTGTCTGTCACAAGCAGGCTTCAGAAGAAGGGGCCCCACCAAACTTCTCCAGTCCAAATATGCCCTCGCTCTCCCTCGTAATTACCTGTTGATAGAGAGATGGGCTATTTCTCTCCACTTCTTGGAAGCACCTACTGATGTGGAGATGCACGAAGGCTAGGTGAGATACTATGGAAATACTACAGTTTTTTCCACAGCACTTTAGTCTTATTTATTTATTTCCTTGGTATCATTAATCTACAATGACATGAGCAACATTATGGTTACTAGTTTCCCCACATCATCAAGTCCTCAGCACACACCCCATACAGTCACTGAAAATCAGTGTAGTAAGATGCTGTAGAATCACTAGTCTTCTCTGTGATTGACAGCCATCCCCATACCTCTCCTGGCACATTATGTGGGCTAATCATAATGCATTTCCCCGCTTACCCTCCCTTCCCACCCTCCCTCCCCAGGGCCTTTCTCTTTGGTAACTGTTAGTCCATTCTTGTTTTCTGTGAATCTGCTGCTGGTTTGTTTCTTCCTTTTTTTTCTTTATTCTTACACTCCACGTATGAGTGAAATCATTTGGTACTTGACTTTTTCCGTCTGGCTTACTTCACTGAGCATAATACCCTCTAGCTCCATCCAAGTTGTTGCAAATGGTAGGAGTTGTTTTATTCTTACACAACACTTTCTTCTTTATGATGCACTTGTAAAGGGCATTATTTTCTTAATCTCTGATGGTTCGTTATTAGTGAATACAAGCAAACGACTTTTATAAGTTGGTTTGGTATCTTACAAGTTTACTGAATTCATTTTTAGTTCTAACAGGACTTTGGTGAAGTAGAGTGGGAAATTGGAATTCTAAAATTCCACTGTTTGTACCCCAGGTCTTCCCAACATCCAAGGCCAAGTGGCTGAAGGGGAACCTCCCACAGGCTTTCTAATGAGCCCTGGACCCCTGCAAGGTGCCATTTGTTTGAACTGGGTGGAAGGGCTTGGCCTCTCTTAACAGGATGTTATGTCTGCTGTGCTTTTCTTATGGTTATTTTGCAAACTAATTTACATTCCAGCAATTAAAACCTACAGAAAACTTGTTGTGTCAGTACAGATTCACTTTATACTGAATTTCCTAGCATCTCACTTTGCCACAGTTTCCACTTCACACGAAATTTCTGTGGTGTCTACCCCAAACAGGGACACGCTTCCAGGGAAACAACATCTGACTGCAAATGAGGGAAGTATTAGGGTCTCCACATGATAATCCAATGCACAGAACCACAACAGCTGTCACCATCCGCTCCAGCTTAGTGCACATGTCTTACTATCCTGATGCAGTTTCCTTTTTCTGGAACTGTTCCCGAGACTTTACCTCAGTTGGTTTCTCTGGGACTTTGAATAAGCAGGATCACATAATATTTGTCCTTCTTGGAGGGGCGCATTTCCATGAGCATAATGGCTTTGTGGGTCCATCTGTGCAGCAGGTTCTAGGACTCCTTGTTTACTCCACTGTGTAGAGACCACATTGCTTTCATCTGTCTGTGGTCACCCGGGTCGTCTCCCCATTTTGGCTGTTGTTACTCATGCAGCTGTAAACAGAGGTGTGAAATATCTACATCCCTGCTTCCATGTCATTTGCGCAAATGCCCTGAAATGGAATTGCTAATTATATGTTAACTATGCTCGATTTTTGGGGGACACTCTTCACACACAGTGTTTTCAAATCAGCTTTGGACCATTCTTCTTTATTTCTATATTTGGCAGAATAATGTAGTTTATGGATCAACCCTGTTTTGTTCATCTGTTCATCCCTTGATGGGCATTTGAGTTGTTTCTACCTTTTTACTGTGGTGAGCAGTGATGCTAAGAACTCTTGGACCAGTTTCTGTTTGAACAGCATTTTCATTTCTCTGTGGTATTTATCTAGGATCGGTTCTTTACCCACAATTAGGTAACTGTATTATATATTATGAGGAAATGCCAAGCTGTTGTATACAAGCTGCATGTTTTATATTTCCACAAGCCAAGGTTAGGGGCTCTAATTCCTATGCATCCTTGGTAACATGTGATTTTGAATTTCCCTGAGTATGGCCAATGCCATGTGCTTGCATTGGGTGGGGGTCTCTGTGGTCTAATTTGCATTTCCATAGCAACTGATGCTGTGTGAGACCTCTTCATGTGCTTGTTGAACATTTGTATGTCTTACTTGGAATCTTAATCCACTTTAAACATTTGTCTTTTCTTGTTGCCTTGTACTAGTTTGTGGTGTTTCCTGGGTTACAGGCTCTTTTAAGATGTACAACGTGGAGATATTTCCTTTCATTATGTGACTGTTTTTTCACTTTCTGGTTGGTGACTTTTAACGCAGAAAAGTTTTTAATTTTATGCTCTCTTCTGTTGCTTGTCCTTTGGTGTCAGATCTGAGAAATCATGGCTAAATCCAAGGTCATGAACGTTTATCCTCATGTTTTCTTCCAGACTCTGTTGTTTTTTAAATATTATGTAAGCCCTTTGTCTTTTCTGAGTTAATTTTTGTATGTGATATGTGTTAAGGGTTCAGTTTCATTCATCTGCATATGGACAGCTATTTGCCCAGCACCGTTAGCAAGGAAGACAATTCTTTCCCTAATTTAATTTTGTCCACCCTTGTCAGAAAGCAAGTGACTGTATATAGTTTGGGTCACTTCTGGGCTTTCCACTCACTTCTGTTGATCTGTGCATACAGTTGACCCTTGGACAAAATGGGGGGTTGTATAGCTGACATCCCACAGAGTCAGAATACACATAAAATATCTCTCTCCCCCCAAACTTAAGTATTATCCTAATCTCATTGCTTATTTTTACTGGAAGATTTACCAATAATATAAAGAGTTAACACATACTTTGTACATTACACATGTTTTGTGCTGTATTATAACTGTAAGGTAAGCTAGAAAAATCAAGTGTTTTTAATTGTCTTAAGTCTTATGTGAGAGGTACCCTCCCTATACCAAGAGGAAAGGAAAATCCTTTTCTTTGAAGACAAAGGGACAGAAAGAGGAATCTTAATGAGCAGGCCTTGATAAGTTCCCCTATTTACGACACTATCTCATACTCCTGAACCTGTCATATTTCTCCACAATTGTCCACTCCTTATCAAACCCAGCACAAATTGCTCAGGGCCAACTGCTTCTCTGGGTCTTCACTTCCTTGTGAAGTCTCCCATATCACATAAAACCTATTAATAAATGGGTGTGCTTTTCTCTGGTTAATCTTTGTCAGTTTCATTTTCAGACCCAGCAACCCTAAGAGGGTCAAGAACAACACCCCCAGCCCTTGCAGTGTTCCCAGTTGATACTAAGCACAGCACTCTACAGTGGGCATTATTCTATCTCTCAGATTTGTAAATTGAAGCTCCAAGCATTTAGATGACTGGTCTAAGATAGGGCTGCCAGTCTTGGGGTAAAAACACAGGATATAGTTCAGATGATAGCAAGAATTATGTTAATATAAGTATGTCCAAAAAATTATTTGTTCTGTGAAATTCAAATTTAACTTGTGTTTCTATGGCAACTTTAGACAAAAGTCCCAGTTCTTTTGTAAGATAGGCTTTTTCTCTGAGCCCAGGGCTCTTTCTACCACTACAAGGGAGGGGCCTACACTCCCCACCCAGACCTGCGAATGGACAGTCATAGAAACTGCCTCGGTCAGACCCTCAAAAAGCTGTGGAAGCTAATACTTGTCACTACACCCATATAGACTTTTAGTTGGAATCTAATCCATACACGTTGGGGTAAAACATTATAACATTTTAAAGAATTAAACAGTTTTTGTTGTAAATCCTCCTTATCCAAGGATAGCAGAAGCAAAACTTCCTGACTCTCTTCCTGGAATGTGCCACTGTGAACACAGAAATACAACAGAAAACATATTCTGGTCTTTGCCTCATTCCTGATCCTGGGCTCCTAAATCCTTGGGAATCTCCTGGGTAAGAGATTCTTTTATACTAAGTAGGTGGTTCTGGGTGGGTTCTGCTCAGGTGTCTGACAGGCAGAAAGCCCATGCCATGATTAGAAAGTTGGAATTTTCAGCCTCAACCCTCCATTCTCCAGAGAAAGTTGAGGAGAAAAAAATGGAGTTAATAATACATCATACAAGTGTCTCAAAATATGGATTTTGGAGAGCCTCCAGGTTGGCAAACACATCCATGTTGTGTACTGGGAGGGCGATGTGTTCCAACCCCACAGGGAAGAATGAAGCCTTCTCCTGGCCCAAGGCCAAAGCCTTCATAATTACAAAGAAGCTGTTAGAAACCATTTCTCATTTGCGGTACACCTGTGAGCAACAGTGATCAAGGCACCAGCTTCACTGGGCAAATCACTGTACATTTCACTGTACAAATTGTAGTGAAATGTAATGGATGTACCCCAATTTGCCAAAGCATTCATCTGCTGAAACACATCCTGATTTCTTTAAGTTTTTAGCCTTTATGAATAGAGCTATTATGTAAAACTGCATGGTGGCTTTTGTTGGGACATAGTTTTTCAAAGCAGTTGTATAAATACTGGTGATGCAATTCTTGAATGTCATGTTGAGACCTTTTTTAATTGTAAATTTTTTTTTTTTTTTTTTTTTATGTAGTATATCTTCTTTATTCATTCATGTATTCATGGACACTTTGGTTGCTACATTGAATTTTTTTTTTTTTTTTTTTTTTTTTTTAGATAATTATTTTTTATTGAAGGGTAGTTGACACACAGTATTACATTACATTAGTTTCAGGTGTACAACACAGTGATTCAACATTTATATACATGATAACTCTAAGTACCAGCTATCACCATACCAAGTTGTCACAATATTTTGACTACATTCCTTATGCTATACATTACATCCCGGTTGCTTATTTATTTTACAATTGGAAGTGTGTACTTTTTCTTGGTTGTTGTTGTTAGGGCATCTCTCATTTTTATTGATCAAATGGTTGTTAACAACAATAAAATTCTGTATAGGGGAGTCAATGCTCAATGCACAATCATTAATCCACCCAAAGCCTAATTTTCGTCAGTCTCCAGTCTTCTGAAGCATAACGAACAAGTTCTTACATGGAGAACAAATTCTTACATAGTGAATAAGTTACATGGTGAACAGTACAAGGGCAGTCATCACAGAAACTTTTGGTTTTGCTCATGCATTATGAACTATAAACAGTCAGTTCAAATATGAATACACATTTGATTTTTATACTTGATTTATATGTGGATACCACATTTCTCTCTTTACCATTTTTAATAAGATGCTGAAGTGGTAGGTAGATACAACATAAAGGTAGAAAACATAGTTTAGTGTTGTAAGAGAGCAAATGTATATGATCAGGTGTGTGCCTGTAGACCATGTGTTAATCCAAGCTAGACAAGGGCAATAAAACATCCACATATGCAGAAGATTTCTCTCAGAACAGGGGGGGTGAGGTTCTAAGCCTCACCTCTGTTGATCCCCAATTTCTCACCTGATGACCCCCCAGCGACTGTGCCTGTCTTAGGTTGTTCCTCCCTTGAGGAATCTTACCCGTCTCTGGCTAACCAGTCATCTTCCGGGGCCATACAGGGAAATGTTAAGTTGGTAAGTGAGAGAGAAGCCTTATTGTTTGAAATGGTTAGCTTTTTATTTCTTTGCATATTTATGCCCTGTGGCTTCTATGCCCAGCATTTGTCTTGAGGTATCTTTACCACTTGGAGGAGTTATGATACTCGGTAAATTTGATATGAGGCACGAATTCTATTTAAGAATTCGTTGTAATTAGGAAGGAAGAAGAAAAGCTATAGAAGTAGCAGGCGGAAGAAAACATGGGAAGATTGATTATTTCTTTGACATATCTTCTTGTAGAGTAACTTCAGCATGTATATATTTTAAGCTACTACTTAAATTGCGCACACACATTAACATAATAGGAGTATAGTTACACAACCAAAGCATACCTGCAATTACCAGCCATCTCCAGCGAAACCAAGAAAACCAGTTAGGCACCCTAGGCATTTGTGAAAACTTATCAATGATATGATGGTTATTATCTAACTGAATTTGAATAGTTTGAGAAAAATCAGACAAATTAAAACAACCCATTCCTGGGCACTGTTCACATCCCATATGTTCTTTTAACAGTAAATAGTCTGTAGTTGTAAGATTTTGGAGCGCTACAACTTGCACTTCTCCTAATTCTTGGTTGAGTTCCAACAGTATAGATCCAGTCAAATTTGCTGTTTTACTGTATGCACAGGCCAGCCTAGATATCTCCTTCATTCCCATGGCAAGTCCAGGAGCTGGTGGGATGAGTGCATCTACAGCTGTAGCAGTGCGTGGATCTTTGTTGGGGTTTTTTGATGATCATCTTCTGGCATGAGTCTTCCCGAGAGTGCTGATGTTGGAAGTTCTCTTTCATATCGTTTCTTAGTTCATTTTCGGGGTAGCCAAATTAGGCCTTGATCCTCTGTATAAACACAAACAGACACTTTGCCTACACTTTTATATGTCCTTTATATTATTGTGTAGAACTCATTAGAGGTCACCACATAGGAACTGCATTTTTTTTTTTAATCATTAATCTACACTTACATGACGAATACTTACGAATACTTTGTTTACTAGGCTCTCCCCTATACCAGGTCCCCCCTATATACTCCTTTACAGTCACTGTCCATCAGCGTAGCAACCTGTTGTAGAATCACTACTTGTCTTCTCTGTGTTGTACAGCCCTCCCCTTTCTCCCACCCCGCTATGGATGCTAATCTTAATACCCCCCTACTTCTCCCCCCCTTATCCCTCCCTACCCACCCATCCTCCCCAGTCCCTTTCCCTTTGGTACCTGTTAGTCCATTCTTGAGTTCTGTGATTCTGCTGCTGTTTTGTTCCTTCAGTTTTTCCTTTGTTCTTATATTCCACAGATGAGTGAAATCATTTGGTATTTCTCTTTCTCTGCTTGGCTTGTTTCACTGAGCAAAATACCCTCCAGCTCCATCCATGTTGCTGCAAATGGTTGGATTTGCCCTTTTCTTATGGCTGAGTAGTATTCCATTGTGTATATGTACCACATCTTCTTTATCCATTCATCTATCGATGGACATTTAGGTTGCTTCCAATTCTTGGCTATTGTAAATAGTGCTGCGATAAACATAGGGGTGCACTGATCTTTCTCATACTTGATTGCTGCATTCTTAGGGTAAATTCCTAGGAGTGCAATTCCTGGGTCAAATGGTAAGTCTGTTTTGAGCATTTTGATGTACCTCCATACTGCTTTCCACAATGGTTGAACAAGTTTACATTCCCACCAGCAGTGTAGGAGGGTTCCCCTTTCTCCACAGCCTCGCCAACATTTGTTGTTGTTTGTCTTTTGGATGGCAGCCATCCTTACTGGTGTGAGGTGATACCTCATTGTAGTTTTAATTTGCATTTCTCTGATAATTAGCGATGTGGAGCATCTTTTCATGTGTCTGTTGGCCATCTGTATTTCTTTTTTGGAGAACCGTCTGTTCAGTTCCTTTGCCCATTTTTTAATTGGGTTATTTGTTTTTTGTTTGTTGAGGCGTGTGAGCTCTTTATATATTCTGGACGTCAAGCCTTTATCGGATGTGTCATTTTCAAAGATATTCTCCCATACTGTAGGGTTTCTTTTTGTTCTATTGATGGTGTCTTTTGCTGTACAGAAGCTTTTCAGCTTAATATAGTCCCACTTGTTCATTTTTGCTGTTGTTTTCCTTGCCCGGGGAGATATGTTCAAGAAGAGGTCACTCATGTTTATGTCTAAGAGGTTTGTGCCTATGTTTTCTTCCAAGAGTTTAATGGTTTCATGACTTACATTCAGGTCTTTGATCCATTTTGAGTTTACTTTTGTATATGGGGTTAGACGATGGTCCAGTTTCATTCTCCTACATGTAGCTGTCCAGTTTTGCCAGCACCATCTGTTGAAGAGACTGTCATTTCGCCATTGTATGTCCATGGCTCCTTTATCAAATATTAATTGACCATATATGTCTGAGTTAATGTCTGGATTCTCTAGTCTGTTCCATTGGTCTGTGGCTCTGTTCTTGTGCCAGTACCAAATTGTCTTGATTACTATGGCTTTATAATAGAGCTTGAAGTTGGGGAGTGAGATCCCCCCTACTTTATTCTTCTTTCTCAGGATTGCTTTGGCTATTCGGGGTCTTTGGTGGTTCCATATGAATTTTTGAATTATTTGATCCAGTTCATTGAAGAATGTTGCTGGTAGTTTCATAGGGATTGCATCAAATCTGTATATTGCTTTGGGCAGGATGGCCATTTTGACGATATTAATTCTTCCTAGCCATGAGCATGGGATGCGTTTCCATCTGTTAGTGTCCCCTTTAATTTCTTTTAAGAGTGACTTGTAGTTTTCAGAATATAAGTCTTTCACTTCTTTGGTTAGGTTTATTCCTAGGTATTTTATTTTTTTTGATGCAATTGTGAATGGAGTTGTTTTCCTGATTTCCCTTTCTGTTGGTTCATTGTTGGTATATAGGAAAGCCACAGATTTCTGTCTGTTGATTTTGTATCCTGCAACTTTGCTGTATTCCGATATCAGTTCTAGTAGTTCTGGGGTGGAGTCTTTAGGGTTTTTTATGTACAGTATCATGTCATCTGCAAATAGTGACAGTTTGACTTCTTCTTTGCCAATCTGGATTCCTTGTATTTTTTTGTTTTGTCTGATTGCCGTGGCTAGGACCTCTAGTACAATGTTAAATAACAGTGGGGAGAGTGGGCATCCCTGTCTAGTTCCCGATCTCAGCGGAAATGCTTTCAGCTTCTCGCTATTCAATATAATGTTGGCTGTGGGTTTTTCATAGATGGCCTTTATTATGTTGAGGTACTTGCCCTCTATTCCCATTTTGCTGAGAGTTTTTATCATGAATGGATGTTGAACTTTGTCAAATGCTTTTTCAGCATCTATGGAGATGATCATGTGGTTTTTGTCTTCCTTTTTGTTGATGTGGTGGATGATATTGATGGACTTTCGAATGTTGTGCCATCCTTGCATCCCTGGGATGAATCCCACTTGGTCATGGTGTACGATGGTTTTGATGTATTTTTGAATTCGGTTTGCTAAAATTTTGTTGAGTATTTTTGCGTCTACGTTCATCAGGGATATTGGTCTATAGTTTTCTTTTTTGGTGGTGTCTTTGCCTGGTTTTGGTATTAGGGTGATGTTAGCTTCATAGAATGAGTTTGGGAGTATCCCCTCCTCTTCTATTTCTTGGAAAACTTTAAGGAGAATGGGTATTATGTCTTCCCTGTATGTCTGATAAAATTCCGAGGTAAATCCATCTGGCCCGGGGGTTTTGTTCTTTGGTAGTTTTTTGATTACCGCTTCAATTTCGTTGCTGGTAATTGGTCTGTTTAGATTTTCTGTTTCTTTTTGGGTCAGTCTTGGAAGGTTGTATTTTTCTAGGAAGTTGTCCATTTCTCCTAGGTTTCCCAGCTTGTTAGCATATAGGTTTTCATAGTAGTCTCTAATAATTCTTTGTATTTCTGCGGGATCTGTTGTGATTTTTCCTTTCTCATTTCTGATACTGTTGATTTGTGTTGACTCTCTTTTCCTCTTAATAAGTCTGGCTAGAGGCTTATCTATTTTGTTTATTTTCTCGAAGAACCAGCTCTTGGTTTCATTGATTTTTGCTATTGTTTTATTCTTCTCAATTTTATTTATTTCTTCTCTGATCTTTATTATGTCCCTCCTTCTGCTGACCTTAGGCCTCATTTGTTCTTCTTTTTCCAATTTTGATAGTTGTGACATTAGACCGTTCATTTGGGATTGCTCTTCCTTTTTTAAATATGCTTGGAGTGCTATATACTTTCCTCTTAAGACTGCTTTTGCTGCGTCCCACAGAAGTTGGGGCTTAGTGTTGTTGTTGTCATTTGTTTCCATATATTGCTGGATCTCCATTTTGATTTGGTCATTGATCCATTGATTATTTAGGAGCGTGTTGTTTAGCCTCCATGTGTTTGTGAGCCTTTTTGCTTTCTTTGAACAGTTTATTTCTAGTTTAATGCCTTTGTGGTCTGAAAAGTTGGTTGGTAGGATTTCAATCTTTTGGAATTTACTGAGGCTCTTTTTGTGTCCTAGTATGTGGTCTATTCTGGAGAATGTTCCATGTGCACTTGAGAAGAACGTGTATCCTGTTGCTTTTGGATGTAGAGTTCTGTAGATGTCTATTAGGTCCATCTGTTCTAGTGTGTTGTTCAGTGCCTCTGTGTCCTTACTTATTTTCTGTCTGGTGGATCTGTCCTTTGGAGTGAGTGGTGTGTTGAAGTCTCCTAGAATGAATGCATTGCATTCTATTTCCTCCTTTAGTTCTGTTAATATTTGTTTCAGGTATGTTGGTGCTCCTGTATTGGGTGCATATATATTTATAATGGTTATATCCTCTTGATGGACTGAGCCCTTTATCATTATGTAATGTCCTTCTTTGTCTTTTTTTACTTTCTTTATTTTGAAGTCTGTTTTGTCTGATACCAGAATTGCAACACCTGCTTTCTTCTCTCTGTTGTTTGCTTGAAATATCTTTTTCTATCCCTTGACTTTAAGTCTGTGCGCGTCTTTGGGTTTGAGGTGAGTCTCTTGTAAGCAGCATATGGATGGATCTTGCTTTTTTATCCATTCTATTACTCTGTGTCTTTTGATTGGTGCATTCAGTCCATTTACATTTAGGGTGATTATTGAAAGGTATGAATTTATTGCCATTGCAGGCTTTAAGTTTGTGGTTACCAAAGGTTTAGGGTTAGCTTCTTTACTGTCTTACTGTCTAACTTAACTCGCTTGTTGAGCTATTATAAACACAATCTGATGATTCTTTATTTCTCTCCCTTCTTATTCCTCCTCCTCCCTTCTTCATATGTTGGGTGTTTTGTTGTGTGCTCTTTTTAGGAGTGCTCCCATCTAGAGCAGTCCCTGTAGGATGCCCTGTAGAGGTGGTTTGTGGGAGGCAAATTCCCTCAACTTTTGCTTGTCTGGGAATTGTTTAATCCCTCCTTCATATTTAAATGATATTCGTGCTGGATACAGTAGTCTTGGTTCGAGGCCCTTCTGTTTCATTGCATTAAGTATATCATGCCATTCTCTTCTGGCCTGTAGGGTTTCTGTTGAGAAGTCTGATGATAGCCTGATGGGTTTTCCTTTGTAGGTAACCTTTTTTTTCTCTCTGGCTGCTTGTAATACTTTGTCCTTGTCTTTGATCTTTGCCATTTTAATTATTATGTGTCTTGGTGTTGCCCTCCTTGGATCCCTTGTCATGGGAGTTCTGTGTACCTCTGTGGTCTGAGAGGCCATTTCTTCCCCTAGTTTGGGGAAATTTTCAGCAATTATTTCTTCAAAGACATTTTCTATCCCCTTTTCTCTCTCTACTTCTTCTGGAATGCCTATGATTCTTAAATTATTTCTTTTATATTGATCACTCAGCTCTCTTAAAATTCTTTCATTCCTGGAGATCCTTTTATCTCTCTCTGCATCAGCTTCTCTGCGTTCCTGTTCTCTGTTTTCTAGTCCATTAATGGTCTCTTGCATCTCGTCCATTCTGTTTTGAAGTCCTTCCAGAGCTTGTTTTATTTCTGAATTCTCCTTCCTTAGTTCTTGCATATTTCTCTGCAAGTCCATCAGCATGGTTATGACTTTTGTTTTGAATTCTTTTTCAGGTAGACTGGCTAAATCTATCTCCCCAGATTCCTTCTCAGGGGAAGATGTAGCAGATGCCGAAGCTGTCTGGGTTAGTCTTGTCTGAATCATATTTTTTTGCCTTTTCATGTTGACAGGTGCTATTGACTGTCAGCTGGGAGGGCCAAAATTTTCACTTACTACTGGCCTTTCTTTACTTGGGCAACTGCGACCCCTAGTGGCTTGTGTTGGGTAATTGCGTGTAGAGTGGGTCTTTGTGTCTTGCCTGGCCGGAAGGGAGAAATTTCCCTTTCTGTGGGCGGAATTTGTCTCAGGCTGCTTCTCTGCTTTCGCAGCGCCCGGTGGGGTGATGGATGGGGGGCTGCTTGACTGTTTGCCTCCGTGAGTGGTCTCAGAGCTGTTGCCCAGGGGGTTAGTGCACCCGGTTTTCCCTGTAATTTCCAGCTGCTGTACTGTGACCTGGGTTGTTTCCGTCAAGCTGTTAAGTCCCTGTCCCTTTAAGACTTTCAAAAAAGCCCCCGCTTTTCTTTGTCACAGGGGCATCAGCTTCAGCACCCGCTCTGAGGTCTACCCCCTGTTCTCCCAGTATCCAGGGCCCCCTGGGCATATACTGTGTCTGCGCTCTGGCCCGGATGGCTGGGGCTGGGTGTTCGGCAGTCCTGGGCTCCGTCTCCCTCCCGCTCTGCCTATTGTTCTCCCGCCGGGAGCTGGGGGGAGGGGCGCTCGCGTCCCGCAGGGCCGGGGCTTGTATCTTACCCCTTTCACCAGTCGCTGGGTTCTCGCTGGTGTAGCTGCAGTCTGGCCACTGTCCTGCGTCTTCTGGTCTCTCTTTTAGGGCTAGTTGTGTTTGTTGTATTTTCAAAAGTATATATGTTTTTGGGAGGAGATTCCCACTGTCCTACTCACGCCGCCATGTTGGCTCCGCCTCTGTAAAATATTTTTAATGGCTCATTTTTGTTTTATGTATCTTTGTATATCTTGAGTACAAATCCTTTATCAAAAATGTATTTTGCAAATATTATCTTTTAGTTTGTGTCTTGTGTTTGGGTTCTCTGAGCAAGGTCTTTTAGAGTAGAAATTAAAACTCTATAAAGCACATGTGATTATTTTTCTTTTGTGGATAAGCCTTTGGTGTTGGGTTCATCAGGGTTGTGTAGATTTTCTTGCTTTACCTACAAATTTTATAATTTTGCATCTAAAATTTGACTATAAAAAATTTTTTTATAAGTGTACCACTAAAAATTATTTTTAATTAAAGTATTATTGACATACACTCTTATGAAGGTTTCACATGAAAGAACACTGCGGTCACTACATCCGCCCATATTATCAAGTCCCGTCCATTCCTCATTGCAGTCACTGTCCATCAGTGTAGTAAGATGCCGCAGAGTCACTTCTTGTCTTCTCTGTTCTACACTGTCTTCTCTGTGGTCCCCCACACCATGTGTGCCAATCATAATACCCCTCAATACCCTTCTCCCTCCGTTTTCACCTGCCCTCCCACACCCCTCCCCTTTGGTAACTGCTAGTCCCTTCTTGGAGTCTGTGAGTCCGCTGCTGTTTTGGTCCTTCATATTTACTTTGCCGTTATACTCCACAAATGAGGGAAATCATTTGGCATTTGTCTTTCTCCACCTTGCTTATTTCACTGAGCATAATATCTTCCAGCTCCAACTATGTTGTTGCCTATGGTAGGATATGTTTTTTCCTATGACTAAGAAGTATTCCATTGTGTTTATGTACCACACCTACTTTATTCATTGATCTCCTGATGGACACCTAGGTTGCTTCAATATCTTGGCTCTTGTAAAAAGTGCTGCAACAAATATAGTGGTGCATATGTCTTTTGGAATCTGAGAAACTGTATTCTTTGGGTAAATTCCTAAGAGTGGAATTACCGGGTCAAATGGTATTTCTATTTTTAGTTTTCTAAGGAACATGCCTATGGGGAATTTCGAGTTAATTTTGGTGTAACTTGTAAAGCCTTTGCCTACTTCATTTCATTCATTTCACACTTAAAGTGGAGAAGACACAAGAAATTTGTGCCCATTGTGGCATGAATTTCCAAAGATTTGTGGTTCATCAGTTTAGTCACAAGGGGGCACCACCTTCACTGAGTTGTAAGCACGCATCCTGCAATGCTCACCGTGACCCGCAAGCGGCGCCTCTGCCCTCTTTGTGTATCAGCAGAGCTCATGCGCTGTCAGGACGCAGGCCTTTTCTCCCGGCTCTGACCGGTGCCGGTATTGCTCCGGATCCCCTGCAGCTCCGTGACACCGCGGGCCGCGTCCACAGGGGCACCTCGGTTTCCTTAGGAGCTGCAGTATGGAAAGGTAAGGAGAAGCTTTCCGTGCATATCCTACTGAGCGCTCCTCTTCAGGGGCCGGGAGAGGAAGGCCTGCGATGGTTAACTGAGTATTTGTGGAGTCTGGGCCACGACGGGTGCAGCTGAGTTCAGGGTGTGGCGGACGGCACTCAGGGAGAGTTCGGGCCCGTGCTGAGACAGGGCTGGGGAGGGTATGTGGTGTCCAGCGCTTCCCCGGCAGCCTGTGTCTCCACGCTGCGTGCCTCGGGCCCCTTGCAGTGGGTGGATTGTCCACACCTGCGGGACATCTTCCAGGCTGCAGGCATCCTTCCTAACAAGGCTCTGAAATGAGAATGGGGGCGGAGGGGAGTTGGCTGCTTAAGCGGCTCGCTTACCTGTGCTTCGGCCTTTGCTGAGCGCCCAGCACACAGGGTGGTTTCTTGCGAAGGGTCCCCGAGGTGGGGTCCACCTGGGAGGAACCCCTGGGCACAGCATGGTGCTGAACCAGCCTGGCTCCTTGAGGGTGGCCAACACCCACTGCCTGCGACCGGGGCCAAGTGAGCCGGTTCTTCATGCCGAGCAGGTTGGGGGATGAAGGGCACTTGGTGTTCTGTTTAGACTCCCGCTTCTGCTTGGGCGAAACATGGGGTCTCCGTTGCTACAGGTCCACAGTGTAGTGGGAGGTCACGGCACGATGCCCGGGCTCTGCTTTCTCACGTCGGCTGTGGGGATGGGGTCCTGTGTGGTTCTATCCAGCCTGTTGGGTGTTTGCTTCTTTGTGAAGTGTGGTGGAATTTCGATTGGGGGTTCCACGGAGTCTGAAGGTTCCTGTTGGTCGACAGGACTTGTAATAACCTAACCCACCCCCGCCCCATCCTGGTCTGCAGTGTCCACAGTGTTTAGGCCTCAAGCTTCAAGCCTCCCGCCTCATTGGTTAGGCTTCTCCTTAGGTACTTCATTCTTTACGATGCAGTTGTAAAGGGCATTGTTTTCTTAATGTCTCTTCCTGACGGTTCGTTATTGGTGAACAGAAGTAAACAACTTCTGTATGTTGATTTTGTATCCTGCTAGATTATTGATTTTATTTTTAGCTGTAACAGGTTTTTGGTGGAGCAGTGTGGAAACTGGAATTTAAAAATCCCAGTGTTCCACTCCAGGTCGTCCCAACACCCAAGCCCAGTGTCTGCAAGGGAATTTTAACACGTTCCTTGTAGTGACTCCCGCAGGCTAAGTAGTGGTCCACTTCGGGTGAACTGAATGGGGAGGGCTTGGCCTCTGTGACAGGGTGTGATGTCTGCTCTGCTTTTCTGGTGCAGGACCGACGTGGTTGTTCTGCAAAATAATTTACTTTCCAGCAATTTCAAGCACACAGAAAACTTGCAGTGTCTGTACAAACACTCTTTACACTAAATGTCCCATGGTCCCACTTTACCACACCTGCCACTTCACACAAAGTTCTCTTGGCCTCCACCCTAAATAGGGACAAGTTTATAGGGAGCCACCACCTGACCCTAAATGAGGGATTATGGTCTCCACATGATAATCCAGTGCACAGACCCAGCACAGCTGTTTCCATCTACCCCAGCTGTGTGCAAATGTCTTTCTATTCTGATCACATTTCCTTTTTCTGGAACTCTTCCAGGGACATTAGCACAGATGGGCTCCACCAGATCTCACGTAAGTGGGATCACATAGTATTCATCCTTCTGTGACTGGCGCATTTCACTGAGAAAATTGGCTTTAGGATTCATCCATGCAGCAGGTGCCAGGATGCCCTTGTTCACTCCACTGTGTGGAGAGGACACTTTGTTCATCCATTTGTCTGTGGACACGTGGGTCTTCTCCACCTTTTAACCATTGTGAGTCATGCAGTTGTGAGCATAGGTGTCCAAATATCTAAGTCCCTGCTTTTGGCAGATGCCCTGTTGTTTAGGCAGATGCCCTGAAATGGAATTCCTGCTCATATATTAACTGTATCTTCAAGTTTCTGGGGACACCTTCCCCACTCTCCACACCGTTTTCCAGGAGGCTGTGGACCATTTTCCTTACTCTATATGGCAGAAAAATACTGTTTATGGATCAACCCGTTTTTATCCATCCATTCACCCCTTGATGGGCATTGGGTTGTTTCTGACTTTTTGCTGTGCTGATCAATGCTGCCAAGAACTCGTGGGCCAGTTTCTGTTTGAACATCATAGTCATTTCTTTGAAGTATTATCTAGGAGTGGATGTAGAACCACAATTAAGTAATTGTATTTTACCTTTATGAGGAAACACCAAGGTGTTGTACACAGGCTGCACGTGTTACATTTCCACAAGCAAAGGTTAGGGGCTCCAGTTCTTCTGCATCCTTGGCAATGTGTGATTTTCAGTTTTCCTGAATATAGCCATTCCCATGTGTGTGCAGGGAATTCTATGGGACACCTTTCCATGTGCTTGTTGGAGCATTTGTATGTCTTGGAGTCTCTCATCCATTTAAAAAGTTGGGATGTTATCTTGTTGCACTGTACAAGTTCATGGTGTATTCTGGATAACAGGCTCTTGTCAGATGTACAGTGTGCAGATATTTTCCTCTATTCCGTGACTTTTTCACTTCTTGGTTGGAATCTTTTGATGCAGAAAAGATTTTAATTTGGAGGAAATTAATTTATTCTTTCTCTTGTTGCTTGTACTTTGGTTTCAGATCTGAGAAACCATAGCTAAATCCAAGGTCATGAAGACTTATCCCCATGTTTTACCTATTACATGTAAGCCGTTATGTATTTTGAGTTAATTTTTGTATGTGATATAAGTTAGGATTCATTTTCATTCTTCTGCATGTAGACAGGAGGTTGCCAAGCACCATTTACTGGAAAGACACTTTCTCTCCATAAGTTAATGTTGTCCACCCTTGTCAGAAATCAACTGGATATTTCCATTCAGGTATGTTGATCTTTATATACAGTCGTCCCTTGAACAACATGGGGGCTAGTGGTGCTGACTCCCCCACAGAATCACAATCTACATAAAACATGTGACTCTGCCAAACCTTTGTTATCCTAAAACTGATTGCCTATTTTGCCTGGAAGCCTTACCAATAATATAAACACTCGATTAACAATATTTTGTACATTATACCTACTATGTGCTATATTCTTACAGTAAAGTAAGCTAGAGAAAAGGTAACGTTTCAAATTGTTGACTTAACATTTTCCCAACATATTTGCGGGGAAAAATCAGTTTAAGTGGACCTGTGGAGTTCACATGAGTACTGTCCAAGGGTCAGCTGTGTATCTTTATGACAGTGTCACAGTGTTTCATTTACTGCTCACTTTGTACTAAGATTAGATTTTGGGAAGCCTGTGCCTCCAGCTTTGATTTTCTTTTTCAAGATTCTGCTCAAGGGCTCATTGTGGTCCCTTGCAATTTAATATGTGACAGGATCAGCAGGAGCAATTCTTCCTAAAAAGCTTTGGGAATTTTCATAGGAACCACATTGAGTCTGTAGGGTGCATTTGTGCCATTGCCATCTTAGAGATATTAAGTCTGCCATCACCACAGCAGGACCTTACATTTATTTTGCTTTTCTTTATTTTTCCTATCATCAATGTTTTATAATTTTAAATGCATAATACTTGCACTTAAACTAAGTCTGCTCCCATGTATATTATTAATGTTGACATTATTTAGTAGAGAATTTAAAAATTCCTTTTTTGATTATTCATTGCTAATGTATACAAGGAAAACATGTTTGTGTAATGTTCTTCTTTCTTGTAACTTCCCTTAGTTAATTTAGAACCTTACATTTGGAATTTAAGGGTTCAGAGCGTGGGGATTTAAGAATTTCGATATTTAGGATTAAAATAATACTGCCTAATATTTAATAAATGGAAGATTGGAACACAGTGAAGAGTAGGGTTTGTCATAGGGGTATTGTTTGAAATAAGACAATAGGAAGAGAAGTGGTTAGTACTATGGATAGAGTACATGAACGGGTTAGTGTATGGGAATGGGTTAGTGTTAGGGTTAGGGTAATGTGATGGAGTGAGGCTATCAAATAAAGCTAGGAGGCTTCAAACAAAATCCAGCCCTTTTCGACAACTTCCTCAGACTTTGCAGGCATGAAAGTGGTCTCAGGCTGCCTGGTAGTTCTGCTGGGTTCAGAACCCTAGGTGGGAAATCTTTCTGGCCACCCAGATTTATTATCATCTGCTCTCCAGTGCTGCAGTGGACAAGTCTGAGGTCGTTTTCCTTGATATTTTGCATGTTTTTGTCATTTTCTTCTGTGCTAGTTTTTTAGGTATCTTACTCATGTTTTTCCGAGAAATTCTTGGTGAATTAACCACAATGTAAACTATTTTTCCTTCATTGAGTTGACTGCTCAGTGGGTCCTTATAACCTAAGAATTATGTTTTTGAGTTATTTAATATGTTCTTATAGTATTTCCTTTGAAGATTTTCCCTTTTTCCCTTTTTTTTGACTGCATATTAATTTTGGTATAAAACTTTTCAATATTGACTTTCCAGTGTTCTTAACTTTTTTTTTGTATTGTCCCCTTCTCTAAATTTTTATTCTCCTTTCCGTGAGATTTCTTTAACCTCTGAATCCTTCCCTTGATTTTTTTGTTTCTTTTCCATTCTTCCTGATTTTTTTCTTTTAAATAATAGGCTCTTATGTGATGAATGCAGCATCTTAGCTCAATGGAGATATTAAATATGATTTCTTTGAAGTTTTCTTCTTTTACCAGTATTGTCTGTTTCCACTATTATACTTTTTTTCACGTTATTTTGGTCTTTTCTCCTAATTATTGTGGGCTTACTCAGATGTCTGGTGATCCTTCTCTTTCGCTTATTTAAGAGGTGAGGCACTGGAGATCTATCAAGAAATGGAGTGTGCCCATTTGTGGCACGTGCGCCTATATGTCTGTGGGCTTGTTTTCTGCCAGACTTTGTAGGGTGACTGGGTCCCCAGGTGGCATTCTCATTGCAGATACTAATAGTTTATCTGTAAGTCTTTTCAGTAGATGGGTTAATTTTCCCAGAGGATGGCCCCTTAGTCTCTTGTTTTGGGAATATCAGTCCAGATACTGGAGTTCTTGACCTGTGTGGATAGAGTTCCTGTAGGCCTGGAGGATCTCATGCTCTGAAATGCACATGTGTACTTTCTAACCTGGTTTTCACCCCTATTTTCTTCACTGCCGGTGTTACGACATTGTTGCTCTACAAAAAAGGGGAAAGTGGAGTAGACTTGGAGTCTTACTGCTCCTTGCACAGGCTTTCAAATGGTCTCCTGTTTCTGCCTTTGCCCACAAGCCACCTTCACAGGTGGTCCTGCAGCCTGTTTATGTTGATGCTGCCTCCTCAGACACTGAGGTTTGGCCATCCTCTGTGTCTCACATTCATCACCATTTCAACATACATTTTGCATATGTTGTTGTGTATCTAGATGTCTCCTACATTTGCTTTAAAAAATGGATTTCAGTTTTTTCTAAAGGCTTGTTCTGTTGACTTTTCAAGAAAATAAAGTTGGTAGAGACATCTCTGCTCTATCATCATAAAAGTAGAAGCCCTTTGAACAGAGGAATTTCAAAGGATTTTGAGTAGAGAAATGTATTGAATGAAAAGATAATGTAATGTTATGAAAGTCCTCTGTCCTTACTTTCACCTCTTTGTGACTTTCTAAATCTCTGTGCATCTTTGCCCTACAGTATCTGTGGGAGTTTGTTCAGATAGACTGGAAGCTGGTTAGAGGCTTTCATATTGACCAAACTGTGCCAGATAAATGGCATATTTTCTGCTTGGGTATTGTTAGCCCCATAATGCTGGGGTGTACACTCTGTCCTTACTCTGTTCTGGCATGAGTTTGGAAGACAGTGTCTGCTCTGATCAAGGTCAAGCAGGTTTGACAGACAAAAGCAAAAGGCTTAGAGGGCAACTAACCATGGCCTCATTCATTCCACCTGCTTTTGTGCAGCTTGCTTAAACCATGATGGTCTATGACTAGTCTTATCTGGTGATAATGTGTGTAAACCTACCGCATCGCAAGTGGCAGGATCCAGTCATCATGAAGATTCTGTTTCCTGGAACTCGCTTGAAACTTACTTATTTTAAACGGAATGAGCTAGACCTGCAGTCATAAATGGCTACTAAGCTCCTTGGTATCCACTGTGGAAAATTGCCTTCTCTCTGTCCTCAGCATTTGAATATGCTGTCTATTGTGAGGAATTCTCCACTGAAAAGAAGCTCCCTTTTATGCCCACTCGGTTCTTCCCACCCCAGAATCTGAACACTGAGGGAACAGCACAGAAACACAGGACCAGTTGGAGGTGGTAGTAAGTGCACAGGGGTGATGGGCTGATCCTGGGGTAAGGCCAGGTGTGTTCTTGGGTACAGTCATGGAAATTCCTTCTAAGTAAACTGGTCCTCTGCCTTTAGTGTGAATTCTGTGACCTCCTACTGGACCGCCACGGTTTCCTTTCCCTTTTAAGTTGCCAGTGTTCATTTCTGTTGTTTGTAGTTAAGAACCGGATTTGCACAGACTGGTTGATCTTGCGATTTCCCTCTGGTGACCCACCGTGAGCTAGATTTCTCTCTTGAAATGGTGTCCCAACACCTAGTCTTTTCTGAGGAGCTTTAGTGTCTCATTCGGACTTTAGGAAGCTCAAGTCCTCATGTTCAAGGTTTTTAAACTTTGTTTTATGTCTGTGGAACTCGTATGTGTGGAATGCACCAGAAATGAAAACACACACATCTACTACACAAAAGGAGAATATTTGCTCCCCTTTCTTTCCTTGTCATACCTTTTCAGGGAAGAAATGATGTGGGTTTCATTAAATGTTTTTTTAATTTTGTTTTTCATTAAAAATTTTTCTTGTGGTTAAAAAAATATTACAGAATTTACTATCTTAACTGCTTTTAATTGTACATTTTAGTAATGTTAAGTTTATTCACATTGTAAAACACAGTTAAAGAATTTTTTCACGTAAGTCTTGTTTGATTATAAAGAAAGGAAGGCTCAGTTGAGAGAAAGAAGACTGTTTTTATAGAAGAATAATCTTTTGGCCATTTTCCATGAAGCAACTTAAAAGATTATTTACCTTTTAAAACTTTTGAATTTTTGTAATTTTAGATGATACTTGTGGAGTATTAAGTGTGTACCCAAGCATTGGTTATATTGGTAGCCCAATAAGTTTATATAAAAGTTTCCTTGTGTAAGTAATGATTTGGGGCCAAGTGTGACAACATTTCCCCATTTTACTTTGTTAATTGGAGCCTGAAGTAGACTGGAGATGGTTGCAGCTGGTCTTGAGGAGGATCAGAAAGGCTCATTACCCAGCAGTGGTTCATTGTGGCATCTCTTCTCCTTTTCTTTTCCATGAATGGAGACAAGATGTATTAGAATCTTGTTACCACTGGTGGAGGCTCAGAATTGCACCACAAAATCTCCTACGTTTTATGAAGCTGTGTTATTCCCAAGTGAAGTGTTTATGTAAGACTTTTGGGATTATCATTGTGAGGGATATATTTAGTGTATTTGGGTTTGTCTTTTGAAGCATGAGGGACCAACTCTCTTAATTAGCAGATTTTCAAATCCCTGATTCACACATATATTATTCAATAGAGTTATTCATATGTATGTGTGGCACACACACATACCCACACATAAATATATGAAATGCTGTTTAGATAACGGTCTCACAGGAAGTTGTTAGAAAGGGTTATTTAAAGTTTTCAAACTGAACTGGTTACTCAGTGGTCTTTTTGTCATTATTTCTTTTTCCCAGCCCTAAAATGAATATGAAAGCATTGAATATTAGAAAAATGAGAATGATAAAGAAGAGTGGGTGTAATCAGTTTTATCTTTCAAGGAAGTCAGCAAACATTTGGTCTTTGTGTTTTTTTAAATATTAAGATATTACTGATATACTCTCTTATGAAGGTTTCACCTGAAAAACAGTGTGTTTACTACAATCACCCATATTATTGAGTACCCCCAAACATCTTTTTTTTTGGGTCATTCTGTATTTACCATTTTGTGCCCTCCTTTGTTGTCTAACAAAAATAGTTTCCAAATACAGGTAACTTAATTTTAGATACATGTCATTCCTTTAAAGGATTATTATTGTTAATGTAATCATTTATCTGCTATAGGCTATTTTGTTTGTTACTAGCCATATTAGTTTGCAACTGGCAAGCTATTCCAAAGAGTTTGTTAAATTGAATGTTATTTTAGAAAGTACATTTTCATATTAGGCTATTTCACTGTTTGTTTTAGTAATCTGTCAAAAAAAAATACTTTGGGGCATACTGTTGTCAGGCTATGATGGGTTATGTTGGTGGCCCCGGATGAGTTCAAGGTCAAGAAATAGTCACTTGGTGAAATGGAAACTAGGAGAAGTTAAGATGATTATTATCTGTGTTGCCGGCAAAACCATAATTGTTTTTCTCAGGGCCTAGGACTTCCCAAAGTCACAGAATAAAGATAGCTCTCTGCCCAGAGCATCCATTTGACTTGAGGATTTTGAATACATTGTGAAACATAACAAGTTTTAGTAGCAAGACAAACACTGATATATTGTGAGGCAGGATTCCTTGACTGGTTTCCCTGAATTTTTAAGATTAAAATGCCATATTCAATTTAAGAAATTTAAGATTTAAGAAATTTTACATTAGCAAGGAATTCTTCAAAGTATATCCTCAAATCCCCTATATCATGAGTTGGGATATTTGGTGAATACTTTAGACATTGTGTGCCACATAGTTCTCTCCTGCATATTCTGTTTGGTTGTTTTGTTTTGGTTTCTAACCCTTTAGAAATGACAACAGCACACTTGCTCACAGGCTCCTCCATTGCTGACCCCTGCTGTAGACAGTCCATTCACATTTCCTGCTACCTCCTGGGGCTCCTCAGTGATCACACTTGAGAAACACAGGCTTGGCTGTTCCCAAACTATCCTTCATGAAAATTAAGCATATATTTAGGCAGAATTGAAGAGAATGTAGTGATGGACAGAAATTTTGACCTATGTTGAAGCCCAACTGGGTGCAGCAGTTATGTGCTAATAGAACTCTTCAGAGACAAAAAGGGAAGCTAAAGTTCCAAATTTCATTGTTGTTCACAGGAGATTTTGCTCTGTCTTTAAAATGTAGACATTATTAATATAGGGTTAATGGCTACATCTACAGAGTGAAGCCCTGCAAGTAGCCCCACCCCATTTGCCTCACCTCCTTACCCAGTTGGTTGCCAAATCCTGTCTTTTCACCTCCTGAATAAGTCGGTACTGTTTCTGTCTCAAAACCCAATTTGAGCAGGCCTTGTTGTTGATCTTCCTCTAATTGACCAGGACTCTCATTATTTCTCTCTCCCCCGTGCCCAGAAAACCTTAATCCTCTTAGGACATTTATTATCTTGGTGTGTTTTTTTTCGTGTATTTGCCTTCAGCTAGGCTCTGAGTGCCTTGTGCTTGTCCTCAGCTGGCTCTGTGGTGTCTTTACTCTAGGGTCTGTCACCTGTTGTGATGCTAGGAACACAGAATGTACTCAACAAAAATTGTTATGTGAAGGGGCAATAGCTACAGGTGTTTTCAGCTGAGTGTGTGTAACCAGTTCTTTTGGGTCTCACCTCATCCAGCATTTGCACACTTGTTCTAATAGCAGTCAGAGCCAAGTGTCTCCAAAGCAATCTTACTGAACCTTCTGGTTTTTATGATGAAACCTGTTTGTGAAATTGCCTCAATTAGAAGCTCGCATATCCTGCAGTTAATATTTTCTTAGGAAATTTGATCTGAATTTAAAAATCAGTATTATTCTGTCTAAAACATCACTTACCTAATCAAGGAGGTCTTCACTTCTCTTACCTTCTGTCCGAATGTTTAGTCTTCCATTTTCACTTTACTTTGTTGTCTGCCACAGTGTTCTACAGTGATGAGGCCCTGGGGCATGTCTTTCTTAAAAACAATGCCTTGTGCTGTGAGTATTGAAAGGCCACCCCTGTTGTGCTTCCAGCCATTTATCTTATGTAATCCAAACTGGTGATTTTCTTTCCATTGAAAGTTTTCTCTCATTCTTAGCTTTATGCAGCAAAGTTAATGAAAAGGAAACAGAACGCTTAAGATTCTAGGGCAAAGTTAATGCCAATGTTCAGACAGTAAAGCCTGTTTACAGGAGTGTCAAATGTTATGAGTAAGTTTTCCTCTGCCCCTATTTTCATGTGACCTCTCCCAAGTCCCCAAGATGTATCTTTTTATGAGTTTCTGCTTGCAGTTTTATGATCACCCTGTCCCTCATACTAGTGTCTATAATCCTTGATTTTAAATTAGGACAGTATTTACTTCTTTCTTAAATAAATAACAAATTTGCATTCTTAGAACTTCTCTCATCTCACCCATTTGATTTATACACGGAAAATTGTTAGTTTTTAATTCTCATTCTCTTCTGTAACTAATAACTATTTTAAAGTAAAAATACAATACATGTTATATTTGTATTGTTTTAGACATGTAAATACTGTTCTCTACAGAGCTGTTCAGTTGTGTGAGCAGTGAGAGGAGGGCAAATAATCCTATTTTACTAAATTACTGTGGTTTAAGAAGGACGTAAATGTCAATAGCCAAGAGATTATCTTTCTTAATTAATTTTGTTCTTTCCACTTACTCCTCTGATATTTCTTAAAATTTTATTACTGGTTTCCTTTCCTGTTGAGCAGAAGAAAGCTTTTTCCATGCAATTTCGGTTGGTGCTTGTAGACACACCTGCTTGCTCTTCCTTCTTCTACCAGTAGGGTTTGAATTGGGAATTTAAAATCCTCAGCAGCATATTCTTTTTTTTGTATTTCGCATAAAAACTGCTGAATGAAGCTGTTTCAGACAACTGCATTGCACATATCCTACCAGGATTAGAACTGCCAACTATGTTTTCCTTCTATACTCAGATTCCCTAAAATGGAATATAGCATTAATGATCCTTATCCACTAAATGAGGAAACTGCCCAGGGGCTACCCTCAGGCTTAAAAGACATTTTTAGAAGGAGCCTGTGGTCATTTTCCACAGCTGCAGCAACTCATAGTCTTAGAAAGAATGTCTTTAAAAAATTCTGTGGGAAACAAGATTTGCTGTGGCTCACTGAGAACCTGTCGCTGAGACTGTTCATTCGGGCCTCATGCTTTTCTTGCTCCTTGTACTGTTCTGTCAGTGAAGTGTCACGAGAGAGCATGGGTTGTGGGACAGTCTTCCAGTGTGTCTGCTGTGGGCCCTCCTCACTGCTCCTGGGGCACTGGGTGGATGGAGCACATCCCTGTATCTTTCTGAGATGGTTTTTGAGCACATGTCCATCCCATTGTAGAACCGGGAGTTCCCTAGTGAGCTCTGAAGAAAGGCTCTTGTGGGCACTGCCAGTTGTAGGTTTTATCAGGAGCTTATGAATGTCTCTCACACTGGTTCTCACTGGAACACAAGCAAGTACAGGTGAAGTAAGCTTTTTTACTTTTCCTTTTCAACAGCTGTTTAGCTTGCTTTATTCTTAAAATTGTAGTGTTTCAGTAAATGTGCCATTAGGAAAAGTGTCAGTTATGCTGATATCTATATAATTCAGAAATTTTCTTTTCATAGGCAGTTGGCACTACAAGCAAAGTGAATTTATCAACCCTTTTCCTAAATGAAATAAAAATGTATTGTCTTCTGAAATGGGGCAAATTTATCTTGAATACACTTTGTGTGTCTGTGCCTTCTCAAAAGACATATTACCTGATCATTGTTTTTATAGTTACAGAAGGTTGATTGTCCAGAATGTGCAATTTGCAGGTGTGCATTTACAAGCACTTCAGAGACAGTATCTTTGAAAATAAGAAATTCAGCAAGGCTATCTAGAGACTTAATAGTGAGTTTTTAAAGTATTGTATTTTTAACTTTATAGTATGAACTCTAATATATATATTTAAAAATAGATGCCTGATAAGTGAAGTGAATATAAGAAAACAGATCTTCCTCTTTTATTGGGCAATGCCTCAGGACAAAATATAAGAATGTATATCTTAATAGGTTGTGATTTTTAAATTTCTATTTTAAACTATTTCACATCATACTGTATGTTATTATCTCTGAAAAGAGGTATTAACTATTAATAAATCATAGATTTTAGATTATCACTCCCCTACTCTGCTTAAATGTGACAAAAAAAAATTTAACCTCTTATTTCAGATTCATCAGTACACTCAAAAACTTTTGAATGTCAGAAAGTTTTTTTTTTTACACAATTCTTTGAAACCTGTAGTTAATAGAGTAGAAATCGGATTTACTCAAATTATGTTACTAGCATGAGGTTAATCTAAATCATGGCACATTGGAGAGGGTTGGAAGATGGCGTCGTGAGTAGAACAGTGGAAATATCCTCCCAAAACCACAAATAACTATGAAAATATAACAAAGACAACCCCTCCTAGAATGAAGACAAGAGGACACAGGACAATATCAAGACCACATCCGCAGCAGAGAGAACGCAGCGCCTCATGAATGGGGTAAGATACAAGCCACAGCGCGGTGGGAGCCATGCGCCCATCCCCCCAACTCCCGGCAGGAGGAGAATAGGCAGAGCGGGAGGGAGATGGAGCACAGGACTACCGAACACACAGCCCCAGCCATCCGGGCCAGTGTGCAGGGACCTGGATACAAGGAAAACAAGGCAGCAATAGTGAGCGGGCACCGGAGGCCGGGCCCCAGAGGACATAAGAAAAGTGAGCCAGATTTTGTTTTTTTCTGTTTGGTTTTGGCTAGCGCTTTTTAGAAGTCTTAAAGAGATAGGGACCCCAATGCTAGGGAAAGAGGGCTGCAAGACCGGTGAGCAGATGCCTGAGGCTGGCACCGGAGAATAAAGAAAAACGAGTGGCCACTTTTATTTTTAATTAAATTTTTTTTTTGTGGTCGTTGTTTTGTTTCAGCGGGTGCTTTTTGGAAGTCTTAAAGGGGCAGGGCGGGACACTATATCCAGAGGTAAGGAATCTGGGGATCGCAGGGCAGTCTAACCCCTGGGCTCCAGGGAATAGGGAGGCACCTTACAGAGATAAATAGTCTCCATGCCGCTCCCTCTCCAATTCCACTTCACCACTTTGGAGCAGGAACCCCAACCAGGCCACGCCCACAGTCACAGTGGAGATAAACTCGATAGCAGCCAGGCAGGAAGCAGAAACCCTGTCTGCACGCAGCTGTCCAGCACAAGCCACTAGAGGTTGCTTTTCTCCCAGGAGAGGAAGGCCACAAACGAACAAGAAGGGAAGTTCTTCCAGCCGTCATTTGTTCCAGCTCTGCAAACTATTCCTATCACCATGAAAAGGCAGAGCTACAGGCAAAGATCACAGAGACAACACCAGAGAAGGAGACAGACCTAACCAGTCTTCCTGACAAAGAATTCAAAATGAGAATCATAAACACGCTGACAGAGATGCAGAGAAATACGCAAGAGAAATGGAATGAAGTCCGGAGGGAGATCACACATGCCAGAAAGGAGATTGCAGAAATGAAACAAACTCTGGAAGGGTTTATAAGCAGAATGGATAAGATGCAAGAGGCCATTGATGGAATTGAATCCAGAGAACAGGAACGCATAGAAGCTGACAGAGAGAGATATAAAAGGATCTCCAGGAATGAAACAATGTTAAGAAAATTGTGTGACCAATCTAAAAGGAACAATATCCGTATTATAGGGGTTCCAGAAGAAGAAGAGAGAGGAAAAGAGATGGAAAGTATCTTAGAAGAAATAATTGCTGAAAACTTCCCCAAACTGGGGGAGGAAGTAATCGAACAGACCACGGAAATACACAGAACCCCCAACAGAAAGGATCCAAGGAGGACAAAACCAAGACACATAATAATTGAAATGGCGAAGATCAAGGACAAAGAAATAGTTTTAAGGCAGCTAGTGAGAAAAGGTCACCTATAAAAGAAAACCCATCAGGATAACATCAGACTTCTTGACAGAAACCATACAGGCCAGAAAAGAATGGCATGATATATTTAATACAATGAAACAGAAGGCCTTGCACCAACTATACTGTATCCAGCACAACTATCATTCAAATATGATGGTGGGATTAAACAATTCCAAGACAAACAAAAGCAGAGGGAATTTTCTTCCCACAAACCACCTCTACAGAACATCTTACATGGACTGCTCTAGATGGGAGCACTCCTAGAAAGAGCACAGCACAAAACACCCAACATATGAAGAATCGAGGAGGAGGAATAAGAAGGGAGAGAAGAAAAGAATCTCCAGATAGTGTATATAACAGCTCAATAAGTGAGCTTATTTAGGCAGTAAGATAATAAAGAAGCTAACCTTAAACCTTTGGTAACCACAAATCTAAAGCCTGCAATGGCAATAAGTACATATTTTTCAATAGTCACCCTAAATGTAAATGAACTTAATACACCAATCAAAAGACACAAAGTAACAGAATGGATAAAAAAAGCAAGACCCATGTATATGCTGCTTACAAGAAACTCACCTCAAACCAAAGACATGCACAGGCTAAAAGTCAAGTAATGGGAAAACATATTTCAAGCAAACAACAGCGAGAAGAAAGCAGGGATTGCAGTACTAATATCAGACAAAATAGACTTCAAAACAAAGAAAGTAACAGACAAAGAAGGACACTACATAATGATAAAGGGCTCAGTCCAACAAGAGGATATAACCATTCTAAATATATATGCACCCAACACAGGAGCACCAGCATATGTGAAACAAATACTAACAGAACTAAAGGGGGAAATAGACTGCAATGCATTCATTCTAGGAGACTTCAACACACCACTCAACCCAAAGGATAAATCCACTGGGCAGAAAATAAGTTAGGACAGTGAAGCACTGAACAACACAGTAGAGCAGATGGACCTAATAGACATCTATAGAACTCTACATCCTAAAGCAACAGGATACACATTCTTCTCAAGTGCACATGGAACATTCTCCAGAATAGACCACATACTAGGACACAAAAAGAGCCTCAGAAAATTCCAAAGATTGAAATCCTACCAACCAACTTTACAGACAACAAAGGCATAAAACTAGAAATAATCTGTACAAAGAAAGTAAAGAGGCTCACAAACACATGGAGGCTAAACAACACGCTCCTAAATAATCAATGGATCAATGACGAAATCAAAATGGAGATCCAGCAATATATGGAAACAAATGACAACAACAACACTAAGCCCCAACTTCTGTGTGACGCAGCAAAAGCACTCTTAAGAGGAACGTATATAGCGATCCAGGCACACTAGAAGGAGCAAGAACAATCTCAAATGAATAGTCTAACATCACAATTATCAAAATTGGAAAAAGAAGAACAAATGAGGCCTAAATCAGCAGAAGGGGGACATAATAAAGATAAGCGAAGAAATAAGCAAAATTGAGAAGAGTAAAACAATAGCAAACATCAATGAAACCAAGAGGTGGTTATTTGACAAAAACAAAATAGATAAGCCACTAGCCAAAGTTGTTAAGGGAAAAAGAGAATCAACACAATCCAACAGAATCACAAATGAGAACGGAAAAATCATGACAGACTCCACAGATATACAAAGAATTATTAAATACTACTATGTAAATCTATATGCCAAAAAGCTGAAAAACCTAGAAGAAATGGACAACTTCCTAGAAATATACAACCTTCCAAGACTGACTAAGGAAGAAACACAAAAGTTAAACAAACCAATTACGAGCAAAGGAATTGAAACGGTAATCAAAAAACTACCAAAGAACAAAATACCCGGGCAGGATGGATTTACTTCAGAATTTTATCAGACACACAGAGAAGACATAATACCTATTCTCCTTAAAGTTTTCCAAAAAATAGAAGAGGAGGGAATACTCCCAAACTCATTCTATGAAGCCAAAATCACCCTAATACCAAAACCAGGCAAAGACCACACCAAAAAAGAAAATTACAAACCAATATCCCTGATGAATGTATATGCAAAAATACTTAATAAAATATTAGCAAACCGAATACAAAAGTATTTCAAAAGGATCAAACTCCATGACCAAGTGGGATTCATCCCAGGGATGATAGGATGGTACAACATTCAAAAATCCATCAACATCATCCACCGCATCAACAAAAAGAAAGACAAAAGCCACATGATCATCTCCATAGCTGAAAAAACATTCGACAAAATTCAGCATCCATTCAAGATAAAAACTCTCAGCAAAATGGGAATAGAGGGCAAGTTCCTCAACATAATAAAGGCCATATATCATAAACACACAGACAACATTATACTGAACAGCGAGAAGCTGAAAGCTTTTCCTCTGAGATCGGGAACTAGACAGGGATGCCCACTCTCCCCACTGCTGTTTAACATAGTACTGGAGGTCCTAGCCATGGCAATCAGACAAAACAAAGAAATACAAGGAATCCAGATTGGTAAAGAAGAAGTTAAACTGTCACCATTTGCAGATGACGTGATATTGTACATAGAAAACCCTAAAGACTCCACCCCAAAATTACTAGAACTGATATCGGAATACAGCAAAGTTGCAGGATAAAAATTAACACACAGAAATCTGTAGCTTTCCCATACACGAACAATGAACCAATAGAAAGGGATATCAGGAAAGCAATTCCATTCACAATTGCATAAAAAAGAATAAACTACCTAGGAATAAATCTATCCAAGATGTGAATCACCTATATTCTGAACACTACAAGTCACTCTTAAGAGAAATTAAAAGGGACACTTACAAATGGAAACTCATCCCATGGTCGTGGATAGGAAGAATTAATATCGTCAAAATGGACATCCTGCCCAAAGCAATATACAGATTTGATGCAATCCCTATCAAATTCACAGCAACATTCTTCAATGAACTTGAACAAATAATTCAAAAATTCATATGGAACCACCAAAGACCCCAAATAGCCAAAGCAATCCTGAGAAAGAAGAATAAAGTATAGGGGATCTCACTCACCAATGTCAAGCTCTACTATAAAGCAATAGTAATCAACACAATTTGGTACTGGCACAAGAACAGAGCCACCGACCAGAGGAACAGACTAGAGATTCCAGACATTAACCCAAACATATATGGTCTATTAATATTTGATAAAGGAGTCATGGACACACAATGGCAAAATGACAGTCTCTTCAACAGATAATGCTGGCAAAACTGGACAGCTACATGTAGGAGAATGAAACTGGCCCTTTGTCTAACCCCATATACAAAAGTAAATTCAAAATGAATCAAAATCTGAATGGAAGCCATGAAACCATTAAACTCGTGGAAAAAAACATAGGCAAAAACCTCTTAGACATAAACTTGAGTGACTTCTTCTTGAACATATCTCCCCGGGCAAGGAAAACAACAGCAAAAATGAACAAGTGGGACTATATTAAGCTGAAAATCTTCTGCACAGAAAAAGACACCATCAATAGAACAAAAAGGAACCCTACAGTATGGGAGAATATATTTGTGAATGACAGATCAGATAAAGGCTTGATGTCGAAAATATATAAAGAGTTCACACGCCTCAACAAGCAAAAATCAAATAATCCAATTAAAAAATGGGCAGAGGAACTGAACAGACAGTTCTCTATAAAAGAAATACAGATGGCCAACAGAAACATGAAAAGATGCTCCACATCACTAATTATCATAGCAAAGCAAATTAAAACTACAATGAGGCATCACCACACACCAGTAAGGATGGTTGCCATCCAAAAGACAAACAACAACAAATGTTGGCGAGGCTGTGGAGAAAGGGAACCCTCCTACACTGCTGGTGGGAAAGTAAACTAGTACAACCATTGTGGAAAGCAGTATGGAGGTTCATCAAAATGCTCAAAACAGACTTACCATTTGACCCAGGACTTCCATTCCTAGGAATTTAACCTAAGAACGCAGCAATCAAGTCTGAGAAAGACAGATGCACCCCTATGTGTATCACAGCACTATTTACAAAAGCCAAGAATTGAAAACAACTTAATGTCCATCCGTAGATGAATGGATAAAGAAAATGTGGTACATATACACAATGGAATACTACTCAGCCATAAGAGGGCAAATCCTACAATTTGCAGCAACATGATGGAGCTGGAGGGTATTATGCTCAGTTAAATAAGCCAAGCGGAGAAAGAGAAATACCAAATGGTTTCACTCATCTGTAGAGTATAAGAACAAAGGAAAAACTGAAGGAACAAAACAACAGCAGAATCACAGAACCCAAGAATGGACTAACAGGTATCAAAGGGAAGGGGACTGAGGAGGATGTGTGGGTAGGGAGGGATAAGGGTTGGGATGAAGAAGGTGGGTATTAAGATCAGCATGCATAGGGGGGTGGGAGAAATGGGAGGGCTGTACAACACAGAGAAGACAAGTAGTGATTCTACAACATTTAGCTATGCTGATGGACAGTGACTGGAAAGGGGTTTATAGCGGGGATCTAGTATAGGGGAGAGCGTAGTAAACATAATATTCTTCATGAAAGTGTAGATTAAAGATAACAAAAAAAAGAAAAGGGGGATTATTCCATGACAGGATAAAACTAACTGTAAATCAACAATTAATGCATGGTTTAAATATCCTTAACTTTGATCACTTAAAGTGTGTCAGATGATTGGCTATGGAGGAACACTTTTGCGATAATATACTTTTCTCTTAAAAAAAATAGCAGTTCCTGCTTGGTGACCTCCAATGTGTTCCACACAATGGTATAAAGGGCAGATCAAAGTGTGGGAAAAGGGTCTGTTTGTATTTATGCAGAGGATCAAAGCCTAATGTGTCTACCCAGTAAATGAACTAAGATACGATGTGAAGACGAACTTCCAACATCACTCTCTGGAAGAGTCATACAAGAAGATGATGATCAAAAAACCTCAACAAGGACCCAGGCGATGCTGCAGTTGTA
The DNA here is from genome assembly GCF_030020395.1 of Manis pentadactyla. Taxonomy (NCBI): domain Eukaryota; kingdom Metazoa; phylum Chordata; class Mammalia; order Pholidota; family Manidae; genus Manis; species Manis pentadactyla. The sequence goes on from NW_026645161.1 coordinate 232,506, forward strand.
GCTGCATTCATACCACTGGTTCCCGGTCTTTCCATTGTAATGAAGAAGGAGATATCTAAGCTGGCCTGTGCATACAGTAAAACAACAAATTTGACTGGATCTACACTGTTGGAACTAAACCAAGATTTAGGAGAAGTGCAAGTTGTAGCGCTCCAAAATCTTACAACTACAGACTATCTACTGTTAGAAGAACATATGGGATGTGAACAGTTTCCAGGAATGGGCTGTTTTAATTTGTCTGATTTATCTCAGACTGTTCAAGTACAGTTGGACAATATCCATCATATCATAAACAAATTTTCACAAATGCCTAGGGTGCCTAACTGGATTTCTTGGCTCACTGGAGATGGCTTGTAATTGTACATCTGCTTTGGTTATGTAACTGTACTCCTATTATGTTAATGGGTGCGTGCAATTTAATTAGTAGTTAAAAACCTATAATGCTTAAATTACTCTACAAGAAGATATGTCAAAGAAATAATCTCCCCATGTTTTCTTCCATCTGTTATCTCTACAGCTTTTCTTCTTCCTTCCTAATTAAAAACCTTAAATAGAATTCATGTCTCATATCAAATTTACCGAGTATCATAATTCCTCCAAGTGCTAAAGCTACCTCAAGACAAATGGTGGGCATAGAAGCCACAGGTCATAAATCTGCATAGAAGTAAAAAGCTATCCTTTTCAAACAATTATACTTCTCTCTCAATTCCCAACTTTACATCTCCCTGTATGGCCCCGGAAGAAGACTGGTTAGCCAGAGACGGGTAAGATTCCTCAAGGGAGGAACAACCTAAGACAGGCCCAGTCACAGGGGCCCCATCAGGTGAGAAACTGGGGATCAACAGAGGTGAGGCTTAAAACCTCTCCCGCCCTGTTTTGAGAGAAATATTCTGCATGCATGGATATTTTATTGCCCTTGTCTAGCTTGGATTATCACATAGTCTACAGTCACACACCCGATCATCTACATTTGCTCTCTTACAACACTTATCTAAGTTTTCTACCTTTATCTTACATCTACCTACCACTTCAGCATTTTATTTAAAATGATAATAATAATAATAATAATAATAATAAAGTGAGAAATGTGGGATCCACATATAAATCAAGTATAAAAATCAAACGAATATTCACATTTCACATGATTGTTTATGGCTCATAATGTGTGATCAAAACTGAAAGTTTCTGTGATGACTGCCCTTGCACTGTTCACCGTGTAAGAACTTATTCACTATGTAAGAATTTGTTCACCATGTAAGAACTTGTTCATTATACTTTAGAAGATTGGAGACTGTTGAGAATTAGGCTTCGGGTTGATTGAGGATTGTGCATTGAGTCCCCTATACAGAGTTTTATAGTTGGTAACTACCATTTGATCAATAAATAAAATATATGCCCTCTCAAATATATATATTTATTACATCAGCAATTTCTCTGGAAACTGTTGATCTATAAAAAGTGGATCCTAGTATTTAACTTAGTTTTCTTGATTTCACTTGACCATTCAGAAACAGAAGCTCCATGGGGGTACCCACGGATTCAGCCTACCATTTTCCAGTGTCTGAGATGTTCATCCTGAGCCAGGGTGGAAGTCCATGGGGCAGCGTTTGAGCCTCCCGTTCAGAACCATTCAGCTTTATAACATCTTGTTGTTCATTTTTTGTCCTGGAAATCGCTCACTCTGAGCCTGCCCTGTGAGGCCCAGGCAGCACTCGCAGCTACAGGCTCTGAAAGGTGGAGCCCCTTTCCTACCCTCCCTGCAGTACATACACGTGAGAGGGCCAGAAAGCCCACACAGAGACAGATACAGATAGCATGACTGTGCATAATTGCCCCTACACAGGCAGGACAGAGCATCTCATGGCCTGCAGGCCCTGTGTGGGCATGGGGCAGTTCTCAGAAGTGGACAGGGCAAGAGGTAGGTGGTCACAGAACACAGGCCATATTGGCTCTGGGTGTTTGTCTGGCACAGAATTCTAAAGTAATTTAAGTGGGTTGCTTTTATTTAAAATACAGATTTCTCCCTTTTTTTGAGAAATTGGAAGGCAAGGAAACCCTGGCAGGACCCACTTCCTCTTGTGGCTGGTTGGCCAGTAGTGGGCCCACCATGTTCCTACCCAAGAGAAAAGGAAGCCTTTTCACTCATAATTTTCAGGAAGAAAATCATCAAGTATGTTACTTTGGTAGATTTAGGTATTGCCAGAAATAAAAGTTTCTACTTCCCTGCCTTTCAGGGGGAGAATCAAGAGACAAGACAACTGGTAAATCATGTCCTGGTCCCAGTAGCTAGCAGCTGACCATGGGCCACCCTAGGGATGGCCGGTGTGCTCCTCGTCTGTGTCCGACCTCGGCTGGCCCTGAGTAGGGCGGCCAACAAACACCTGCCCCGCCCCTGAGCCCACTTAGAAGCACCTCTGAGGAGTCTGCAGGGGTTGGAAATGAGGTTTCCTTTCCACTTTTACATCTGGCAGGTCAGGAAGGTGAGATTTAAATCTGGCCTCTGGGTTAAGTTTATCATTTTATTTTGATTCCCGATGTCTCTGTTCATTACATTTACAATGGTACTGCTAATGTGAATTTTCTCGTCAACACAATCCAGTAACTGACTTTTAAAAAATAAATAAGTGGAACTTTAGGGAAAACAAGTGGAAGATGATGTAGGTTCATGTTGGAGCTTCTGTGGTACTCAGCACACACCTGCGTACGTGATGTGTCACTGGGACAGAAACCACGTGCACCACCGGTAACTTTGCTTGCTGTTAGAAGGTGTTTTTGGTAGTCATGGGAATAGTAGGACTGCATGATTGCTTTCAACCAAATCAGGACTGTGTTGGGTTTTTTATTTTTATTTATATTTGTATTTTATTTATTTTATTTTTTGTAGATAATTATTTTTTATTGAAGGGTAGTTGACACACAGTATTACATTAGTATCAGGTGTACAACACAGTGATTCAACATTTATATACATGATAATTCTAGATACCAGCTATCACCATACAAAGTTGTTATAATATTTTGACTATATTCCTTATGCTACACATTACATCATAGTTACTTATTTATTTTACAATTGGAAGTCTGTATTTTTTATTTTTTTTTGAGAGGGCACCTCTCACACTTATTGAACAAATGGTTTTTAACAATAAAAATAAAATTCTGTATAGGGGGGTCAGTGCTCAATGCCCAATCATGAATCCACACCAAGCCTAATTTTCGTCAGTGTCCAATCTTCTGAAGCATAACAAACAAGTTCTTACATGCAGAACAAATTCTTACATAGTGAATAAGTTACATGGTGAACAGTACAAGGGCAGTCATCACAGAAACTTTCGGTTTTGCTCATGCATTATGAACTATAAATAATCAGTTCAAATATGAATATTCGTTTGATTTTTATACTTGATTTATAGCTGGATACCACATTTCTCTCCTTATTATTATTATTTTAAATAAAAAGCTGAAGTGGTAGGTTGATGCAAGATAAAGGTAGAGAACAGTTTACTGTTGTAAGAGAGCGCATGAAGATGATCGGGTGTGTGCCTGTAGACTATGTGTTAACAAAAGCTAGACAAGGGCAATAAAATATCCACGGATGCAGAAGATTTCTCTCAGAACAGGGGGGTTGAGGTTCTCAGCCTCACCTCTGTTGATCCCCAATTTCTCACCTGATGGCCCCCCTGCGACTGTGCCTGTCTTAGGTTGTTCCTCCCGTGAGGAATCTTACCCGTCTCTGGCTAACCAGTCATCTTCCGGGGCCATACAGGGAGATGTAAATTTGGTAAGAGAGAGAGAAGCCTTATCGTTTGAAAAGGTTAGCTTTTTACTTCTATGCAGATTTATGCCCTGTGGCTTCTATGCCCAGCATTTGTCTTGAGGTATCTTTAGCACTTGCAGGAATTATGATACTCGGTAAATTTGATGTGAGACAGGAATTCTATTTAAGGTTTGTAATTAGGAAGGAAGAAGAAATGCTATAGAAGTAGCAGGCAGAGGAAAACATGGGAAGATTGATTATTTCTTTGATATATCTTCTTGTAGTGTAACTTCAGCATGTATAGGTTTTAAACTACTAATTAAATTGCGCAGACACATTAACATAATATGGGTACAGTTACATACCCAAAGCAGACCTATATTTATCAGCCATCTCCAGTGTAACCAAGAAAACCAGTTAGGCACCTTAGGCATTTGTGAAAACTTATCTATGATATGGTGGATATTGTCTAACTGAACTTGAACAGTCTGGGAGAATTCAGTCAAATTAAAACAACCCATTCCTGGGGACTGTTCACATCCCATATGTTCATTTAACAGTAAAAAGTCTGTAGTTGTAAGATTTTGGAGTGCTACAACTTGCACTTCTCCTAATTCTTGGTTGAGTTCCAACAGAAGAGATCCAGTCAAATTTGTTGTTTTACTGTATGCACAGGCCAGCTTAGATATCTCCTTCTTCATTCCCATGACAATTCCAGGAATTGGTGCAATGAGTGCATCTACACCTGCTTTTTTTTTAATCATTAATCTACTCTTACATGATGAACACTTTGTTTACTAGGCTCACCCCTTTACCAGGTCCCCCCTTTACATTCACTGTCCATCAGCGTAGTAAAATGTTATAGAATCACTATTTGTCTTCTCTGTGTTGTCCAGCCCTCCCCTTTCTCCCACCCCCCAATCGATGCTAATCTTAATACCCCCCTTTTACTCCCCCCTTATCCCTCTCTACCCACCCATCCTCCCCATTCCCTCTCCCATTGAATTGAGTGTTGTGTTGAAGTCTCCTAGAATGAATGCATGGCATTCTATTTCCTCCTCTAGTTCTGTTAATTTTTGTTTCAGGTATGTTGAAGCTCCTGTATTGGGTCCATATAAATTTAAAATGGTTTTGTTCTCTTGATGGACTGAGCCCTTTATCATTATGTAATATCCTTCTTTGTCTTTTGTTACTTTTTTTATTTAGAAGTCTGTTTTGTCTTATACCAGAATTGCAACACCTGCTTTCTTCTCTCTTTTGTTTGCATGAAATATCTTTTTCCATCACTTGACTTTAAGTCTGTGCATGTCTTTGGGTTTGAGGTGAGTCTCTTGTAAGCAGCATATGGATGGATCTTGCTTTTTTATCTATTCTATTACTCTGTGTCTTTTGATTGGTGCTTTCAGTCCATTTACATTTAGGGTGATTATTGAAAGGTATGAATTTATTGCATTGCAGGCTTTAAGGCTGTGGTTACCAAAGGTTTAGGTTTAGCTTCTTTACTATCTTACTGTCTACCTTAACTCGCTTGTTGAGCTATTATAAAAGCGGTCTGATGATTCTTTATTTCTCTCCCTTCTTATTCCTCCTCCTCCCTTCTTCATATGTTGGGTGTTTTGTTCTGTGCTCCTTTTAGGAGTGCTCCATCTAGAGCAGTCCCTGTAGGATGCCCTGAAGAGGTGGTTTGTGGGAGGCAAATTCCCTCAACTTTTGCTTGTCTTGGAATTGTTTAATCCTTCCTTCATATTTAAATGATATTTGTGCTGGATTCAGTAGTCTTGGTTCGAGGCCCTTCTGTTTCATTGCATTAAGTATATCATGCCATTCTCTTCTGGCCTGTAGGGTTTCTGTTGAGAAGTCTGATGATAGCGTGATGGGTTTTCCTTTGTACTTAAACTTTTTTTTCTCTCTGGCTGCCATTAATACTTTGTCCTTGTCTTTGATCTTTGCCATTTTAATTATTATGTGTCTTGGTGTTGCCCTCTTTGGATCCATTGTCATGGGAGTTCTGTGTACCTCTGTGGTCTGAGAAGCCATTTCTTCCCCTACTTTGGGGAAGTTTTCTTCAATTATTTCTTCAAAGACACTTTCTCTCCCTTTTTCTGTCTCTTCTCCTTCTGGTATTCCTATAATGCCTATATTATTCCTTTTGATTGGTCACTCAGCTCTCTTAAAATTCTTTCATTCCTGGAGATCCTTTTATCTCTCTCTGCATCAGCTTCTCTGTGTTCCTGTTCTCTGTTTTCTAGTCCATTAATGGTCTCTTGCATCTCGTCCATTCTGTTTTGAAGTCCTACCAGAGCTTTTTTTATTTCTGTATTCTCCTTCTGTAGTTCTGGCATATTTCTCTGCAAGTCCATCAGCATGGTTATGACTTTTGTTTTGAATTCTTTTCAGGAAGACTGGCTAAATCTATCTCCCCAGGTTCCTTCTCAGGGGAAGATGTAGCAGTTGCCAAAGCTGTCTGGGTTAGTCTTGTCTGAATCATGTTTTCTTGCCTTTTCATGTTGACAGGTGCTATTGACTGTCAGCTTGGAGGGCCAAACTTTTCACATGCTACTGGCCTTTCTTTACTTGGACAACTGCGACCCCTAGTGGCTTGTGCTGGGTAATTGCGTGTAGACTGGTTCTTTGTGTCTTGCCTGGCCAGAATGGGGGAACTTCCCTTTCTGTGGGCCTTTTGCCTTAGGCTGCTTCTATGCTTTCACAGCGACCAGAGGGGTAATGGACGGAGGGCTGTTTGGTGGTTTACCTCTGTGAGGTGTCTCAGAGCTGCTGCCCAGGGGGTTAGTGCGCCTGGATTTCCCTGTACATTCCATCTGCTGGGCGGTGGCCTGTGTTGTTTCCGTCCAGCTGTTAAGTACCTGTCCCTTTAAGACTTTCATAAAGCCCCCGCTTTTTTTGTCACAGGTGCATCAGCTTCAGCATGTCCTCAGAGGTCTTGCTGCCCTGTTTCCCTAGTTTCCAGAGATCCCGTGCATGCACTGTCTCTGTGCTCTGGTGTGGGTGGCTGGAGCTGTGTGTTCAGCAGTCTTGGGCTCCGTCTCCCTCCCGCTCTTCCTATTCTTCTCCCGCTGGGAGCTGGGGGGAGGTGCACACGGGTCCCGCTGGGCTGGGGCTTCTATCTTACCCCTTTCACCAGGCACTGGGTTCTCGCTGGTGTAGTTGTAGTCTGGCTGTTGTCCTGTGTCTTCTGGTCTGTCTTTTAGGATTATCTATATTTGTTGTATTTTCAAAAATATATATGTTATTGGGAGGAGATTCCCAATGTCCTACTCATGCTGCCATGTTGCCTCCATGCTGCAGTTTTATTTTCTGTAGCTCCCTGAGCATGCTCCTGATTTTATTTTGAGATCTCTTTCTCAGGAAGATTGATTTGAGTGTAGTTACCAGGTTCCTTTGAAGGTTCATCTTTGTAGGTGGCGCCCTCTAGCTCCCAGAAGCTTTACTCTCTGGAGATGCTCAGCCCTTGGGGGGATGGCAGGCGTCCCAGGGGTGTGGTGCCAGTGCCCAACCTGCCGGAATGAAAGAGGACTTTCCTGCTTCCCGGCCACAGTGCCTGTCTCCACTCCCAGGGCCAGTTTGTGGAGCACGCAGGGAGAAGCTGCCATAGGTGGGGGCGGCCGTTTTGCAGGCTGGTCCCGGCAGGGATGCAGGCCGTGTACCAGTCACATGATGGTAAGGGGCCTCAGAACTGAAAGGCCAGCCAGGGGGATGGAGAGCCTGGAGTTCCTGAAAGCTCACCCGCCTGCCGGGCTGAGTGCACCCAGGCAGTTTGGCGCAACTGTCCTTTATCCTGAGTGGCAAGCCCTGTGGAAGCTTTGCCCCTTTAGAAGTTCTCTTGCTGTTAGGAAGTCTCACAGACTGTCCGCCTTTCTTTTGTCCCACATCGGCTGGATGTGGATCCCTGTGTTGTCCCACAAGTGGCTGGAAACTCGTCTCTCGAAGTCTCCTGCCTGTCTTTGCATTCCAACCCCACTGGTCCTCCAGAGAGCAGCACGTTTATGGTAGGTTCGTGCTTCCAGAGCACATATCCAGGACTGTATGTCACACTTCTCCTTGAGGTGACAGCCTGGCACAGCAGCTTTCTTCCCTGCTGCTCTTCCAGGATTTGGTGTAGTTGTTCTCTTTCCTTATGGTATGTATGTATGTGGTTTTCGTTTTGGTAGGAGGATTCTGCCTCCCCTCTCACGTGAGCCGCCATCTTTAAACCCATCAGCACATCTATTTTTTTTTTTTTTTGCAGTTTCACTTCTCTACTTTACCTGTCACCACCCCCTCAATTTGTAGTTGGTCTTCGCCCTTTGATCTCAAGTGAGTCTCCTGTAAGGGAGCACATAGATGGTCTTGAGTGAAAGATAGCTTTGTTTAGTATGATGCTTTCTTATCTATCTTCCTACCTATCTCTTTAACTATCTATATAATCTATCTACCTATCTATCTATCTGTCATCTATCTATCTATGATCTATCATGTACCTACTATCATCTGTGTATCTATCTGATTAATCTGTCATCTATATGTATGTATATCAATCCAATCTATATATCAATCATCTGTCTGTTTATCTGTTTTCTCACTTTTGTCAACGTTCTTTCACTAGGTGCACTTTGATTCCTCTATGTCCTTCTCAGTCTCAATTCCTTGTGTTTGTTTATGTGAGTTAGCTGTGTGTTTGGGACTTGAGAGGATTGGCCTTGGGTGGGAACTTCTCCTGTGTAATTGGCACGAGACTCCTGGGTGTGGATGGTGTGGTTGGCGGGCTGCGCTCTTCAACATGTGCATGACAGGGCACTCTGGCTGCTCTGCCTGTGCCATTCCTGCTGTGGCGGCTGCGTGAGCTGCCGAGCATATCCGATGCCCCACGCAGGGATCACAATGGCTGGCCTGCGTGTTCCAGGGCATGTGCATGCCCAGTAGTAGGTCTTCATTCCTGTGCACCGATGTCACCTCGGAGGCCCTGCTTGGTGACCCATCTCCAGAGAGCATGCGTGTAGTCACCGTTTAAGTGAACTGCCTATTGGTGACATGCAGGGCTCCTGTGGGCTTGTGGCCCATGGGCTTGCTGAGGTGGCAGGCCAGCTAGCTTGTGGGGAAACTGCTCCCCTCTGCTGTCAAGGTGGAGGTAGAGTTTCAGTGCATTTAGGCATTTAGATGTGAGTGAGGTCTATCTGAAATGAAATAGTAGCGTTGAGATCTATGTTTCAGTTCATATGAAAAGGGTACTGAGTATAAAGAGTTTTGTGATGGTGGCAGGAATTCTAGGAATGTTTATGTCCCCGCACTTATTTAATTTCTGTTAAGGGAGGTGATTCTGAAGTAACTTTTTACTAACGGATGAAGGTGATGTATAAGGTCATCCCACGTCAGCCATAGTGAGATGAAGTGGTGTAGTAGAATTAAATCCTGTACACCTTGGCCTGATGCATAGGAGACACACCGAGGGTGGTCTTTGCTGCTCTCCTCTTCTCGCTATTTACCTTAACTAACTTGACGGTTCAGAGTGGTCCCAGCAACATTTCCAGCAAGATCTTTCTAAAATCGCATAGAAACACTTGGCAAAGATATCCCCAGAGTCTAGTGGAAAAATTTTATTCTTTCTGGTCATAGTTTGCAAGATGTTTGCCCTATTCTGCGTTCTTTTGTTACTTTTGAAACTTCTGTGATAGTACACCTGTAGGGGCAGTGGTGTACACACACACAAGCACACTCACTGACACATATACACGGCTGAGAGTTAACGGAGACCCAAGTTATTGGAAACTGCAGCCCACACTTTAAAAAAGAAACGTGCATAAGTTGTGCACCTGGTGTTCCCCCCAAAGGGAGCAGACTTCAAAGTGCTGACGTGGTTAAACACAGATACCTATGCAGGCACCTAAGCACAGATATCTATGCATAGACTCTCTCCATCCATCATCTCATTGCATCTCTGCTTACCTACATATCTATGTTAGTCTACTCAAGCTGATAACCAGAGTGTCATTGAGTGGGGGCTTAATCGATAGACACTGATTTCTCGCAATTCTGTAAGCAGAAGTCCTAGATCAAGTCAGGTTCAGTTCCTGGTGAGGTCCCTTCTTCTGGCTTGCATATGGCTGCATTCCTGCTGTGTCCTCACAGGGTCGAGTGAGAAAGCTCTGTCCTCTGTTCCTCTAAATAGCACTGATTGCATAATGGCAGCTCCACCCACACCCTCATGATATCTTCCAAACCTAATTACCTCCAAAGGCCTCACCTCCCAATACCATGACAGTGGGGGTTAGGGCTTCAACCCTGACTGAGTTCAAATATGAACTTGTGTGTGTGTGTGTGTTTGTGTGTGTGTGGTGGTGGTGGGGTGTTAGGAGGAGCGAAAGATGGTGAGGTGAGGGCCCATAAATTCAGTTCATAACACTGTATCTATATATCATCTATTTGTCTAATCTAACCTACCTATATCATCTATCCTATCTAGTCTATCATCTGTCATCTTTATATATCTTATCTATCTGTCATCTCTGTCAATCTATTCTTCTAATCTATGAATATCTAACATCTATCTAATGTATCTATTTCCAATCAATCTATCACATGTCATCTGTCTGTCATCTACCTTTCGTCATCATTTTGTCTACCCATCTATCGTTATGTACAGAACAGTGTAAGATAAATTCTAGCTGAAATAAGAAGGTGAAGAGAGGCAACAAAGGGCCCGGTAGTTTATTTGAACGCAAATACCTGGGCAAGATTTCCCCAGTCTATAGCAATTAAGGCTGGGGAGTTCACACATAAGTAGACAGGCAGAGAGATTTTAAAGAAGGTAGGGGGAGGCAGAGCTAAAGATTTACAGCAGCATGAGGATTTGCTAGCCCAAAGCATATTTTTCAGGTTGGGAGGGGGCAACTGCCAAGAACTTGGGCACATAATCAGTGTCCCATGTGGGAGGAAGTAGCAGCCGGAGACATTGGCACATCATCAGTGTCCGATGTGCTTGCTCCTCCCATCAGTAACCCCAGCCTTACACACAGTTAACAACATGGCTATCTATTATGGCTATCTATCTATCTATCTATCTATCTATCTATCTATCTATCTATCTATCTATCTATCTATCTATGTATCTATCTATCTATCCATCTATCTATCTATTATCTATCTATTCGATCTATCTATACCTATCATCTATCCTATCTAATCTGTCATCTATCTGTCTATCTGTCCTATCTATCAATATCTTTTTTTCTACCCATCTATCCATATGCACAGAACAGTTCACAAGATGGTTTATATGTCATTTCCCTACTTATGTTTCCAAAAGCCTGCAAGGTAACTAGGACTTAGAGACAGACAGCACTGGGTTCACTGAGACATTTGCACATCGTATCAACAGCATGTGACTACAAAACTAGTAAATGGTGGTGCAGGGACTTCAACCCATATCTCTGTCCCCGGTCTTCTTTTCCCACCTTTTTGACAGTATTCTAGCCGCATTTGTTGACTGACTGCTCCCTGAAGACCACAAGCATCCTTCCTCTTGACTTTTTCAGTAATTTATCCCATTGTATGGAATGCTTTACGCTCAGATACCTGCTTCTGTCACCTCCTTGTAGACTGTTCAAGTCCCACCTCCCTGGTGAGGCATACCCTTTCGACTGTTTATTTTGAAAGCCCTGCTTCTCTCTGCCTATAATCTCAGTCCTCCATATCCTGCTTTTTATTCTTCATAGTGTTTGTTACTGGCTTAGCTACCAGAGAACTTACAGATGTTTATAGTCTCTTTCCTCCCCTCCAACTAGAACGTGGTCTTCAGAGGTTAATAATTCTGCGTGTATTAAGTCTGGTGGAGACCCTGCAGACTCTAGGATCAGCGAGAAGTGGGCACAGTTGTAACTCAAAGTGGTTTGACATGTTAGCAGTATAGGTTAGAGTCAGGCCAGGCAGTTATTAAGGAGGGCCTTTTCTGATATTACTAAGCTACTTGATAAATTCTAAGCTTAAAATTTCAATTATCACACAGCAGTGAGAAACAATTCCTTCTGTCATTCCTCCAGCCTCGAGGACCTGGATGCCAAATCCAATCTCTCATTGGGAAGTGGGAATGTGTGAGGAAGATCGGCCAAAGTCTTAAGTTACACAAGGCACACACATACAGAATTAAGCATGTTTAAAAACCAAAGTGATAAGAGTGGTTTCCTGTGTCACAGCCAGGATTCTCTAGCCTCCAGTGATCTCAGAGCAGTGGGAGAGGAGAGGGAAAGGGCCACATAAGCCAACCGGGTCTCCTTCCTCTGGGCTTGCCTCTCCCTGGGTTGTCATCCATTAAACGCTCAGCACGCAGACCACACGGTTTGCACGCACAGTCATAAAACGCGGCTACTTCCACATCCCAGTCACTGGGGCATGGAACATGTTGCATATTTAAGTGTGGCTCAGAACATTATCACTCATGTATGTATGTTCTTCCACTGTCCCCGGGTTAAAGAGTAAACAGAGCAGAGGCATACTAGCAAGAGCAGGGTTTAGTGTGAGTATATAATATACACACATATTGTGGGAAAGATTTTTTCAAATAAATAGGAGGACATAGGCCTTGTCTGGAGCCAGGGGAGATCTGTAGGTGCCATTGGCAAGGTCTGTGGCATGTCCATCGGGTCAGAGGCCGATTTAGGGGTAGGGCCGAGTTATTCGGCTGTGCCTCCCATGGCATTGTATGGGTCCAGGTCTGACCGTATGATGACCGCCCACGTGGTGTTTTTCTCAGTTGCAGAGGAGGCCAGCGGTAGTGATGCCCATGGCCTAGTGTGGGTCCCGGTGGGGACCAGAAGATGACGGCTAGTGATGGTGGCGTCGTGTCCATTGGCTTGTATAGAGATATTGAGTGAGCTTTCGTGACAGCATTTGTGCTGCCCACTGCGTCATCTGGGGCACGGGGGATAGAGTAGGTGCCTTTCCCCATGGTGGTGGAATGCCATTGGGTCCTAGTCCGCCTTGCGGGTAGGACCGAGGCCATCGTCTGTGCCTCCCACAGCACCCTGTGGGTCCATGGGAGCCGGGAGGATGACTCCTCATCCTGTGGGTGTCTGAGGTGCGCAGGACGATGGCAGTGCAGCTACCCACGGAATCGTGTGGAGCTGGGGGGTGACCGGAAGATGACAGCCATTGAGGGAGGTGTTGTGTCACATCGGCTCATCCTGAGCATCAGTGCCAGCGTTCGGGCAGGCGCTTGTGCTTCCTTGTGCTTTGTCTGGGACCGGAGGGCAGTTGTATGTGCCTTTCCTGAGGGCAGTGGAGTGCCCAGCCCTTTCCGAGGCTGACTTACAGGTATGGCCGAGGTAGTTTTCTGTGCTTCCCATGGCATCATATGGTGCCAGGGGAGACCAGACGATGACCGGTCATGCGGTAGTTGTCTAAGGTGCACAGGTGGCCGGAGGTTTTTCTGCCTACGGTCCCTTGCAGAGCCGTTGCCAACGGAGGATGACGGCTATCGAGGGTGTTGTCGTGTGAATGTGCTTACCTTGAGCGTCATTGCCGGCCCTTGGGCCGAAGGTGGAGCTGCCCACGGCCTCATGTGTGGTCAGGGGCTAATGGAAGATGACGGCCATCGAGGACGGTATCATGTCCATCGGCTCGTTTTGAGCATCAGCCTTCAGAATGGCGCCTGTGTAGCCCACGGACTTGTCCAGGGCCAGGGGGCAGTTGTAGGTGCCTCTCCCGAAAGCGGTGGCTTGCAGATCGGGTCATCGTCCGCCTTGCGGGGAGAGCCGAGGCCATCATCTGTGCCTCCCATGGCATCGTATGGGGCCAGGGAAGACCAGATGAAGACCGCCCACGTGGTGGTCGTCTGAGGCCCACAGGAGGCCGGCGGTGGTGCTGCCCATGGTCTCGTGCGGTGCCTAGGGGAACCGGAAGACGACGGCTAGCGGTGGTGTAGTCGTGTCTATCGGCTTGTCCAGAGCATCAGAGCCAGCCATCGTGCCGGTGCTTGTGCTGCAAAAGGCCTGGTCTTTTGACTGACTCTGTATGGCGGTTTTGCAGAGATAGGACACCTCGAGGCTGGCTGGTAGTGGTTCCCATGTGCCCTGGAGAGGAGGAGCTCGTCTGGGTGGTCTCTCTCCAGCCGTCTGCTGGGAGCCAAGGATGGTCAAGAGGCTCAGGACTGCTCCAAGTGGTAGTGGGATCTCTGCTGGTTAAAGTGGGAAAAGCCAGCTGCTAAAGGCAGCTCACCGCCGATAGGACAGAGGGTCTAATAGAAAGGAACACCAGTTTCTAGACAGGAGCAGGTGGGATCCAAGAGTGAATTGTGGAGTGACGTGTTTATTTGAGTGTCCAAACTTCCCTCTTTAGGTGGTTATTAGAGCTTCTCAATCGTGAACATCATAAAACCCACTGATTTCAATGGCCCAGATGCTTATTATTACAGCAACTCAGTTGTTGAGGTGAGAGAAAATGAGAAGAATGTTGCTGCACCACTAAATCTACCACTGGGAATTGCTGAAACCAAGCAAAAAGAATTCACGGTGGTCAGATAGGGCTATTTTCTGCTGACTGTCTCTGGGGACTCAAACAGAATCCATTTGTTTGATAGTTTGATTTTCAGTTTCACTCGTGTAGGGTACTTGTCCACACACCTTCGGCTTGTAGTTTGTCTGTGTCCTTGGATCTCAAGTGAGTCTCCTGTAAGTAAGCACGTAGGTGTCTTGAGTTTTTATCCCTTCTTTTAACCCTGGGTCTTTTGTTTGCAGCACAGAGTGCATGACCATTTATTCTGATGTTTCAGAGCTGTACATTTATTGCACTTAAAGAATTTTTTTATCATTAATCTACAATCACGTGAAGAACATTATGTTTACTATGCTCCCCCCTTCACCAAGTCCCCCCGAAAAACCTCTTCAGTCGCTGTCTATCAGCGTAGTTGAATGCTGTGGATCCCTTCATCAAGTCCGCCCACACAGACCTGTTACAGTAATTTTCCATCAGTGAGTTGTAAGATGCAATATGATCTCTACTAGTCTTCTCTGTGTTGTACAGTACTCTAAATGCACACCCGACCCCACGCATTATTCATGCTATTCCCAATTACCTCTATTCTTTCTCCCCACACTTATCCCTCCCTTCAGACTCACCCTGCCTAGTCCTTTTCCCTTTGGTAACTTTTAGTCATCTCTCGGATTCTGTGAGAGTGCTGCTGATTTTTCCTTCAGTTTCTCTTTGTTTTTATACTCCACACATGAGTGAAATCACTTGGTACTTGTCTTTCTCCGCCTGGCCTATTTCTCTGAACGTACTACTGTCCAGCTCCACCCACGTCATTGCCAATGGTAGTGTTTGTTTTCTTCTTAAGGCTGCTTACTGCAATTTTAAACTGGATTTCATTCTTCCTTTTTGTTTGTAGATTAGCTATGTTATTCACCATTCAACTCCTATTTATGAACAATAGCTTCGTGTCAATCGATATGTATCTGTATCTATCTATCTAACGGTCTGTCTGTCTATCTATGTATCTATGTATGTAAGTATGTATGTATGTATCTATGGATCAATCTTTCTATCTATCTATCTTCCTATCATCTATCTATGATGTCTATCATCTATCGGTCTATGTACATATCTATCTTTCTTTCATCTGTCGTCTGTCTACCTATCTATCTATGAATCAGTCACCTTTTTGTCTGCCCATCTATCCTTCTGTACAGAACAGTTAACAACATAGCCTATGTCTCTTTCCTACATTATGCTTCCAGAAATCTTGCAAGGTAGCTAAGCCATAAGGAGAGCACTGTGTTCACCGATACACTTTCAGATAGAGTCAGCCGCGTGTGCTTACAAAACCAGTAAATGGAGGTGAAAGGACTTGAACCCTTAACTCTGTCCTCTGTCCTCTTATACTTCCTGCTCGCTTGGTGACTTTATGTAGCCACATTCAGTGAGTAAGTGACCCCCGAAGTCCACAAGCATCCTTCGTCTGGGCCTGTTGTCGACAGAAAACTGTACTTGGTTCTTTGCACAACACCATGTTTGAGGGACATCGTTGTGATCACTGCTGATAGGTGGAGGGACAAATATAAAGGAACACCTATTTCTGGACAGGAGCATTTGGGAAATAAGAGTGTGTAGTGGAGTGAAGTGTTTATTTGAGGGTCCAAACGTCCCTCTTTAGATGGTTATTACTTCTTTACATTCGTGAACATCATAAAAAGCAATGATTTTAAAAGCGCAGACGCCTATTATTACAGCTATTCATTTGTTGAGGTGGGAGGAAATGAGAAGGAAGTTGCTGCACCACGAAATCTATGCCTGAGCACTGCTGAAACAAAACAAAAAGAATTCACGGTGGCTAGAATGGGCTATTTTCTACAGACTCTCTCTGGGGACTCAAACAGAATCCATTTGTTTGTTTGTTCCTCAGTTTCACTTGTATAGGGTACCTGTCCCCGCCCCTTCAGCTTGTTGTTTGTCTGTGTCCTTGGATCTCAAGTGAGTCTCCAGAAAGGGACCACGTAGGTGGTCTTGAGTTTTCATCAGTTCTTCTAACCCTGTGTCTTTTGATTGGAGCACTCAAAGCCTGTACTTTTATTCTGATATTTGAGAGCAGTGCTCTTACATTAGTTTGAAATTTTCTTTGTTCTCATTAATATACAATCACATGCAGAACATTATGTTTTCCAGTCTAACCTCTTCAGCAATTCCCCCCCAAATCCCAGTTACAGTCGCTGTCCGTCAGCTTGTACTAAGATGCTGTAGAATCACTACATGTCTTCTCTGTGTTGTACAGCCCTACCCATGAACCCCCACCCTACACATTAAACATGCTAATCCTAATGCCCCCATTCTTTTTCCTCGCCCTTATTACTCCCTTCCCACAAACGCTACCCAGTCCCTTTCTCTTTGGTAACTGTTAGTCCACTCTCGGGTTCTGTGAGTCTGCTGCTGACTTTTCCTTCAGTTTTTCTTTGTTATCATACTCCACACATGAGTGAAATCATTTGGTACATGTATTTCTCCGCCTGGCCTGGTTGACTGAGCATAATACCCTCGACCTCCATCCACGTTATTGCAAATGATATGATTTGTTTTCTTCTTATGGCTGCTTACTGCACTTTTTAAACTGGATTTCATTCTTCTTTTTTGTTTGTAGTTTCGCTATGTGCTTTCACCATTTCTCTCCTGGTAATGAGCAGTAGCTTTGTGTTAATCGATATGTACCTATATCTATCTATCTGTCTGTCTATCTATTTATCAATCAATCAATCAACTTTTTGTCTGCCCATCTGTCCTTGTGTACAGAACAGTTAACCACATATCCTATATCACTTTCCTACACTATGCTTCCAAAAATCCTGCAAAGTATCTAGGCTGTAGAAAGAGCACTGGGTTCACCGAGACCTTTGCAGGACGAGATGGCCACGTGTACCTACAAAACCAGGAAATGGTTGTGCCGGGATTGAACCCGTGTCTCTGTCCTCTGTCCTCTTTCATCTCCTTCTAACTTGCTGTCTGTATTTAGCCACATTCATTGACTAAGTGCTCCCTGAAGACCACAAGTATCATTCCTCTGGGCCTGTTGTCGACAGAAAAGTAAACTTGTTGCTTTGCTCAACACCATGTTTGAAGGACATCAGCGTGATCACCGCCGATAGGACAGAGGGTCTAATAGAAAGGAACACCAATTTCTAGACAGGAGCAGGTGGGATCCAAGAGTGAATTGTGGAGTGACGTGTTTATTTGAGTGTCCAAACTTCCCTCTTTAGGTGGTTATTAGATCTTCTCAATCGTGAACATCATAAAACCCACTGATTTCAATGGCCCAGATGCTTATTATTACAGCAACTCAGTTGTTGAGGTGAGAGAAAATGCGAAGAATGTTGCTGCACCACTAAATCTATCACTGGGAACTGCTGAAACCAAGCAAAAAGAATTCACGGTGGTCAGATAGGGCTATTTTCTGCTGACTGTCTCTGGGGACTCAAACAGAATCCATTTGTTTGATAGTTTGATTTTCAGTTTCACTCGTGTAGGGTACTTGTCCACACACCTTCGGCTTGTAGTTTGTCTGTGTCCTTGGATCTCAAGTGAGTCTCCTGTAAGTAAGCACGTAGGTGTCTTGAGTTTTTATCCCTTCTTTTAACCCTGTGTCTTTTGTTTGCAGCACAGAGTGCATGACCATTTATTCTGATGTTTCAGAGCTGTACATTTATTGCACTTAAAGAATTTTTTTATCATTAATCTACAATCACGTGAAGAACATTATGTTTACTATGCTCCCCCCTTCACCAAGTCCCCCCGAAAAACCTCTTCAGTCGCTGTCTATCAGCGTAGTTGAATGCTGTGGATCCCTTCATCAAGTCCGCCCACACAGACCTGTTACAGTAATTTTCCATCAGTGAGTTGTAAGATGCAATATGATCTCTACTAGTCTTCTCTGTGTTGTACAGTACTCTCCATGCACACCCGACCCCACGCATTATTCATGCTATTCCCAATTACCACTATTCTTTCTCCCCACACTTATCCCTCCCTTCAGACTCACCCTGCCTAGTCCTTTTCCCTTTGGTAACTTTTAGTCATCTCTCGGATTCTGTGAGAGTGCTGCTGATTTTTCCTTCAGTTTCTCTTTGTTTTTATACTCCACACATGAGTGAAATCACTTGGTACTTGTCTTTCTCCGCCTGGCCTATTTCTCTGAACGTACTACCGTCTAGCTCCATCCACGTCATTGCCAATGGTAGTGTTTGCTTTCTTCTTAAGGCTGCTTACTGCAATTTTAAACTGGATTTCATTCTTCCTTTTTGTTTGTAGATTAGCTATGTTATTCACCATTCAACTCCTATTTATGAACAATAGCTTTGTGTCAATCGATATGTATCTGTATCTATCTGTCTAACGGTCTGTCTGTCTATCTATGTATCTATGTATGTAAGTATGTATGTATGTATCTATGGATCTATCTTTCTATCTATCTATCTATCTTCCTATCATCTATCTATGATGTCTATCATCTATCGGTCTATGTACATATCTCTCTTTCTTTCATCTGTCGTCTGTCTACCTATCTATCTATGAATCAGTCACCTTTTTGTCTGCCCGTCTATCCTTCTGTACAGAACAGTTAACAACATAGCCTATGTCTCTTTCCTACATTATGCTTCCAGAAATCTTGCAAGGTAGCTAAGCCATAAGGAGAGCACTGTGTTCACCGATACACTTTCAGATAGAGTCAGCCGCGTGTGCTTACAAAACCAGTAAATGGAAGTGAAAGGACTTGAACCCGTAACTCTGTCCTCTGTCCTCTTATACTTCCTGCTCGCTTGGTGACTTTATGTAGCCACATTCAGTGAGTAAGTGACCCCCGAAGACCACAAGCATCCTTCGTCTGGGCCTGTTGTCGACAGAAAACTGTACTTGGTTCTTTGCACAACACCATGTTTGAGGGACATCGGTTTGATCACTGCTGATAGGTGGAGGGACAAATATAAAGGAACACCTATTTCTGGACAGGAGAATTTGGGAAATAAGAGTGTGTAGTGGAGTGAAGTGTTTATTTGAGGGTCCAAACGTCCCTCTTTAGATGGTTATTACTTCTTTACATTCGTGAACATCATAAAAAGCAATGATTTTAAAAGCGCAGACGCCTATTATTACAGCTATTCATTTGTTGAGGTGGGAGGAAATGAGAAGGAAGTTGCTGCACCACGAAATCTATGCCTGAGCACTGCTGAAACAAAACAAAAAGAATTCACGGTGGCTAGAATGGGCTATTTTCTACAGACTCTCTCTGGGGACTCAAACAGAATCCATTTGTTTGTTTGTTCCTCAGTTTCACTTGTATAGGGTACCTGTCCCCGCCCCTTCAGCTTGTTGTTTGTCTGTGTCCTTGGATCTCAAGTGAGTCTCCAGAAAGGGACCACGTAGGTGGTCTTGAGTTTTCATCAGTTCTTCTAACCCTGTGTCTTTTGATTGGAGCACTCAAAGCCTGTACTTTTATTCTGATATTTGAGAGCAGTGCTCTTACATTAGTTTGAAATTTTCTTTGTTCTCATTAATATACAATCACATGCAGAACATTATGTTTTCCAGTCTAACCTCTTCAGCAATTCCCCCCCAAATCCCAGTTACAGTCGCTGTCCGTCAGCTTGTACTAAGATGCTGTAGAATCACTACATGTCTTCTCTGTGTTGTACAGCCCTACCCATGAACCCCCACCCTACACATTAAACATGCTAATCCTAATGCCCCCATTCTTTTTCCTCGCCCTTATTACTCCCTTCCCACAAACGCTACCCAGTCCCTTTCTCTTTGGTAACTGTTAGTCCACTCTCGGGTTCTGTGAGTCTGCTGCTGACTTTTCCTTCAGTTTTTCTTTGTTATCATACTCCACACATGAGTGAAATCATTTGGTACATGTATTTCTCCGCCTGGCCTGGTTGACTGAGCATAATACCCTCGACCTCCATCCACGTTATTGCAAATGATATGATTTGTTTTCTTCTTATGGCTGCTTACTGCACTTTTTAAACTGGATTTCATTCTTCTTTTTTGTTTGTAGTTTCGCTATGTGCTTTCACCATTTCTCTCCTGGTAATGAGCAGTAGCTTTGTGTTAATCGATATGTACCTATATCTATCTATCTGTCTGTCTATCTATTTATCAATCAATCAATCAACTTTTTGTCTGCCCATCTGTCCTTGTGTACAGAACAGTTAACCACATATCCTATATCACTTTCCTACACTATGCTTCCAAAAATCCTGCAAAGTATCTAGGCTGTAGAAAGAGCACTGGGTTCACCGAGACCTTTGCAGGACGAGATGGCCACGTGTACCTACAAAACCAGGAAATGGTTGTGCCGGGATTGAACCCGTGTCTCTGTCCTCTGTCCTCTTTCATCTCCTTCTAACTTGCTGTCTGTATTTAGCCACATTCATTGACTAAGTGCTCCCTGAAGACCACAAGTATCATTCCTCTGGGCCTGTTGTCGACAGAAAAGTAAACTTGTTGCTTTGCTCAACACCATGTTTGAAGGACATCAGCGTGATCACCGCCGATAGGACAGAGGGTCTAATAGAAAGGAACACCAATTTCTAGACAGGAGCAGGTGGGATCCAAGAGTGAATTGTGGAGTGACGTGTTTATTTGAGTGTCCAAACTTCCCTCTTTAGGTGGTTATTAGATCTTCTCAATCGTGAACATCATAAAACCCACTGATTTCAATGGCCCAGATGCTTATTATTACAGCAACTCAGTTGTTGAGGTGAGAGAAAATGCGAAGAATGTTGCTGCACCACTAAATCTATCACTGGGAACTGCTGAAACCAAGCAAAAAGAATTCACGGTGGTCAGATAGGGCTATTTTCTGCTGACTGTCTCTGGGGACTCAAACAGAATCCATTTGTTTGATAGTTTGATTTTCAGTTTCACTCGTGTAGGGTACTTGTCCACACACCTTCGGCTTGTAGTTTGTCTGTGTCCTTGGATCTCAAGTGAGTCTCCTGTAAGTAAGCACGTAGGTGTCTTGAGTTTTTATCCCTTCTTTTAACCCTGTGTCTTTTGTTTGCAGCACAGAGTGCATGACCATTTATTCTGATGTTTCAGAGCTGTACATTTATTGCACTTAAAGAATTTTTTTATCATTAATCTACAATCACGTGAAGAACATTATGTTTACTATGCTCCCCCCTTCACCAAGTCCCCCCGAAAAACCTCTTCAGTCGCTGTCTATCAGCGTAGTTGAATGCTGTGGATCCCTTCATCAAGTCCGCCCACACAGACCTGTTACAGTAATTTTCCATCAGTGAGTTGTAAGATGCAATATGATCTCTACTAGTCTTCTCTGTGTTGTACAGTACTCTCCATGCACACCCGACCCCACGCATTATTCATGCTATTCCCAATTACCACTATTCTTTCTCCCCACACTTATCCCTCCCTTCAGACTCACCCTGCCTAGTCCTTTTCCCTTTGGTAACTTTTAGTCATCTCTCGGATTCTGTGAGAGTGCTGCTGATTTTTCCTTCAGTTTCTCTTTGTTTTTATACTCCACACATGAGTGAAATCACTTGGTACTTGTCTTTCTCCGCCTGGCCTATTTCTCTGAACGTACTACCGTCTAGCTCCATCCACGTCATTGCCAATGGTAGTGTTTGCTTTCTTCTTAAGGCTGCTTACTGCAATTTTAAACTGGATTTCATTCTTCCTTTTTGTTTGTAGATTAGCTATGTTATTCACCATTCAACTCCTATTTATGAACAATAGCTTTGTGTCAATCGATATGTATCTGTATCTATCTGTCTAACGGTCTGTCTGTCTATCTATGTATCTATGTATGTAAGTATGTATGTATGTATCTATGGATCTATCTTTCTATCTATCTATCTATCTTCCTATCATCTATCTATGATGTCTATCATCTATCGGTCTATGTACATATCTCTCTTTCTTTCATCTGTCGTCTGTCTACCTATCTATCTATGAATCAGTCACCTTTTTGTCTGCCCGTCTATCCTTCTGTACAGAACAGTTAACAACATAGCCTATGTCTCTTTCCTACATTATGCTTCCAGAAATCTTGCAAGGTAGCTAAGCCATAAGGAGAGCACTGTGTTCACCGATACACTTTCAGATAGAGTCAGCCGCGTGTGCTTACAAAACCAGTAAATGGAAGTGAAAGGACTTGAACCCGTAACTCTCTCCTCTGTCCTCTTATACTTCCTGCTCGCTTGGTGACTTTATGTAGCCACATTCAGTGAGTAAGTGACCCCCGAAGACCACAAGCATCCTTCGTCTGGGCCTGTTGTCGACAGAAAACTGTACTTGGTTCTTTGCACAACACCATGTTTGAGGGACATCGGTTTGATCACTGCTGATAGGTGGAGGGACAAATATAAAGGAACACCTATTTCTGGACAGGAGCATTTGGGAAATAAGAGTGTGTAGTGGAGTGAAGTGTTTATTTGAGGGTCCAAACGTCCCTCTTTAGATGGTTATTACTTCTTTACATTCGTGAACATCATAAAAAGCAATGATTTTAAAAGCGCAGACGCCTATTATTACAGCTATTCATTTGTTGAGGTGGGAGGAAATGAGAAGGAAGTTGCTGCACCACGAAATCTATGCCTGAGCACTGCTGAAACAAAACAAAAAGAATTCACGGTGGCTAGAATGGGCTATTTTCTACAGACTCTCTCTGGGGACTCAAACAGAATCCATTTGTTTGTTTGTTCCTCAGTTTCACTTGTATAGGGTACCTGTCCCCGCCCCTTCAGCTTGTTGTTTGTCTGTGTCCTTGGATCTCAAGTGAGTCTCCAGAAAGGGACCACGTAGGTGGTCTTGAGTTTTCATCAGTTCTTCTAACCCTGTGTCTTTTGATTGGAGCACTCAAAGCCTGTACTTTTATTCTGATATTTGAGAGCAGTGCTCTTACATTAGTTTGAAATTTTCTTTGTTCTCATTAATATACAATCACATGCAGAACATTATGTTTTCCAGTCTAACCTCTTCAGCAAT
Source organism: Manis pentadactyla (assembly GCF_030020395.1). Classification (NCBI taxonomy): domain Eukaryota; kingdom Metazoa; phylum Chordata; class Mammalia; order Pholidota; family Manidae; genus Manis; species Manis pentadactyla. Next base: position 255,745 of record NW_026645161.1, read on the forward strand.
TCCCCCCCAAATCCCAGTTACAGTCGCTGTCCGTCAGCTTGTACTAAGATGCTGTAGAATCACTACATGTCTTCTCTGTGTTGTACAGCCCTACCCATGAACCCCCACCCTACACATTAAACATGCTAATCCTAATGCCCCCATTCTTTTTCCTCGCCCTTATTACTCCCTTCCCACAAACGCTACCCAGTCCCTTTCTCTTTGGTAACTGTTAGTCCACTCTCGGGTTCTGTGAGTCTGCTGCTGACTTTTCCTTCAGTTTTTCTTTGTTATCATACTCCACACATGAGTGAAATCATTTGGTACATGTATTTCTCCGCCTGGCCTGGTTGACTGAGCATAATACCCTCGACCTCCATCCACGTTATTGCAAATGATATGATTTGTTTTCTTCTTATGGCTGCTTACTGCACTTTTTAAACTGGATTTCATTCTTCTTTTTTGTTTGTAGTTTCGCTATGTGCTTTCACCATTTCTCTCCTGGTAATGAGCAGTAGCTTTGTGTTAATCGATATGTACCTATATCTATCTATCTGTCTGTCTATCTATTTATCAATCAATCAATCAACTTTTTGTCTGCCCATCTGTCCTTGTGTACAGAACAGTTAACCACATATCCTATATCACTTTCCTACACTATGCTTCCAAAAATCCTGCAAAGTATCTAGGCTGTAGAAAGAGCACTGGGTTCACCGAGACCTTTGCAGGACGAGATGGCCACGTGTACCTACAAAACCAGGAAATGGTTGTGCCGGGATTGAACCCGTGTCTCTGTCCTCTGTCCTCTTTCATCTCCTTCTAACTTGCTGTCTGTATTTAGCCACATTCATTGACTAAGTGCTCCCTGAAGACCACAAGTATCATTCCTCTGGGCCTGTTGTCGACAGAAAAGTAAACTTGTTGCTTTGCTCAACACCATGTTTGAAGGACATCAGCGTGATCACCGCCGATAGGACAGAGGGTCTAATAGAAAGGAACACCAATTTCTAGACAGGAGCAGGTGGGATCCAAGAGTGAATTGTGGAGTGACGTGTTTATTTGAGTGTCCAAACTTCCCTCTTTAGGTGGTTATTAGATCTTCTCAATCGTGAACATCATAAAACCCACTGATTTCAATGGCCCAGATGCTTATTATTACAGCAACTCAGTTGTTGAGGTGAGAGAAAATGCGAAGAATGTTGCTGCACCACTAAATCTATCACTGGGAACTGCTGAAACCAAGCAAAAAGAATTCACGGTGGTCAGATAGGGCTATTTTCTGCTGACTGTCTCTGGGGACTCAAACAGAATCCATTTGTTTGATAGTTTGATTTTCAGTTTCACTCGTGTAGGGTACTTGTCCACACACCTTCGGCTTGTAGTTTGTCTGTGTCCTTGGATCTCAAGTGAGTCTCCTGTAAGTAAGCACGTAGGTGTCTTGAGTTTTTATCCCTTCTTTTAACCCTGTGTCTTTTGTTTGCAGCACAGAGTGCATGACCATTTATTCTGATGTTTCAGAGCTGTACATTTATTGCACTTAAAGAATTTTTTTATCATTAATCTACAATCACGTGAAGAACATTATGTTTACTATGCTCCCCCCTTCACCAAGTCCCCCCGAAAAACCTCTTCAGTCGCTGTCTATCAGCGTAGTTGAATGCTGTGGATCCCTTCATCAAGTCCGCCCACACAGACCTGTTACAGTAATTTTCCATCAGTGAGTTGTAAGATGCAATATGATCTCTACTAGTCTTCTCTGTGTTGTACAGTACTCTCCATGCACACCCGACCCCACGCATTATTCATGCTATTCCCAATTACCACTATTCTTTCTCCCCACACTTATCCCTCCCTTCAGACTCACCCTGCCTAGTCCTTTTCCCTTTGGTAACTTTTAGTCATCTCTCGGATTCTGTGAGAGTGCTGCTGATTTTTCCTTCAGTTTCTCTTTGTTTTTATACTCCACACATGAGTGAAATCACTTGGTACTTGTCTTTCTCCGCCTGGCCTATTTCTCTGAACGTACTACCGTCTAGCTCCATCCACGTCATTGCCAATGGTAGTGTTTGCTTTCTTCTTAAGGCTGCTTACTGCAATTTTAAACTGGATTTCATTCTTCCTTTTTGTTTGTAGATTAGCTATGTTATTCACCATTCAACTCCTATTTATGAACAATAGCTTTGTGTCAATCGATATGTATCTGTATCTATCTGTCTAACGGTCTGTCTGTCTATCTATGTATCTATGTATGTAAGTATGTATGTATGTATCTATGGATCTATCTTTCTATCTATCTATCTATCTTCCTATCATCTATCTATGATGTCTATCATCTATCGGTCTATGTACATATCTCTCTTTCTTTCATCTGTCGTCTGTCTACCTATCTATCTATGAATCAGTCACCTTTTTGTCTGCCCGTCTATCCTTCTGTACAGAACAGTTAACAACATAGCCTATGTCTCTTTCCTACATTATGCTTCCAGAAATCTTGCAAGGTAGCTAAGCCATAAGGAGAGCACTGTGTTCACCGATACACTTTCAGATAGAGTCAGCCGCGTGTGCTTACAAAACCAGTAAATGGAAGTGAAAGGACTTGAACCCGTAACTCTGTCCTCTGTCCTCTTATACTTCCTGCTCGCTTGGTGACTTTATGTAGCCACATTCAGTGAGTAAGTGACCCCCGAAGACCACAAGCATCCTTCGTCTGGGCCTGTTGTCGACAGAAAACTGTACTTGGTTCTTTGCACAACACCATGTTTGAGGGACATCGGTTTGATCACTGCTGATAGGTGGAGGGACAAATATAAAGGAACACCTATTTCTGGACAGGAGAATTTGGGAAATAAGAGTGTGTAGTGGAGTGAAGTGTTTATTTGAGGGTCCAAACGTCCCTCTTTAGATGGTTATTACTTCTTTACATTCGTGAACATCATAAAAAGCAATGATTTTAAAAGCGCAGATGCCTATTATTACAGCTATTCATTTGTTGAGGTGGGAGGAAATGAGAAGGAAGTTGCTGCACCACGAAATCTATGCCTGAGCACTGCTGAAACAAAACAAAAAGAATTCACGGTGGCTAGAATGGGCTATTTTCTACAGACTCTCTCTGGGGACTCAAACAGAATCCATTTGTTTGTTTGTTCCTCAGTTTCACTTGTATAGGGTACCTGTCCCCGCCCCTTCAGCTTGTTGTTTGTCTGTGTCCTTGGATCTCAAGTGAGTCTCCAGAAAGGGCCCACGTAGGTGGTCTTGAGTTTTCATCAGTTCTTCTAACCCTGTGTCTTTTGATTGGAGCACTCAAAGCCTGTACTTTTATTCTGATATTTGAGAGCAGTGCTCTTACATTAGTTTGAAATTTTCTTTGTTCTCATTAATATACAATCACATGCAGAACATTATGTTTTCCCGTCTAACCTCTTCAGCAATTCCCCCCCAAATCCCAGTTACAGTCGCTGTCCGTCAGCTTGTACTAAGATGCTGTAGAATCACTACATGTCTTCTCTGTGTTGTACAGCCCTACCCATGAACCCCCACCCTACACATTAAACATGCTAATCCTAATGCCCCCATTCTTTTTCCTCGCCCTTGTTACTCCCTTCCCACAAACGCTACCCAGTCCCTTTCTCTTTGGTAACTGTTAGTCCACTCTCGGGTTCTGTGAGTCTGCTGCTGACTTTTCCTTCAGTTTTTCTTTGTTATCATACTCCACACATGAGTGAAATCATTTGGTACATGTATTTCTCCGCCTGGCCTGGTTGACTGAGCATAATACCCTCGACCTCCATCCACGTTATTGCAAATGATATGATTTGTTTTCTTCTTATGGCTGCTTACTGCACTTTTTAAACTGGATTTCATTCTTCTTTTTTGTTTGTAGTTTCGCTATGTGCTTTCACCATTTCTCTCCTGGTAATGAGCAGTAGCTTTGTGTTAATCGATATGTACCTATATCTGTCTATCTGTCTGTCTATCTATTTATCAATCAATCAATCAACTTTTTGTCTGCCCATCTGTCCTTGTGTACAGAACAGTTAACCACATATCCTATATCACTTTCCTACACTATGCTTCCAAAAATCCTGCAAAGTATCTAGGCTGTAGAAAGAGCACTGGGTTCACCGAGACCTTTGCAGGACGAGATGGCCACGTGTACCTACAAAACCAGGAAATGGTTGTGCCGGGATTGAACCCGTGTCTCTGTCCTCTGTCCTCTTTCATCTCCTTCTAACTTGCTGTCTGTATTTAGCCACATTCATTGACTAAGTGCTCCCTGAAGACCACAAGTATCATTCCTCTGGGCCTGTTGTCTACAGAAAAGTAAACTTGTTGCTTTGCTCAACACCATGTTTGAAGGACATCAGCGTGATCACCGCCGATAGGACAGAGGGTCTAATAGAAAGGAACACCAATTTCTAGACAGGAGCAGGTGGGATCCAAGAGTGAATTGTGGAGTGACGTGTTTATTTGAGTGTCCAAACTTCCCTCTTTAGGTGGTTATTAGATCTTCTCAATCGTGAACATCATAAAACCCACTGATTTCAATGGCCCAGATGCTTATTATTACAGCAACTCAGTTGTTGAGGTGAGAGAAAATGCGAAGAATGTTGCTGCACCACTAAATCTATCACTGGGAACTGCTGAAACCAAGCAAAAAGAATTCACGGTGGTCAGATAGGGCTATTTTCTGCTGACTGTCTCTGGGGACTCAAACAGAATCCATTTGTTTGATAGTTTGATTTTCAGTTTCACTCGTGTAGGGTACTTGTCCACACACCTTCGGCTTGTAGTTTGTCTGTGTCCTTGGATCTCAAGTGAGTCTCCTGTAAGTAAGCACGTAGGTGTCTTGAGTTTTTATCCCTTCTTTTAACCCTGTGTCTTTTGTTTGCAGCACAGAGTGCATGACCATTTATTCTGATGTTTCAGAGCTGTACATTTATTGCACTTAAAGAATTTTTTTATCATTAATCTACAATCACGTGAAGAACATTATGTTTACTATGCTCCCCCCTTCACCAAGTCCCCCCGAAAAACCTCTTCAGTCGCTGTCTATCAGCGTAGTTGAATGCTGTGGATCCCTTCATCAAGTCCGCCCACACAGACCTGTTACAGTAATTTTCCATCAGTGAGTTGTAAGATGCAATATGATCTCTACTAGTCTTCTCTGTGTTGTACAGTACTCTCCATGCACACCCGACCCCACGCATTATTCATGCTATTCCCAATTACCACTATTCTTTCTCCCCACACTTATCCCTCCCTTCAGACTCACCTTGCCTAGTCCTTTTCTCTTTGGTAACTTTTAGTCATCTCTCGGATTCTGTGAGAGTGCTGCTGATTTTTCCTTCAGTTTCTCTTTGTTTTTATACTCCACACATGAGTGAAATCACTTGGTACTTGTCTTTCTCCGCCTGGCCTAGTTCTCTGAACGTACTACCGTCTAGCTCCATCCACGTCATTGCCAATGGTAGTGTTTGTTTTCTTCTTAAGGCTGCTTACTGCAATTTTAAACTGGATTTCATTCTTCCTTTTTGTTTGTAGATTAGCTATGTTATTCACCATTCAACTCCTATTTATGAACAATAGCTTTGTGTCAATCGATATGTATCTGTATCTATCTATCTAACGGTCTGTCTGTCTATCTATGTATCTATTTATGTAAGTATGTATGTATGTATCTATGGATCTATCTTTCTATCTATCTATCTATCTTCCTATCATCTATCTATGATGTCTATCATCTATCGGTCCATGTACATATCTATCTTTCTTTCATCTGTCGTCTGTCTACCTATCTATCTATGAATCAGTCACCTTTTTGTCTGCCCATCTATCCTTCTGTACAGAACAGTTAACAACATAGCCTATGTCTCTTTCCTACATTATGCTTCCAGAAATCTTGCAAGGTAGCTAAGCCATAAGGAGAGCACTGTGTTCACCGATACACTTTCAGATAGAGTCAGCCGCGTGTGCTTACAAAACCAGTAAATGGAGGTGAAAGGACTTGAACCCGTAACTCTGTCCTCTGTCCTCTTATACTTCCTGCTCGCTTGGTGACTTTATGTAGCCACATTCAGTGATTAAGTGACCCCCGATGACCACAAGCATCCTTCGTCTGGGCCTGTTGTCGACAGAAAACTGTACTTGGTTCTTTGCACAACACCATGTTTGAGGGACATCGGTTTGATCACTGCTGATAGGTGGAGGGACAAATATAAAGGAACACCTATTTCTGGACAGGAGCATTTGGGAAATAAGAGTGTGTAGTGGAGTGAAGTGTTTATTTGAGGGTCCAAACGTCCCTCTTTAGATGGTTATTACTTCTTTACATTCGTGAACATCATAAAAAGCAATGATTTTAAAAGCGCAGACGCCTATTATTACAGCTATTCATTTGTTGAGGTGGGAGGAAATGAGAAGGAAGTTGCTGCACCACGAAATCTATGCCTGAGCACTGCTGAAACAAAACAAAAAGAATTCACGGTGGCTAGAATGGGCTATTTTCTACAGACTCTCTCTGGGGACTCAAACAGAATCCATTTGTTTGTTTGTTCCTCAGTTTCACTTGTATAGGGTACCTGTCCCCGCCCCTTCAGCTTGTTGTTTGTCTGTGTCCTTGGATCTCAAGTGAGTCTCCAGAAAGGGCCCACGTAGGTGGTCTTGAGTTTTCATCAGTTCTTCTAACCCTGTGTCTTTTGATTGGAGCACTCAAAGCCTGTACTTTTATTCTGATATTTGAGAGCAGTGCTCTTACATTAGTTTGAAATTTTCTTTGTTCTCATTAATATACAATCACATGCAGAACATTATGTTTTCCAGTCTACCCTCTTCAGCAATTCCCCCCCAAATCCCAGTTACAGTCGCTGTCCGTCAGCTTGTACTAAGATGCTGTAGAATCACTACATGTCTTCTCTGTGTTGTACAGCCCTACGCATGAACCCCCACCCTACACATTAAACATGCTAATCCTAATGCCCCCATTCTTTTTCCTCGCCCTTATTACTCCCTTCCCACAAACGCTACCCAGTCCCTTTCTCTTTGGTAACTGTTAGTCCACTCTCGGGTTCTGTGAGTCTGCTGCTGACTTTTCCTTCAGTTTTTCTTTGTTATCATACTCCACACATGAGTGAAATCATTTGGTACATGTATTTCTCCGCCTGGCCTGGTTGACTGAGCATAATACCCTCGACCTCCATCCACGTTATTGCAAATGATATGATTTGTTTTCTTCTTATGGCTGCTTACTGCACTTTTTAAACTGGATTTCATTCTTCTTTTTTGTTTGTAGTTTCGCTATGTGCTTTCACCATTGCTCTCCTGGTAATGAGGAGTAGCTTTGTGTTAATCGATATGTACCTATATCTATCTATCTGTCTGTCTATCTATTTATCAATCAATCAATCAACTTTTTGTCTGCCCATCTGTCCTTGTGTACAGAACAGTTAACCACATATCCTATATCACTTTCCTACACTATGCTTCCAAAAATCCTGCAAAGTATCTAGGCTGTAGAAAGAGCACTGGGTTCACCGAGACCTTTGCAGGACGAGACGGCCACGTGTACCTACAAAACCAGGAAATGGTTGTGCCAGGATTGAACCCGTGTCTCTGTCCTCTGTCCTCTTTCATCTCCTTCTAACTTGCTGTCTGTATTTAGCCACATTCATTGACTAAGTGCTCCCTGAAGACCACAAGTATCATTCCTCTGGGCCTGTTGTCGACAGAAAAGTAAACTTGTTGCTTTGCTCAACACCATGTTTGAAGGACATCAGCGTGATCACCGCCGATAGGACAGAGGGTCTAATAGAAAGGAACACCAATTTCTAGACAGGAGCAGGTGGGATCCAAGAGTGAATTGTGGAGTGACGTGTTTATTTGAGTGTCCAAACTTCCCTCTTTAGGTGGTTATTAGACCTTCTCAATCGTGAACATCATAAAACCCACTGATTTCAATGGCCCAGATGCTTATTATTACAGCAACTCAGTTGTTGAGGTGAGAGAAAATGCGAAGAATGTTGCTGCACCACTAAATCTATCACTGGGAACTGCTGAAACCAAGCAAAAAGAATTCACGGTGGTCAGATAGGGCTATTTTCTGCTGACTGTCTCTGGGGACTCAAACAGAATCCATTTGTTTGATAGTTTGATTTTCAGTTTCACTCGTGTAGGGTACTTGTCCACACACCTTCGGCTTGTAGTTTGTCTGTGTCCTTGGATCTCAAGTGAGTCTCCTGTAAGTAAGCACGTAGGTGTCTTGAGTTTTTATCCCTTCTTTTAACCCTGGGTCTTTTGTTTGCAGCACAGAGTGCATGACCATTTATTCTGATGTTTCAGAGCTGTACATTTATTGCACTTAAAGAATTTTTTTATCATTAATCTACAATCACGTGAAGAACATTATGTTTACTATGCTCCCCCCTTCACCAAGTCCCCCCGAAAAACCTCTTCAGTCGCTGTCTATCAGCGTAGTTGAATGCTGTGGATCCCTTCATCAAGTCCGCCCACACAGACCTGTTACAGTAATTTTTCATCAGTGAGTTGTAAGATGCAATATGATCTCTACTAGTCTTCTCTGTGTTGTACAGTACTCTCCATGCACACCCGACCCCACGCATTATTCATGCTATTCCCAATTACCACTATTCTTTCTCCCCACACTTATCCCTCCCTTCAGACTCACCCTGCCTAGTCCTTTTCCCTTTGGTAACTTTTAGTCATCTCTCGGATTCTGTGAGAGTGCTGCTGATTTTTCCTTCAGTTTCTCTTTGTTTTTATACTCCACACATGAGTGAAATCACTTGGTACTTGTCTTTCTCCGCCTGGCCTATTTCTCTGAACGTACTACCGTCTAGCTCCATCCACGTCATTGCCAACGGTAGTGTTTGTTTTCTTCTTAAGGCTGCTTACTGCAATTTTAAACTGGATTTCATTCTTCCTTTTTGTTTGCAGATTAGCTATGTTTTTCACCATTCAACTCCTATTTATGAACAATAGCTTTGTGTCAATCGATATGTATCTGTATCTATCTATCTAACGGTCTGTCTGTCTATCTATGTATCTATGTATGTAAGTATGTATGTATGTATCTATGGATCTATCTTTCTATCTATCTATCTATCTTCCTATCATCTATCTATGATGTCTATCATCTATCGGTCTATGTACCTATCTATCTTTCTTTCATCTGTCGTCTGTCTACCTATCTATCTATGAATCAGTCACCTTTTTGTCTGCCCATCTATCCTTCTGTACAGAACAGTTAACAACATAGCCTATGTCTCTTTCCTACATTATGCTTCCAGAAATCTTGCAAGGTAGCTAAGCCATAAGGAGAGCACTGTGTTCACCGATACACTTTCAGATAGAGTCAGCCGCGTGTGCTTACAAAACCAGTAAATGGAGGTGAAAGGACTTGAACCCGTATCTCTGTCCTCTGTCCTCTTATACTTCCTGCTCGCTTGGTGACTTTATTTAGCCACATTCAGTGAGTAAGTGATCCCCGAAGACCACAAGCATCCTTCGTCTGGGCCTGTGGTCGACAGAAAACTGTACTTGGTTCTTTGCACGACACCATGTTTGAGGGACATCGGTTTGATCACTCCTGATAGGTGGAGGGACAAATATAAAGTAACACCTATTTCTGGACAGGAGCATTTGGGAAATAAGAGTGTGTAGTGGAGTGAAGTGTTTATTTGAGGGTCCAAACGTCCCTCTTTAGATGGTTATTACTTCTTTACATTCGTGAACATCATAAAAAACAATGATTTTAAAAGCGCAGACGCCTATTATTACAGCTATTCATTTGTTGAGGTGGGAGGAAATGAGAAGGAAGTTGCTGCACCACGAAATCTATGCCTGAGCACTGCTGAAACAAAACAAAAAGAATTCACGGTGGCTAGAATGGGCTATTTTCTACAGACTCTCTCTGGGGACTCAAACAGAATCCATTTGTTTGTTTGTTCCTCAGTTTCACTTGTATAGGGTACCTGTCCCCGCCCCTTCAGCTTGTTGTTTGTCTGTGTCCTTGGATCTCAAGTGAGTCTCCAGAAAGGGCCCACGTAGGTGGTCTTGAGTTTTCATCAGTTCTTCTAACCCTGTGTCTTTTGATTGGAGCACTCAAAGCCTGTACTTTTATTCTGATATTTGAGAGCAGTGCTCTTACATTAGTTTGAAATTTTCTTTGTTCTCATTAATATACAATCACATGCAGAACATTATGTTTTCCAGTCTACCCTCTTCAGCAATTCCCCCCCAAATCCCAGTTACAGTCGCTGTCCGTCAGCTTGTACTAAGATGCTGTAGAATCACTACATGTCTTCTCTGTGTTGTACAGCCCTACCCATGAACCCCCACCCTACACATTAAACATGCTAATCCTAATGCCCCCATTCTTTTTCCTCGCCCTTATTACTCCCTTCCCACAAACGCTACCCAGTCCCTTTCTCTTTGGTAACTGTTAGTCCACTCTCGGGTTCTGTGAGTCCGCTGCTGACTTTTCCTTCAGTTTTTCTTTGTTATCATACTCCACACATGAGTGAAATCATTTGGTACATGTACTTCTCCGCCTGGCCTGGTTGACTGAGCATAATACCCTCGACCTCCATCCACGTTATTGCAAATGATATGATTTGTTTTCTTCTTATGGCTGCTTACTGCACTTTTTAAACTGGATTTCATTCTTCTTTTTTGTTTGTAGTTTCGCTATGTGCTTTCACCATTGCTCTCCTGGTAATGAGCAGTAGCTTTGTGTTAATCGATATGTACCTATATCTATCTATCTGTCTGTCTATCTATTTATCAATCAATCAATCAACTTTTTGTCTGCCCATCTGTCCTTGTGTACAGAACAGTTAACCACATATCCTATATCACTTTCCTACACTATGCTTCCAAAAATCCTGCAAAGTATCTAGGCTGTAGAAAGAGCACTGGGTTCACCGAGACCTTTGCAGGACGAGACGGCCACGTGTACCTACAAAACCAGGAAATGGTTGTGCCGGGATTGAACCCGTGTCTCTGTCCTCTGTCCTCTTTCATCTCCTTCTAACTTGCTGTCTATATTTAGCCACATTCATTGACTAAGTGCTCCCTGAAGACCACAAGTATCATTCCTCTGGGCCTGTTGTCGACAGAAAAGTAAACTTGTTGCTTTGCTCAACACCATGTTTGAAGGACATCAGCGTGATCACCGCCGATAGGACAGAGGGTCTAATAGAAAGGAACACCAATTTCTAGACAGGAGCAGGTGGGATCCAAGAGTGAATTGTGGAGTGACGTGTTTATTTGAGTGTCCAAACTTCTCTCTTTAGGTGGTTATTAGATCTTCTCAATCGTGAACATCATAAAACCCACTGATTTCAATGGCCCAGATGCTTATTATTACAGCAACTCAGTTGTTGAGGTGAGAGAAAATGAGAAGAATGTTGCTGCACCACTAAATCTATCACTGGGAACTGCTGAAACCAAGTAAAAAGAATTCACGGTGGTCAGATAGGTCTATTTTCTACTGACTATCTCTGGAGACACAAACAGAATCCATTTGTTCGATTGTTTGTTTTTCAGTTTCACTTGTGTTGAGTACCTGTTCCCACCACTTCGACTTGTAGTTTGTCTGTGTCCTTGCATCTCAAGGGAGTTTCCTGTGAGGGATCACGTAGTTGGTTTTGAATATTCATCAGTACTTTTAACCCTCTGTCTTTTGTTTGGAGCACTCAAAGCCTGTTTCATTTTATTCTGATGATTCAGTGCTGTGCCCTTATTGCACTTAAAAATTTTTTTTATTATCATTAATCTACAATCACGTGAAGAACATTATGTTTACTTGGCTCCCCCCTTCACCAAGGCACCCTTAGAACTTCTTACAGATGCCGTCAATCAGCGGAGTTGGATGCTCTAGACCCCTTCACCATGAACCACCCCACACACACCATTACAGTCGCAGTCCATTAGCGTGTAGTAAGATGCTGTAGAAACTTTACTTGTCTTCTCTGTGTTGTACAGCCCTATCCAAGCCCACCCGACCCCAAGCTTTATACATGCTAATCCTAATCTCCCATTTCTTTCTCCACTCCCTCATCCTTCCCTTCCCAACCACCCTGCCCAGTCCCTTTCCCTTTGGTAACTGTTAGTCCGCTTTTGGGTTCTGTGAGTATGCTGCTGTTTTTTTCCTTCAGAGTTTCTTTGATGTTATACTCCACACACGAGTGAAATCATTTGGTACTTGTCTTTCTCCACCTGGCCTATTTCACTTAGCATAATACCATCTTGCTCCATCCACATCATTGCAAATGGTAGGATATGTTTTCCTCTTATGACTGCTTACGGCAGTTTTTAAACTGGACTTAATTCTAACTGTCTGTTTGTAGTTTCGCTATGTGCTTTCACCATTGAACTCCTGTTTATGAGCAAGAGCTTTATGTTAATCGATATGTATCTGAATCTATCTATCTGTCTGTCTGTCTATCTATCTATCAATCTCTCTATCTATCCTTCTATCTTTCTTTCTTTCTATCTATCTCTCTATCTCTCTATCTATCCTTCTATCTATCTATCTATCTATCTATCTATCTATCTATCTATCTATCTATCTATCTATCTATCTTCCTGTCATCTATCTATCATGTCTATCATCTATCTATCATCTGTCATCTATCTATCTATTTATGAATCAATCATATGAATCAATCATCTTTTTTTCTTCCCATCTATCCTTATGTACAGAACAGTTAACAACATCGCCTATGTCACTTCCCTACATTATGCTTCCAAAAATCCTGCAAGGTAACTAGGCCGTAGGGAGAGCACTGGGTTCATTGAGACTCTTGCAGGTCTAGTCATCTGCGTGTGCTTACAAAACCTGTTAATGTTGGTGCAGGGACTGGCACCCATATCTCTGTCCTCTATCCTCTTTTACCTGCTTCTGTCTTCAAGACAGTATTCAGCCACATTCATGGTATAAGTGCTCCCTGAAGACCACAAGTATCCTTTCCTCTGGGCCTGTTGAAGACAGAAAAATATACTTGGTGCTTTGCTATCCACCGAGTTTGAGGGACATCGACGTGAGCTCCGCTGATAGGAGGAGGGACAAATAAAAAGGAACACCTATTTCTAGAGGGGAGCATTTGGCAGCAATGACAGTGTTGTGGAGTTACATGTTTGAGTGTCCAAACTTCCCTCTTTAGGTGGTTATTGCTTCTTTACATTCAAGAACACCATAAAACCCACTGATTTCAAAAGCCAAGACGCATATTATTACAGCAATTCAGTTGTTGAGGTGAGAAAACATGAGAAGGATGTTGCAGAACCACTAAATGTATGGTTGGGCACAGCTGAAACCAAACAAAAAGAATTCACGGTGCCTAGATAGGGCTATTTTCTACTGGCTGTCTCTGGGGACTCAAACAGAATCCATTTGTTTGTTTGTTTCTCAGTTTCACTTGGGTAGGGTCCCTGTACCTGCCCATTCTGCTTGTAGTTTGTCTGTGTCCTTGGATCCAAAGTGAATCTCGAGAATGGGGGCACGTAGGTGGTCTTGAGTTTTCATCCCTTCCTCTATCCCTGTGTCTTTTGATTGGAGAACTCAGAGCCTGTCCTTTTATTCTGACAATTGAGAGGTGTGTCATTATTGCACTTACAAAAATTTTTTTGTTATCATCAATCTACAATCACGCGAAGATCATTATGATCACCAAGTACACAAAGTCCCCCCCAAAAGCCCTGTTACAGTAACAGTCCATCAGCGTAGTTGGATGCTGTACACCCCTTCACCATTTCACCACACACACACCCCATTACAGTCGCTGTCCATAGGCGTGTAGTAAGATGTTGTAGAAATAGTACTTCTCTTTTGTGTTGTACAGACCTACCTATGCTCCCCCGACCCCAGACATTATAAATGCTAATCCTAATGCCCCCCTTCTTTCTGCCCACCCTTTTCCCTACCTTCCCACCCTCCCTGCCCAGTCCCTTTCCCTTTGGTAACTGTTAGTCCACTGTCAGGTTCTGTTAGTCTGCTGCTGTTATTTTCCTTCAGTTTTTCTTTGTTGTTGTACCCCACAAATGAATGAAATCATTTGGTACTTGTCTTTCTCCACCTGTCCTATTTCACTGAGCACAATACCCTCTAGTCCATCCACGTTATTGCAAATGATAGGATTTGTTTTCTTTTATATCTGCTTAGTGCACTTTTTAAACTTGATTTCACTCTTCTCTTTTGTTTGTAGTTTCGCTATGTGCTTTCACCATTGCTTTCCTGGTTATGAGCAATAGCTTTGTGTTAATCGATATGTACTTATATCTATCTGTCTGTCTATCTATATACCTATCTATCTATCTATCTATCTATCCATCAATCATCTTTTTCTCTCCCAAACTGTCCTTTTGTACAGAACAGTTAAGTACATAGCCTAAGTCACATCCCTACATTATGGTTAGAATAATCTTGCAAGGTAACTAGGCCGTATTGAGAGCACTGGGTTCGCCAAGGCACTTGAAGGTCAAGTCAGCCTTGTGAACCCACAAAACCAGGAAATTGTGGTGCAGGGACTTGAATCCGCGTATCCATCCTCTGTCCTCTTTCATCTCCTTCTAAATTGCTGTCTGTATTTAGCCAAATTCATTGACGAAGTGCTCACTGAAGAACACAACTATCATTCCTCTGGGCCTCTTGTTGAAAGAAAAGTAAACTTGTTGCTTTACTCACCACCATGTTTGAAGGACATCAGCGTGATCACTGCCAATAGGACGGATTGTCAAATTAAAAGGAACACCAATTTCTAGACAGGAGCAGTTGGGAGCTAAGAGTGTATTGTGGAGTGACGTGTTTATTTGAGTGTCCAAGCTTACCTCTTTAGCTGGTTATTATATCTTCACATTCCTGAACATCATAAAACCCACTGATTTCAAAGGCCCAGATGCTTATTATTACAGCAACTCAGTTGTTGAGGTGAGAGAAAATGAGAAGTATGTTGCTGCAACACTAAATCTATGGCTGGGAACTGCTGATACCAAACAAAAAGAATTCACGGTGGCCAGAGAGGGCTATTTTCTGCTGACTGTCTCTGGGGACTCAAACAGAATCCATTTGTTTGATTGTTTGTTTTTCAGTTTCACTCGTGTATGGTACTTGTCCACACACCTTCTTCTTGTAGATTGTCTGTGTCTTTGGATCTCAAGTGAGTCTCCTGTAAGTAAGCACGAAGGTGTCTTGAGTTTTCATCCCTTCTTTTAACCCCGTGTCTTTTGTTTGCAGCACTCATTGCCTGATCTTTTATTCTGATGATTCAGAACTGTGCACTTATTGCACTTAAAGAATTTTTTATCATTAATCTACAATCACGTGAAGAACATTATTTTTACTATGCACCCCACTTCACCAAGTCCCCCCGAAAAACCTCTTCAGACCCTGTCGATCAGCGTAGTTGGATGCTGTAGACCCCTTCAACATGTCCCCCCCCTCAGACCCCGTTACAGTCGCTGTCCATCAGTGAGTTGTAAGATGGTATATGATCTGTACTAGTCTTCTATGTGTTGTACAGTACTCCCCATGTACACCCGATCCCACGCATTATACATGCTAATCCCAATTACCACTATTCTTTCTCCCCACACTTATCCCTCCCTTCAGACTCACCTTGCCTAGTCCTTTATCCTTTGGTAACTTTTACTGAACTCTCGGGTTCTGTGAGTCTGCTGCTGTTTTTTCCTTCAGTTTTTCTTTGTTTTTATACTACAAACATGAGTGAAATCACTTGGTTCTTGTCTATCTCCGCCTAGCCTATTTCTCAGAACATACTACTGTCTAGCTCCATGCACGTCATTGCAAACGGTAGTATTTGTTTTCTTCTTAAGGCTGCTTACTGCAATTTTAAACTGGATTTCATTCTTCTCTTTTGTTTGTAGTTTCGTTATGTTCTTTCACCATTGCTTTCCTGGTTATGAGCAATAGCTTTGTGTTAATCGATATGTACTTATATCTATCTGTCTGTCTATCTATATACCTATCTATCTATCTATCTATCTATCCATCAATCATCTTTTTCTCTCCCAATCTGTCCTTGTGTACAGAACAGCTAAGTACATAGCCTAAGTCACATCCCTACATTATGGTTAGAATAATCTTGCAAGGTAACTAGGCCGTATTGAGAGCACTGGGTTCGCCAAGGCACTTGAAGGTCAAGTCAGCCTTGTGAACCCACAAAACCAGGAAATTGTGGTGCAGGGACTTGAATCCGCGTATCCATCCTCTGTCCTCTTTCATCTCCTTCTAAATTGCTGTCTGTATTTAGCCAAATTCATTGACGAAGTGCTCACTGAAGAACACAACTATCATTCCTCTGGGCCTCTTGTTGAAAGAAAAGTAAACTTGTTGCTTTACTCACCACCATGTTTGAAGGACATCAGCGTGATCACTGCCAATAGGACGGATTGTCAAATTAAAAGGAACACCAATTTCTAGACAGGAGCAGTTGGGAGCTAAGAGTGTATTGTGGAGTGACGTGTTTATTTGAGTGTCCAAGCTTACCTCTTTAGCTGGTTATTATATCTTCACATTCCTGAACATCATAAAACCCACTGATTTCAAAGGCCCAGATGCTTATTATTACAGCAACTCAGTTGTTGAGGTGAGAGAAAATGAGAAGTATGTTGCTGCAACACTAAATCTATGGCTGGGAACTGCTGATACCAAACAAAAAGAATTCACGGTGGCCAGAGAGGGCTATTTTCTGCTGACTGTCTCTGGGGACTCAAACAGAATCCATTTGTTTGATTGTTTGTTTTTCAGTTTCACTCGTGTATGGTACTTGTCCACACACCTTCTTCTTGTAGATTGTCTGTGTCTTTGGATCTCAAGTGAGTCTCCTGTAAGTAAGCACGAAGGTGTCTTGAGTTTTCATCCCTTCTTTTAACCCCGTGTCTTTTGTTTGCAGCACTCATTGCCTGATCTTTTATTCTGATGATTCAGAACTGTGCACTTATTGCACTTAAAGAATTTTTTTATCATTAATCTACAATCACGTGAAGAACATTATTTTTACTATGCACCCCACTTCACCAAGTCCCCCCGAAAAACCTCTTCAGACCCTGTCGATCAGCGTAGTTGGATGCTGTAGACCCCTTCACCATGTCCCCCCCCTCAGACCCCGTTACAGTCGCTGTCCATCAGTGAGTTGTAAGATGGTATATGATCTGTACTAGTCTTCTATGTGTTGTACAGTACTCCCCATGTACACCCGATCCCACGCATTATACATGCTAATCCCAATTACCACTATTCTTTCTCCCCACACTTATCCCTCCCTTCAGACTCACCTTGCCTAGTCCTTTATCCTTTGGTAACTTTTACTGAACTCTCGGGTTCTGTGAGTCTGCTGCTGTTTTTTTCCTTCAGTTTTTCTTTGTTTTTATACTACAAACATGAGTGAAATCACTTGGTTCTTGTCTATCTCCGCCTAGCCTATTTCTCAGAACATACTATTGTCTAGCTCCATGCACGTCATTGCAAACGGTAGTATTTGTTTTCTTCTTAAGGCTGCTTACTGCAATTTTAAACTGGATTTCATTGTTCCTTTTTGTTGTAGTTTAGCTATGTTATTCATCATTCAACTCCTGTTTATGAACAATAGGTTTCTGTCAATCGATATGTATCTGTATCTATCTATCTAATGGTCTGTCTGTCTATCTATGTATCTCTGTATGTATGTATGTATGTATCTATGGATCTATCTATCTATCTGTCTTCCTATCATCTATCTATGATGTCTATCATCTTTCAATCTATGTACCTATCTATCTATCTTTCATCTGTCATCTCTCTACCTACCTGTCTATGAATTAATCTTTTTTTTGCGTCCCATCTATCCTTATGTACAGAACAGTTAACATCATACCCTATGACTCTTCCCTACATAATGCTTCCAGAAATCTTTCAAGTTAACTAAGCCATAATTAGAGCACTGAGCTCACCGATACACTTTCAGGTAGTGTCAGCCGCGTGTGCTTACAAAACCAGTAAATGAAGCTGAAAGGACTTGAACCCATATCTCTGTCCTCTGTCCTCTTATACTTCCTGCTCGCTTGGTGACTTTATTTAGCCACATTCAGTGAGTAAGTGATCCCTGAAGACCACAAGTATCCTTCGTCTGTTCCGGTTGTCGACAGAAAAGTGTACTTGGTCCTTTGCACACCACCATGTTTGAGGGACATCGGCGTGATCACTGCTGATAGGTGCAGGGACAAATATAAAGGAACACCTATTTCTGGACATGAGCAGTTGGGAACAAAGAGTGTGTTGTGGAGTGAAGTGTTTACTTGAGGGTCCAAACTTCCCTCCTTAGGTGGCTATTACTTCTTTACATTCGTGGACATCATAAAAAGCAATGATTTTAAAAGCCCAGACGCATATTGTTACAGCAATTCATTTGTTGAGGTGAGAGGAAATGAGAAGGAACTTGCTGCACCACTAAATCTATGCCTGAGCACTGCTGAAATCAAACAAAAAGAATTCACGGTGGCTCGATAGGGCTATTTTCTACTGACTCTCTCTGGGGACTCAAACAGGATCCATTTGTTTGTTTGTTTCTCAGTTTCACTTGTATAGGGTACCTGTCCCCGCCCCTTCAGCTTGTAGTTTGTCTGTGTCCTTGGATCTCAAGTGAGTCTCCAGTAAGGGAGCACGTAGATGGTCTTGAGTTTTCATCAGTTCTTCTAACCCTGTGTCTTTTGATTGGAGCACTCAAAGCCTGTACTTTTATTCTGATATTTGAGAGCTCTGCTCTTACTGCACTTTGAAATTTTTTTTGTTCTCATTAATATACAATCAGATACAGAACATTATGTTGTCCAGTCTACCCCCTTCACCATGTCCCCCCCAAATCCCAGTTTCAGTCGCTGTCCGTCAGCATGTACTAAGATGCTGTAGAATCACTACATGTCTTATCTGTGTTGTACAGCCCTACCCATGACCTTCCACCCTTCATATATACCTGCTAATCCTAATGCCCCCATTCTTTTTCCCCGCCCTTAGTACTCCCTTCCCACAAACTCTCCCCTGTCCCTTTCTCTTTGGTAACTGTTAGTCCACTCTCGGGTTCTGTGAGTCTGTTGCTGTCTTTTCCTTCAGTTTTTCTTTGTTATCATACTCCACACATGAATGAAATCATTTGGTACATGTATTTCTCCGCCTGGCCTATTTGACTGAGCCTAATACCCTCTACCTCCATCCACGTTATTGCAAATGATAGGATTTGTTTTCTTCTTATAGCTCCTTACAGCACTTTTTAAATTGTATTTCATTCTTCTTTTTTGTTTGTAGTTTCGCTATGTGCTTTCACCATTGCTCTCCTGGTAATGAGCAGTAGCTTTGTGTTAATCGATATGTACCTATATCTATCTATCTGTCTGTCTATCAATTTATCAATCAATCGAACAATTATCTTTTCGTCTGCCCATCTGTCCTTGTGTACAGAATAGGTACCATATATCCTATATCGCTTTCCTACTCGATGCTTCCAAAAATCCTTCAAAATATCTAGGCTGTAGGGAGAGCACTGGATTTACCGAGACACTTGCTGGTCGAGTCGGTCGCGTGTAGCTACAAAACCAGGAAATGGTTGTGCCGGGACTTGAACCCGTTTCTCTATCCTCGGTCCTCTTTCATCTCCTTCTAACTTGCTGTCTGTATTTAGCCACAATCATGGACTAAGTGCTCCCTGAAGACCACAAGTATCATTCCTCTGGGCCTGTTGTCAACGGTAAAGTAAACTTGTTGCTTTTCTCACCACCATGTTTGAAGGACATCAGCGTGATCACCGCCGATAGGATGGAGGGTCAAATAAAAAGGAACACCAATTTCTAGACAGGAGCAGTTGGGAGCTAAGAGTGTATTGTGGAGTGACGTGTTTATTTGAGTGTCCAAAATTCCCTCTTTAGGTGGTTATTAGATCTTCACATTCGTGAACATCATAAAACCCACAGATTTCAAAGGCCCAGATGTTTATTATTACAGCAACTAGGTTGTTGAGTTGAGATAAAATGAGAAGTATGTTGCTGCACCACTAAATCTATGGCTGGGAACTGCTGATACCAAACAAAAAGAATTCACGGTGGCCAGAGAGGGCTATTTTCTGCTGACTGTCTCAGGGGACTCAAACAGAATCCATTTGTTTGATTGTTTGTTTTTCAGTTTCACTCGTGTATGGTACTTGTCCACACACCTTCTTCTTGTAGATTGTCTGTGTCCTTGGATCTCAAGTGTGTCTCCTGTAAGTAAGCACATAGGTGTCTTGAGATTTCATCCCTTCTTTTAACCCTGTGTCTTTTTTTTGCAGCACTCAGAGCCTGACCTTTTATTCTGATGATTCAGAACTCTGCACTTATTGCACTTAAATAATTTTTTTATCATTAATCTACAATCACGTGAAGAACTTTATGTATACTATGCGCCCCCCTTCACCAAGTCCCCCTGAAAAACCTCTTCATTCCCTGTCGATCAGCGTAGTTGTATGCTGTAGACCCCTTCACCATTTCCCCCCCCACGGACCCCGTTACAGTCGCTATCCATCAGTGAGTAGTAAGATGCTATATGATCTGTACTAGTCTTCTCTGTGTTGTACAGTACTCCCATGCTCACCCGACCCCACGCATTATACATGCTAATCCTTATGCCCCCATTCTTCCTCCCCACACTTATCCCTCCCTTCAGTCCCACCCTGCCCAGTCCTTTTTCCTTTGGTAATTTTTACTGAACTCTCTGGTTCTGTGAGACAGCTGCTGTTTTTTTCCTTCAGTTTTTCTTTGTTGTTATACTGCACATTTGAGTGAAATCACTTGGTACTTGTCTTTCTCCGCCTGGCCCTTTTCTCTGAACATACTACCGTCTAGCTCCATGCACGTCATCTCAAACGGTAGTAATTGTTTTTTTTCTTAAGGCTGCTTACTTCACTTTTTAAACTGGATTTCATTCTTCCTTTTTGTTTGCATTTTAGCTATGTTGTTCACTATTCAACTCCTGTTTATGAACAATAGCTTTGTGTCAATTGATATATATCTGTATCTATCTATCTAACGGTCTGTCTATGTATGTATGTATGTATGTATGTATATATGTATGTATGTATGTATCTATGGATCTATCTATCTATCTATCTTCCTATCATGTATCTACAATGTCTTTCATCTATCAATCTATATACCTATCTATCTATCTTTCATCTGTCTTCTGTCTACCTATCTATCTATGAATCAATCATCTTTTTGTCTGCCCATCTATCCTTATGTACAGAACAGTTAACAACATAGCCTATGTCTCTTCCCTACATTATGCTACCAGAAATCTTGCAAGGTAACTAAGCCATAAGGAGAGCACTGTGTTCACCGATACACTTTCAGGTAGAGTCAGCCGCGTGTGCTTACAAAAGCAGTAAATGGAAGTGAAAGGACTTGAACCCGTTTCTCTGTCCTCTGTCCTCTTATAATTCCAGCTCGCTTGGTGACTTTATTTAGCCACATTCAGTGAGTAAGTGATCCCTGAAGACCACAAGTATCCTTCGTCTAGGCCTGTTGTCGACAGAAAAGTTTACTTGGTTGTTTGCACACCACCATGTTTGAGGGACATCGGCGTGATCACTGCTGATAGGTGGAGGGACAAATATAAAGGAACACCTATTTCTGGACAGGAGCAGTTGGGAACAAAGTGTGTGTCGTGGAGTGAAGTGTTTATGTGAGGGTCCAAACTTCCCTCTTTAGGTGGTTATTACTTCTTTACATTCGTGAACATCATAAAAAGAAATTATTTTAGAAGCCCAGACGCATATTAATACAGCAATTCATTTGTTGAGGTGAGAGGAAATGAGAAAGAAGTTGCCTCACCACTAAATCTATGCCTGAGCACTGCTGAAACCAAACAAAAAGAATTCACGGTGGCAAATTGAGCTATTTTCTACTGACTCTCTCTGGGTACTCAAACAGAATCCATTTATTTGTTTGTTTCTCAGTTTTACTTGTATAGGGTACCTGTCCCGGCCCCTTCGGCTTGTAATTTTTCTGTGTCCTTGGATCTCAAGTGACTCTCCTTTAAGGGAGCCCTTAAATGATCTTGACTGTAAGATAACTTTGTTTAGTCTGATGCTTTCCTATCTACCTACCTACCTATCTCTTTATCTATCTTTGTAATGTATCTACCTATCTACCTATCTGTCATCTGTCTATGTTTTACATCTATCTACTGTCATCTGTGTGTCAGTCTAATTATTCTATCATCTATATGTGTGCATGTCAATCCTGTCTGTGTATCTGTCATCTGTCTATGCATCTGTTTTCTCACTTTTGTCATCGATCTGTCACTAGGTGCACTTTGATCCCTCTGTGTCCTTCTCAGTCTCAATTCCTTGTGTTTTTTTTATGTGAGTTAGCTGTGTGTTTGTGTATTGAGAGGAGTGGCCTTGGGTGAGAACTTCTCCTGTCTAGGTGGCACGAGTCTGCTGGGTGTGGAAGGTTTGTTTGACGTGCTGGGCTCTTGAAACTGTGCAGGCCAAGGCCATCCGGCCTTCTGACCCTGGGCCTTTCCTGCTCTGGCGGCTGCGTGATCTGTGAGGCATATCTGAAGTCCCACGCAGGGAGCACCCTGGCTGTCCTGCGGAGTCCGAGGCAGGTGCATGCCGAGTTGTAGGTCTTTTTGCCTGTGCACCGATGTTACCTAGGCCGCCCTGCTTGTTGGTCCATCTCAAGAGAGCATGTGTGTAATCACTGGTTAAGGGAACTGACCTTTGGTGACACGTGGGACACTTGTGCTCCAGTGGCACATGGGCTTGCTGATGTGACAGGCCAGGTAGCTTGTGGGGAAACTTCTCCCCTCTGCTGTCAAGGTGGGGTAGGAGTTTCAGTGCATTTAGGCATTTAGATGTGAGAGAGGTCTATCTGAAATGGAATACTAGCGTTGAGAGCTATGTTTCCATTCGTATGAAAAGGGCGCTGAGCATAAAGTGTTGGGTGATGGTGGCAGGAATTCTAGGAATGTTTATGTCCCCGCACTTATTTATTTTCTGTTAAGGGAGGTGATTCTGAAGTAACTTTTTACTCACGGATGAAGGTGGTGCATAAGGTCATCCCATGTCAGCCATGGTGAGATGAACTGCTGTAGTGGATTTAAAGCCTGTACACCTTGGCCTGATACATAGGAGTCACCGTGGGAGCTCTTTGCTGCTCTCCTGTCCTGGCTTATTACCTTAGCTAACTTGATGGTTCAGAGTGGTCCCAGCAACATTTCCATCGAGATCTTTCTAAAATTCCCTAGAAGCACTTGGCAAAGATATCCCCAGAGGGTAGTGGATAATTTTACTCTTTCTGGTCATAGTTTGCAAGACGTTTGCCCTATCCTGCGTTCCTTTGTTACATTTGCATCTCCTGTGATTTTTAGACCGATAGGGGCAGTGGTGTACACACACACACGCACACGCACAGACACACACACACACACACACACACACACACACATGACTGAGAGTTATCGGAGACCCCAGTTATTGGAAACTGCAGCCCACACTTTAAAAAAGAAACGTGCATAAGTTGTGCTCCTGGTGTTCCCCCCATAGAGAATAGACTTCAAAATGCAGAGGTTGTTGGACACAGATACCTATGCAGACACCTAAGCACAGATATCTATGCATATTCTCTCTCCATCCATCCTCTAAGTATATCTCTCTTTACCTACATATCTGTTTAGTCTACTCAAGCTGATTACCAGAGTGTCATTTAGAGGGGGCTTCATCCATAGACACTGATTTCTCCCCATTCTGGAAGCAGAATTCCAAGACCAAGGCAGTTTCAATTCCTGAGGAGGTCCCTTCCTCTGGCTTGCATACAGCCACATCCCTGCTGTGTCCTCACAGGGTCGGGGGAGAATGCTCTGTCTTATGACCCTCTTAATAGGACTGATTGCGTAATGGCAGCTCCACCCACAACCTCATGATATCTTCCGAACTTAATTACCTCCAAAGGCCCCACCTCCACATACCATGAGAGTGTGGGTTAGGGTTTCAACCCTGACTCAATTCAAATATGAACGTTGTGGGTTTGTGTGTGTGTGTGTTTGTGTGGTGGGGCAGGGCTTTAGGAGGAGCGGAAGATGGTGAATTGAGGGACCAAAAATTCAGTCCATAACTCTGTATCTATCGTCTATCTCTTGTCTATCTAATCTATCGATATCTATCATCTATCTGTCTAATCTTACCTACCTATATCATCTATCCTATCTAGTCTATCATCTGTCATCTATATATATCTTATCTGTCTGTCATCATTCAATATATTCATCTAATCTATGAATATCTATCATCTATCTAATGTATCTATTTCTAATCTATCATCTGTCACCTGTCATCTATCTGTCATGTACCTGTCGTCACCTTTTTGTCTACCCATCTATCCTTATGTACAGAACAGTGTAAGATAATTCTAGCTGAAATAAGCAGGTGAAGAGAGGCAACTAAGTTCCCGGTAGTTTATATGAATGCAAACACCCGGGTGAGATTTCCCTAGTCTATAGAAATGGAGGCTGGGGAATTCACACGTAAGTAGACAGGGAGTGAGATTTTAAAGAGGTAGGGGGAGGCATAGCTTAGATTTACAGCAATGCGTGGTTTGGCTAGCCCAAGGCATATTTTTCAGTTTGGGACGGGGCAACAGCCAGGAACTTCAGCACATTATCAGTGTCCCATGTGGGAGGGGGCAGCAGCTGGAGACATTGGCACATTGTCAGTGTCCGTCGTGCTTGCTCCTCCCATCAGTGACCCTAGCCTTACAGTTAACAACACGGCTATCTACCATGGCTATCCATCCATCCATCCATCCGTCCGTCTGTCCATCCATCCATCCATCCATCCATCCATCCATCCATCCATCCTCCATCCTCCATCCTCCATCCTCCATCATCTATCTATCTGTGCTATCTATCATCATTTTTGTCTACCCAACTATCCTTACGTACAGAACAGTTCACAAGATGGCTTATATGTCACTTCCCTACTTATGTTTCCAAAAGCCTGAAAGGTAACTCGGCCCTAGAGACAGACAGCACTAGGTTCATGGAGACATTTGAACGTCGAGTCAACAGCATGTGACTACAAAACTATTAAATGGTGGTGCGGGGGCCTAGTCTGGGGCTGGGGGCCTTTGTATGAGCCTTTTCCGAGGGCGTTGTTGTGCCCATCGGGTCCGAGGCTCACTTATGGACAGGGGCGTGGCCGTCGTATGTGCCTCCCACAGCATCGTATGGGTCCAGATGAGACCAGATGATGACTGCCCTTGCGTTGCTTGTCTGGGGTGCACAGTAGGCCAGCGGTGCTGCTGCCCATGACCTCGTGCGTGGCCGGGGCGGGCACAAAGATGATAGCCAGCGATGGTGGCGTCGTGTCCATCATTTCGTCCTGAGCGTCAGAGCCAGCCATTGGGCCGGTGCTTGTGCTGCCCAAGGCCTTGTCTGTAGGCTGACTCTTTATGGCGGTTTTGCAGAGGCAGGACACCACGAGGCGGGCTGGTAGTGGTGCCCGTGTGCCCTGAAGAGGAGGTGCTCGTCTAGGTGGTCTCTCTCCAGCATCTGCTGAGAGACTAGGATGGTCCAGAGGCCCAGGACTGCTCCCCGTGGAAGTGGGAACTCTGCTGTGAAAATTGGGAAATGCCAGCTGCTAAAGGCACAGGATCCCGGTGGAACAGCCTGTGACCAGGGCAGCGGGCAGGTGCAGGGTGCTCCCAGGCAGGAGGGGTAGGGGGCAGCGACCCGGGGACGGGAAGGATCAGCGGGTGAAGAAGGTGGTGCTGGGCAGTCGGCGGGCATTGTGCGGTACGAAACTTAGTAAGGATGAAACTGTGCACACGGAAAAATTGGTTATGGCGTGCGTCAAACGATCCGAGGAAATTGTGTGAAGCTACGGAGAGGGTCTCCTTTGCCACTAACTCTTTCTCAGGCCTAGCACACACTGAGCTGAACAGCTATGGTGAGCAATGTATGTATATCAGAAAGGGGACGCATCACAAAGTGGCCTGGGCCACTGTGACATCACCCAGGGGCCGCATCACCACGTCCCCATTGCCTTAAGTACACCAGCCCCGCCCAGAGGAGACCCTAGTCCAAGGCCACGGTGAGACCCCAAGGCCAACCACCGTAGTATCCCTAGCCCACGGGACTGCCCACTGAGGGTCGTGCAGATGTTCAGACCAATGAGGCCACCATGGGTCCGTCGAAGGCTGCAGTGCCCTCGTCTGTCACAGCTTAGCCCGTCTGGGTGCTGGCTATGCATGGGCTCAGCATCCGGGGCACGGTGTGCATCAACTGCCTTGCCACCCCTGCACCCCCCATGATCCCGGAGGCAAGGGCCTGCACACAGCCAGGCACGGAGGCACCCAGATGCTGTCCGGGGAACGGCCCGCCCTTTCCCGGGCCTTCCCAGCTTCTCTGGGACTCCTGGAGCCAGGCATGCCTTCTCGGCCATGGCCAGCCAGGCGAACGGGTCTTAGCATAGCCACATCCAGCATTCTGACTGGGACCGGCCGCCCAGATTTTCTCTCTGATCTAGCTTTGGTGGCCTGTGTCTTGTACGTGAATAATACAACACAGTAAACTGGGAAAAACTTTTTATTTTTAAAATGCTTCTCCTTTAGACTCTTGCTCTCAATGGTGTAGCCATTCTTGCCCATCAGCCAAGCTGGATGCTAGCGGGGCAACCTCGCCTCCTCTCAGCAGTCAGCCTGTCCATTCCCGATCCTGAATCTTCATCCTTTATGTTATAACCTGTGGAGCTCGTGTCCCATGTCAGTAACCCTGCTTCTGGTTTCTCAGGTCTTTCCTGGTGCACCTAGGCCCTGCTTGTTCACTGCTTCACTGTGGAAGTACTGACATTGTTACAGAATAAAATTTGAAATTCTCCAGCCCCAACTCACGGTCTGACCTTCACTTTGTCTACATCTCCATCCCTATGAGCCAAGCTCCCTGCTCCTTGAAAAGATCCTGTCTTGTGCCTTTTTGTCTCTGAATTATTTCCTCTGGGGGTTCCCACCTCTTGCTTCTGGTTTTTAAGACAGTTCACCCCAGCAGAAGAACAAGGATCGTTGAAGACCCACCTCTCTAGTCACCTCCTCTTCTAGGCTACCGTGCATTCTCACTTAGGCGTGCCCTCCTCTCCCTTCTCTGTACTTGGTGAGGACCTCTCTTATGAAATGTGAGTGTGTCAGCTCGTGCACATCAATCTTCATGTCACGGGATCTGTTGAACAGTGGTGACAGTGAATGACTGGACTCGGCTTCAGAGCTCAGCTTCCCGTTCAGTGATACCTTGTGCCGCTCGCTCGTCCGCCAACCGTTCATTATGTTCCAAACCGTGCAAACGTAAATGCGGGTGAGATGCCACTGACGACCCCTCAGTCCCCGCTGTGTATGCCTCTGGGTGCTTAGGGAGAGCCACAGCGAGCCGAGCCCACGAACTTATCTTTAATGGCGATGAGCACAGAGAGTGTGGGGCAAGCCCCAGCTGATGCTGCTGTTGCTGTGATGACTCCTCTCCCTGGCCCAGTGGGGGTAAGATTCCAGATCTCTTCTTGTTCTCTGCCTGTCCTTGCTCTGTAGTGGTGCAGTTTTGTTGTATGGGGGCGGCTTCTTTCGTGTCTTTGAAGGAAATAAGTACAGGTCTCAGAAGTCCCTTGTGTCAGTTTTCATTGTACTGTACGGTCTTCTATGCCTATGTCTTTGGGTTTTCTCCCGCTGCTACTGCTTTTCCTCTGAGAGGACCTGTACCACAGTCCTGTTGTAGACAGAAGAGTAAATTTGGTGCTTTGCTCACCACCATGTTTGAGGGACATCGGTGTCACCACTGATAGGAGGAGGGACAGGTAAAAAGGAACACCGAGTTCTAGACGGGAGCAGTTGGTAACAAATACTGTGTTGTGGAGTGACGTGTTCGTTTGAGCATCCAAACTTCCCTCAGTATCTAGTTTTTGCTTCTTTACATTCGTAAACATCATAAAATCAACTGATTTCAAAAGCCCAGATGCATATTATTACATCAATTCAGTTGTTGAGGCGAGAAAAAATGAGAAGCTTTCGCGATACCAAAGAATCTATGACTGGGCCCTGCCAAAACCAAACAGAAAGAATCCAAGGTGGCGGGAATGGCTATTTTCTACTGTCTCTCTGGGCACTCAAACAGAATCACTTTTATTTATTTACTTTTTGGTGTCAGTAATGTACAATTACATGGCAACATTATGGTTGCTAGACTCCCCCTCCTCCCCCCTCCAACCCATTATCAATTCTGCTATCCACACCCCATTACAGTCGCTGTCCATCAATATAGTTAGATGCTATAGATTCACTACCTGTTTCTGTGTGTTATACTGCAATCCCCGTGGCCCCCCATGCCCTACATTATGTGTGCGGATCGTAATGCCCCCTTTACCCCCTTATCCCTCTGTTCACACCCGTTCTCCCAGTCCCTTTCCCTTTGGTAACTGTTAGACCATTCTTGGGTTCGGTGAGTCTGCTGCTGTTTTTAATTTCTAATTTGCTTTGTTCTCATACCTCACATAGGAGTGAAATCCTTGGATACTTGTCTTTCACCAGCTGGCTTATTTCACTGAGCATAACACCCTCTAGCTCTGTCCGTGTTGTTGGAAATGGTGGGAGGATTTGTTTTCATCATATGGCTGAATGATATTATATAGTGTGTATGTACGAAATCTTTATCCATTCACCTCCTGATGGACACTAAGGTTGCTTCCATTTCTTGGGTATTGTAAAGAGTGCTGTGATCAACATAGGGGTGCATCTGTCCCTTTCAAACTGGGCTCTTGCACTCTTAGGGTAAATTCCTTTTAGAAGAATTCCTGGGTCAAATGGTATTTCTGTTCTATGTTTATGTGGGGTACCTCCATACTGCTTTCCACAATGGTTGAGCTGACTGACATTCCCACCAGCACTGTAGGAGGGTTCCCCTTTCTCGACACCCTTGCCCACATCTGTTGTTGTCTGTCTTTTGGGTGGTGGCCATCCTAACTGGTGTGAGGTGATACCCCATTGTGGTTTTAATGTGCATTTCTCTGATGGTTAGCTATGTGGAGCGTCTTTTCATGTGCCTGTCGGAAACCTGAAATTGCTTCTGTGGAGAAGTGTCTGTTCAGATCCTATGCCCATTTTGTAATTGAATTCATTTGCTTTTTGTGTGTTGAGGTTCGTGAGCTCTTGATATATGTTTTCAATGGAAACGCCTTATCAAATATTGCATCAGTGAATATATTCTCCCATACTAAAGGGTGTCTTTTGGTTCTACTGATTGTGGTTAAACAGAATCTTACTAAACCCCATACCACTTCACTCCAAATCTGACTAATTATTCCTTTTTTCCAGATCACCAAAGAGCCGAGAAAACTGGAACCATGAGGAGAAGCTGTGATGCAGGAACATCTAGCGTAAAACTGAGAGGTGAGGTGGTGTTTAGACTGGTAGGTTGTATCTTACCATGTACTGCTTTCAAGGGTCTTAGGTAAAAAATATTGCCAAGGAGCTGAAGACAGGGGTTTTGACGTCACCTGGTATCGGTGGAGCCACGTAGCCTCTAGCCATTGATGGGTAGGCTTGCATGCGGCACTGTTGTCTTTCCTGCGGTGTTAGACGAGCGGCGTCCCCCATATGCAGTTCAGTCAGAGCCCATGTGGGACTGTCCTGACATAGGCTGGGTGGACCCGAGAGCTGTGCTGTTCCTGCTCAGTTGTCGCAGCACACCTCTCAGAACATGGCTTCAGCAGCGCTCCCGGGAGGGATAGAGAGAGAGAAAGAGAGACAGAGACAGAGAGACAGAGAGAGAGAGAATAGCACTCCAGAGACAGTGAAGGTTTTATTTTCTGTAGCTCCCTGAGCATGCTCCTGATGTTTATTTTGAGACCTCATTCTCAGGACGATTGATTCGAGTCCAGTTACGAGGTTCCTTTGAAGTTTCATATTTGTAGGTGGCGCCATTTAGCTCCCAGAAGCGTTACTCTCTGGGGATGCTCAGCCCTTGGGGGGATGGCAGGGGTCCCAGGGGAGCGGTGCCAGTGCGCACCCCTGCCGGGAGTAAAGAGGTCTTTCCTGCTTCCCGGTCGCAGTGCCTGTCTCCACTGCCAGGGCCAGTTTGCGGAGCACACAGGGAGAAGCTACTGTAGGTGGGGGCGGCCGTTTTGCAGGCTTGTGCTGGTTGTGATGTAGTCCGTGTACCAGTCACATCACGGTAAGGGGCCTCGGAGTTGCGAGGCCAGCCGGGGGGATGGAGCACCCGGAATTCCTGAAAAACTCCCCACCTGCCGGGCAGAGTGCACCTGTTCAGTTTGGCGCACCTGTCCTTTCTCCTGAGCGGCAAGCCCTGTGGAAGCCATGCCCCTTTAGCAGTTCTCTCGCTGTTAGGAAGTCTCTCAGACTGTCTGCCATTTTTTTGTCCCACAGCCGCCAGTTGTGGATCCCTGTGTTTTCCCACATGTGGCTGGAATCTCAAGTCTCTCGAAGTCTTCCGCCTGTCTTTTCTTTCCATCCCCACCGATCCTCCAGAGCACAGTACATTTACGGTAGGTTCATGCTCCCAGAGCACTTCTCCAGGACTGTACGTCACACTTCTCCTTGAGGTGACAGCCTGCCAAAGCAGCGTTCTTCCCTGCTGCTCTTCCAGGATTTGGTGTAGTTGTTCTATTTCCATATAGTACGTATGTATATGGTTTTGGTTTTGGGAGGAGGATTCCGCCTCCCCTCTCACGTGAGCCGTCATCTTCAAACCCTTCAGCATATCTTTTTTTTTTGTCAGTTTCATTTGTCTAGGGTACCTGTCCCCACCACCTCAATTTGTAGATTGTCTTCTTCCTTGGATCCCAAGTGAGTCTCCTGTAAGGGAGCACGTAGGTGTTCTTGAGTTTTCATCCATTCTTTTAACCATGTGTCTTTTGATTGGAGCACTCAGATCGTGTCCCTTTATACTGACAATTGAGAGCTGTGTACTTATTGCACTTAAAAAATTTTTTTGTTATCATTAATCTACAATCACGTGAAGAACATTATGATCACCAAGTACACCAAATTCCCCCGAAAACCCCGCTACAGTCGCTGTCCATCAGCATAGTTGGATGCTGTAGACCCCTTCACCTTGTCCCCCCACACACACAGTTAGGGTTGCTGTCTGTCAGCGTGTAGTAAGATGCTATAAAATCACTACTTGTCTTCTCAGTGTTGTACAGCCGTCCCCATGCTCCCCCCACGCCACACATTATATATGCTTATCCAAATGCCCATTCCCTTTCTCCCCGCCCTTATCCCTCCTTTCCCACGCACCCTGCCCAGTCCCTTTCCCTTTGGTAACAGTTAGTCCACTCTCGGGTTCTGTGTGTCTGCTGCTGTTTTTTTCCTTGAGCTTTTCTTTGTTGTTATACTCCACACATGAGTGACATCATTTACTACTTGTCTTTCTCTGCCTTGCCTATTTCACTGAGCATAATACCGTCTAGCTCCATCCACTTTGTTGCAAATGGTAGGATTTGTTTTATTCTTAAGGCTGCTTACTGCACTTTTTAAACTAGATATCTGTCTTCTCTTTTGTCTGTAGTTTCGCTATGTGCTTTCACCATTGCTCTGTTGGTTATGAGCAACAGCTTTGTGTCAGTTGATATGTACCTATATCTATCTATCTGTCTGTTGATCTATCTATCTATCTATTTATCTATCTATCTATCATCTATCTATCTATCTATCTGTCTATCAAACAATCAATCATCTATTTATATGCCCGTCTGAGCTTGTGTACAGGGCAGTTAACAACACAGCCTATGTCACTTCCCTACATTATGCTTCCCAAATCTTACATGGTAACTAGGCCGTTTGGAGAGCACTGGGTTCACGGAGAATCTTGCAGGTCAAGTCAACCACTTGTACCTACAAAACTAGGAAATAGTGGTGCAGGGACTTGAACTTGTGTCTCTATCCTCTTTTATCTTCTTCTCACATGCTGACTGTATTTAGCCACATTCATTGACTAAGTACTCCCTGAAGACCACAAGTATTGTTCCTCTGGGCCTGTTGTCTACAGAAAGTAAACTTGGTGCTTTTCTCACAAAGATGTTTGAGGGACATCGGCATGATCACCACTGATAGGAGGGAGGGACAAATAAAAAGGAACACCAATTTCTAGACAGGTGCAGTGGGGAGCATAGAGTGTGTTGTGGAGTGACGTGTTTATTTGAGTGTCCAAACTTCCCTCTTTAACTGGTTATTACTTTTTTACATTCGTGAACATCATAAAAACCACTGATTTCAAAGACCCAGACGCACACTATTACAGTAATTCAGTTGTTGAAGTGAGAAGAAATGAGAAGGACGTTGCTGCACCACTAAATCATGGCTGCGCACTGCTGAAACCAAATAAATATAATTCATGGTGGCCAGATAGGGCTATTTCCTACTGACTGTCTCTGGGGACTCAAACAGAATCCATTTGTTTGATTGTTTCTTTTTCACTTTCACTTGTGTAGGGTACCTATACCCACCCATTCGGCATGAAGTTTTTCTGTGTCCTTGGATCTCAAGTGAGTCTGCTGTAAGGGAGCACATAGGTGGTCTTGAGTTTTCATCCCTTCTTCTAAAACTGTGTCTTTTGATTGGAGCATTCAAAGCCTGTCCTTTTATTCTGATGATTCAGAGCTGTGCCGTTACTGCACTTAAAAACTTTTTTTTGTTATCATTAATCTACAATAACGTGAAGAACATTATGTTTACTAGGCTCCCCTCTTCACCAAGTACCCCCCTAAAACCTCTTACAGTTGCTGTCCATCAGCGTAGTTGGATGCTGTAGACTCCTTCTCCATGTCCCCCCACACACAACCCATTACAGTTGCTCTCCATCAGCGTGTAGTAAGATGCTGTAAAATCTCTACTTGTCTTCTCTGTGTTGTACAGCCATGCCCATGACCCACAGAACCCACACATTATGCATGCTAAACCTTATGTCCCGTAACTTTCTCTCCGCCCTTATCCCTCCCTTCCCACCCACCCTACAAAGTCACTCTCCCTTTAGTAACTGTTAGTCCACTCTCCGGTTCAGTGAGTCTACTGATGATTTTTTCCTTCAGTTTTTCTTTGTTGTTATACTCCACACAAGAGTGAAATTATTTTGTACTTGTGTTTCTCTGCCTGGCCTATTTCACTGAGCATACTACCGTTTAGCTCCATCCATGTCATAGCAAATGGAAGGATTTGTTTTCTTCTTATGGCTGCTTACTGTACTTTTTAAACTGGATTTCATTCTTCCATTTGTTTGTAGTTTCGCTATGTGCTTTCACCATTGATCTCCTGGTTATGAGCAATAGTTTTTTGTTAATCGATATGTATTTTTATCTGTCTATCTGTCTGTCTATCTGTCCATCTATGTATCTATATATCTATCTTTATATCCTTCTCTCTTTCTATCTATATAACTATCTATTTTTATATCATCTAACTATCTATCTATGTATGTATCTATCTATCTATCTATCATCTCTCTATCTATCTATGAATCAATCATCTTTTTGTCTACCTATCTATCCTTATGTACAGAACAGTTGACAACATGGCCTACGTCTCTTCCCAACATTATAGTTCCAAAAATCTTGCAAGGTTACTAGGCGTAGTTAGAGCACTGATATCTCTGAGACACTTACAGGTCGAGTCAGCGGCGTGTGCTTATAAAAAAAGTAAATGGTGGTGCAGGGACATGAACCCGTATCTCTGTCCTCTGTCCTCTTTTACCTCCTTCTCACTTGCTGAATGTATTTAGCCTCCTTCATTGCCTAAGGCCTCCCTGAAGACCACAAGTATCCTTCCTCTGGGCCTGTTGTAGACCGAAAAGTATACTTGGTGCTTTGCTCACCACCATGTTTGAGGGACATCGGCGTGATCAATGCTGATAGGAGGAGGAACAAATTAAAAGGAACACCTATTTCTCCACAGGAGTAGTTGGGAACAAAGAGTGTGTTGTGGAATGACGTGTTTATTTGGGTGTCCAAACTTCCCTCTTTAGGTGGTTATTACTTCTTTACATTCGTGAACATCATAAAATGCACTGATTTCAAAAGCCCAGACGCATATTATTATAGCATTTCAGTTGTTGAGGTGAGAAAAAATGAGAAGGACGTTGCTGTACCACTAAATCTATGGCTGGGCACTGCTGAAACCAAACAAAAAGAATTCACCGTGGCTAGGTAGAGCTATTTTTTACTGACTGTCTCAGGGGACTCAAACAGAATCCATTTGTTTGTTTGTTTCTCTGTTTCACTTGTGTAGGATACCTGTCCCTGCCTCTTCAGCTTGTAGTTTGTCTGTGTCCTTGGATCTCAAGTGAGTCTCCTGTAAGGGAGCACATAGATTGTCTTGAGTGAAAGATAGCTTTGTTTAGCATGATGTTTTCCTATCTTCCTACCTACCTATCTCTTTATCTATCTGTGTAATCTATCTACCTGTCTATCTGACTGTCGTTTATCTATCTATGATCTATCATCTATCTACTATCATCTGTGTATCTATCTAATTTATCTATCATCCATATGTATGTATATCTGTTCAATCTATGTATCAAACATCTGTCTATGTATCTGTTTTCTCACTTTTGTCAACGTTCTGTCACTAGGTGCACTTTGCTTCCTCTGTGTCCTTCTCAGTCTCACTTCCATGTGTTTGTTTATGTGAGTTAGCTGTGTGTTTGGGTCTTGAGAGGAGTGGCCTTGGGTGGGAACTTCTGTGTAGGTGGCACTAGTCTGCTGGGTGTGGATGGTGTGGTTGGCCGGCTGGTCTCTTGAACTTGTGCGGGCCAGGGCCCTCCGGATTCTCTGCCCCTGGGCCATTCCTGTTGTGGTGGCGGCGTGAGCTGCGGGCATATGCAAGGCCCCACGCAGGGAGCACCGTGGCTGGCCTTCGGGTTCCGAGGTAGGTGCATGCCCAGTAGTATGTCTTTTTGCCTGTGCACCGATGTCACCTCGGCGGCCCTCCTTGTTGGCCCATCTCCAAAGAGCATGCGTGTAGTCATTGGTTAAGGGAACTGCCTTTTGGTGACACGCGTGGCTCTTGTGGGAAAGTGGCCCATGGGCTTGCTGAGGTGGCAGGCCAGCTAGCTTGTGGGGAAACTGCTCCCCACTGCTGTCAAGGTGGAGGTTGAGTTTCCATGCATTTAGGCATTTAGATGTGAGTGAGGTCTATTTGTAATGGAATAGTAGCGTTGAGAGCTATGTTTCCGTTCATATTTAAAGGGCACTGAGCATAAAGAGTTGGGTGATGGTGGCAGGAATTCTAGGAATGTTTATGTCCCCACACGTATTTATTTTCTGTTAAGGGAGGTGATTCTGAAGTAACTGTTTACTCACAGATGAAGGTGTTGCATAAGTTCATCCCACGTCATCCATGGTGTGATGAAGTGGTGTAGTAGAATTAAAGCCTGTACACGTTGTCCTGATACATAGGGGACACACCAAAGGCGCTCTTTGCTGCTCTCCTATCCTGGCTTGTTACCATAACTAACTTGATGGTTCAGAGTGGTCCCAGCAATATTTCCAGAAATATCTTTCTAAAATTGCATAGAAACACTTGGCAAAGATATCCCCAGAGGCTAGTGGAAAATTTTATTCTTTCTGGTCAGTGTTTGCAAGATGTTTGCCCTATCCTGCATTCCTTTGTTTCTTTTGCCTCTCCTGTGATTGTAGTCCAATAGGTGCAGTGGTGTACACACACACACGCACACGCACAGTCACACACACACGGCTGAGAGTTAACGGAGACCCCAGTTAGCGGGAACTGCAGCCGACAGTTTAAAAATGAAACGTGCAAAAGTTGTGCTCCTGGTGTTCCCCCCATACGGAGCAGACTTCAAAGTGCGGAGGTGGTTGGACACAGATACCTGTGCAGACAGCTAAGTACATAAATCTATGCATATTCTCTCTCCATCCATCGTCTAAGTGCATCTCTGTTTACCTACATATCTATGTTTGTGTACTCAAGCTGATAACCAGAGTGTCATTGAGTGGGTGTTTCATCCATAGATACTGATTTCTCGCCATTCTGGAAGCAGAAGTCCTAGACCAAGGAAGTTCAGTTCCTGGTGATGTCCCTTCTTCCTACTTGCATATGTCTGCATCCCTGCTGTGTTCTCAAAGGGTCGAGGGGAAAGCTCTGCCCTCTGTTCCTCTTAATAGCACTGATTGCATAATGGCAGCTCCACCCACACCTTCATGATATCTTCCAAACCCATTTACCTCCAAAGGCCCCACCTCCCAATACTATGTCAGTGGGGGTTAGGGCTTCAACCCTGTCTCAATTCAAATATAAACTTGTGTGTGTGTGTGTATGTGTGTGTGTGTGTGTGTGTGTGTGTGTGTGTGTGTGTGTGTGTGGTGGCGGCGGGGGTTTAGAGGAGTGGAAGATGGTGAGGTGAGGGCTCAAAAATTCAGTTCATAACTGTATCTATCTATCATCTGTCTGTCTAATCTAACCTCCCTATATCATCTATTCTATCTAGTCTATCATCTGTCATCTATATATATCTTATTTATCTGTCATCTCTGTCAATCTATTCGTCTAATCTATGAATATCTATCATCTATCTAATACATCTATTTCTTTTTTTTTGTAGATATTTACTTTTTATTGAAGGGTAGTTGACACACAGTATTACATTACATTAGTTTCAGGTGTACAACATAGTGATTTAACATATATATCCATGATAATTCTAGGTACCAGCTATCACCATACCAAGTTATTACAAAATTTTGACTCTATTCCTTATGCTATATATTACATCCCGGTTACTTATTTATTTTAAAATTGCAAGTGTGTACATTTTCTTTGGTTTGTTTGTGAGGGCATCTCTCATATTTATAGATCAAATGGTTGTTAACAACAGTAAAATTCTGTGTAGGGTAATCAATGCTCAATGCACAATCATTAATCCACCCCAAGCCTAATTTTCTTCAGTCTCCAATCTTCTGAGGCATAACAAACAAGTTCTTACATGGAGAACAAATTCTTACATAGTGAATAAGTTACATGGTGAACAGTACAAGGGCAGTCATCACAGAAACTTTTGGTTGTGCTCATGCATTATGATCTATAAACAGTCAGTTCATATATGAATACTCATTTGATATTTACACTTGATTTATATGTGAATACCACATTTCTCTCTTTATTATTATTATTTGTAATAAAATGCTGAAGTGGTAGGTACATACAAGATTAAGGTAGAAAACATAGTTTAGTGTTGTAAGAGAGCAAATATAGATGAACATGTGTGTGCCTGAAGACTATGTGTTAATCAAAGCTAGACAAGGGCAATAAAACATCCAAGTATGGAGAAGATTTCTCTCAGAATAGGGGGGTGAGGTTCTAAGCCTCACCTCTGTTGAACTCCAATTTGTCACCTGATGACCCACTGCGACTGTGCCTGTCTAAGGTTGTTCCTCCCTTGAGGAATCTTACCCATCTCTGGCTAACCAGTCATCTTCTAGAGCCATACAGGGAAATGTAAATTTGGTAAGTGAGAGAGAAGCCTTATTGTTTGAAATGGTTAGCTTTTAATTTATTTGCATATTTATGCCCTGTAGCTTCTATTCCCAGCATTTGTCTTGAGGTATCTTTAACACTTGGAGGAATTATGATACTCGGTAACTTTGATATGAGGCACGAATTTTATTTAAGGGTTGTAATTAGAAATTAAGAAGAAAAGCAATAGAAGTAGCAGGCAGAAGAAAACATGGGAAGATTGATTACTTCTTTGACATATCTTCTTGTAGAGTAACTTCAGCATGTATAGGTTTTAAGCTACTACTTAAATTGCGCACACAGATTTACATAATAGGAGTATAGTTACATAACCAAAGCATACCTGTAATTACCAGCCATCTCCAGTGAAACCAAGAAATCCAGTTCGGCACCTTAGGCATTTGTGAAAACTTATATATGATATGGTCGATTTTGTCCAACTGAACTTGAACAGTCAGAGAGAAATCATAGAATTTAAATAACCCATTCCTGGGGAATGTTCACATCCCTTATGTTCTTTTAACAGTAAATAGTCTGTAGTTGTAAGATTTTGGAGCACTACAATTTGCACTTCTAATTCTTGGTTGAGTTCCAGCAGTATAGGTCCAGTCAAATTTGTTGTTTTACTTTATGCACAGGCCAGCTTAGATATCTCCTTCTTCATTCCCATGGCAAATCCAGGAACTGGTGGGATGAGGGCATTACAGCTGTAGCATCGCGTTGATCTTTATTTGGGTTTTTTGATGATCATCTTCTGGTATGAGCCTTCCAGAGAGTGCTGATGTTGGAAGTTCTTTTTCATATCGTATCTTAGTTCATTTTCAGGTTAGACCAATTAGGCCTTGATCCTCTTTATAAACACAAACAGACCTCTTGACTACACTTTTATATTCCCTTTATACACTTTTGTAGAACTCATTGGATGTTACCACACAGGAACTGCCTTTTTTTCTTTTTTTTTTGGTATCACTAATCTACACTTACATGACGAACACTTTGTTTACTATCGCTTACCCCTATACCAGGTCCCCCCTTTATTCCCCTTTATAGTCACTGTCCATCAGCATAGCAAAATGTTATAGAATCACAACTTGCCTTCTCTGTGTTGTACAGTCCTCCGCTTTCTCCCACCACCCTATGGATGCTAATCTTAATACCCCCTTTTTCTCCCCCCCTTATCCTCCCTACAAACCCATCCTCCCCAGTCCCTTTTCCATTGGTACTTGTTAGACCATTCTTGAGTTCTGTGATTATGCTGCTGTTTTGTTCCTTCAGTTTTTCCTTTGTTATTATACTCCACAGATGAGTGAAATCAGTTGGTATTTCTCTTTCTCTGCTTGGCTTATTTCACTGAGCGTAATACCGTGCAGCTCCATCCATGTTGCTCTCAATGGTAGGATTTGCCATTTTCTTATGGCTGAGTAGTATTCCATTGTATATATGTACCACATCTTCTTTATCCATTCATCTATCGATGGACATTTAGGTTGCTTCCAATTATTGGCTATTGTAAACAGTGCTGCGATAAACATAGGGGTGCATTGGTCTTTCTCATACTTTATTGCTGCATTCTTAGTTTAAATTCCTTGGAGTGCAATCCCTGTGTCAAATGGTATGCCTGTTTTGAGCATTTTGATGTACCTCCATACTGCTTTCCACAATGGTTGAACTAATTTACATTCCCTCCAGCAGTGTAGGAGGGTTCCCCTTTCTCCACAGCCTTGACAACCTTTGTTGTTGTTTGTATTTTGGATGGCAGCCATCCTTACTGGTGTGAGGTGATACCTCACTGTAGTTTTAATTTGCATTTCTCTGATAATTAGTGATGTGCAGCATCTTTCCATGTGTCTGTTGGCCATCTGAATTTCTTTTTGAGAACCGTCTGTTCGGTTCCTCTGCCCATTTTTTAATTCGATTATTTTTTTTTTGTTTGCTGAGGTGTGTGAGCTCTTTATATATTCTATACATCAAGCCTTTACTGCATGTGTCATTTTCAAATATATTCTCCGATACTGTAGGGTTCCTTTTTGTTCTACTGATGATGTCTTTTGCCGTTCAGAAGTTTTCAGCTTAATATAGTCCCACTTGTTCATTTTTGCTGTTCTTTCCTTACGCGGGGATATATGTTGAAGAAGAGGTCACTCATGTTTTTGTCTAAGAGGTTTTTGCCTCTGTTTTCTTCCAAGAGTTTAATGGTTTCATGACTTACATTCAGGTCTTTGATCCATTTTGAGTTTACTTTTGTATATGGGGTTAGACAATGGTCCAGTTTCATTCTCCTACATGTAGCTGTCCTGTTTTGCCAGCACCATCTGTTGAAGAGACTGTCATTTCGCCATTGTATGTCCATGGCTTCTTTATCAAATATTAATTGACCATATATATTTGGGTTAATGTCTGGAGTCTTTAGTCTGTTCCACTGGTCTGTGGCTCTATTCTTGTGACAGTACCAAATTATCTTGATTACTATGGCTTTATAATAGAGCTTGAAGTTGGGGAGTGAGAACCCCCCTACTTTATTCTTCTTTCTCAGGATTGCTTTGACTATTCGGGGTCTTTGGTGTTTCCATATGAAATTTTGAATTATTTGTTCCAGTTCATTGAAGAATGTTGCTGGTAGTTCCATAGGGATTGCATCAAATCTGTATATTGCTTTGGGAAGGATGGCCATTTTGATGATATTAATTCTTCCTAGCCTCGAGCATGGGGTGAGTTTCCATTTGTTAGTGTCCCCTTTAATTTCTCTTAAGACTGACTTGTATTCTTCAGAGTATATGTCTTCCACTTCTTTGGTTAGGTTTAGTCCGAGGTATTTTATTTTTTTTTGATGCAATTGTGAAAGGAGTTGTTTTAATGATTTCTCTTTCTGTTGGTTCATTGTTAGTGTATAGGAAAGCCACAGATTTCTGTGTGTTGATTTTGTATCCTGCAAATTTGCTGTATTCTGATATCATTTCTAGTAGTTTTTGGTTGAAGTCTTTAGGGTTTTTTATGTACAGTGTCATGTCATTGGCAAATAGTAACAGTTTAACTTCTTCTTTACCAATCTGGATTCCTTGTATTTTTTTGTTTTGTCTGATTGCCATGACTAGGACCTCCAGTACTATGTTAAAAAACAGTGGGGAGAGTGGGCATCCCTGTCTAGTTCCCGATCTCAGAGGAAATGATTTCATCTTCTCACTGTTCAATATAATGTTGGCTGTGGTTTTATCATAGATGGCCTTTATTGTGTTTAGGTACTTGCCGTCAATTCCCATTTTGCTGAGAGTTTTTTTCATGAATGGATGTTGAACTTTGTCAAATGCTCTTTCAGCATCTACGGAGATGATCATGTGGTTTCTGTCTTTCTTTTTATTGATGTGTTGGATGATGTTGATGGACTTTCGAATATTGTACCATCCTTGCATCACTGGGATGAATTCCACTTGGTCATGGTGTATGATCCTTTTGATGTATTTTTGAATTCCGTTTGTTAATATTTTTTTGAGTATTTTTGCATCTACTTTCATCAGGGATATTGGTCTGTAGTTTTCTTTTTTGCTGGTTTCTTTACCTTGGTTTGCTATAAGGGTGATGTTAGCTTCATAGAATGAGTTTGGGAGTATCCCCTCCTCTTCTATTTTTTGGAAAATTTTAAGGAGAATGGGTATTATGTCTTCCCTGTATGTCTAGTAAAATTCAGAGGTAAATCCATCTGGCCCGGGATTTTTGTTCTTTGGTAGATTTTGATTACTGCTTCAATTTCATTGCTGGTAATTGGTCTGTTTAGATTTTCTGTTTCTTTCTGGGTCAGTCTTGGAAGTTTGTATTTTTCTTGGAGGTTATCCATTTCTCCTTGGTTTCCCAGCTTGTTAGCATATAGGTTTTCATAGTACTCTCTAATAATTCTTTGCATTTCAGTGGGTTCCCTCATGATTTTTCCTTTCTCGTTTCTGATACTGTTGATTTGGTTGACTCTCTTTTCATCTTAATAAGTCTGGCTAGAGGCTTATCTATTTTGTTTATTTTCTCAAAGAATCATCTCTTGGTTTCATTGATTTTTGCTATTGTTTTATTCTTCTCAGTTTTATTTATTTCTTCTCTGATCTTTATTATGTCCCTCCTTCTGCTGACCTTAAGCCTCATTTGTTTTCTTTTCCTATTTCAATAATTGAGACATTAGACCATTCATTTGGGGTTGTTCTTCCTTTTCTAAATATGCCTGGATTGCTATATACTTTCCTCTTAAGACTGCTTTTGCTGTGTCCCACAGAAGTTGTGGCTTAGTGTTGTTGTTCTCATTTGTTTCCTTATATTGCTGAATCT
Organism: Manis pentadactyla; assembly: GCF_030020395.1. NCBI lineage: Eukaryota > Metazoa > Chordata > Mammalia > Pholidota > Manidae > Manis > Manis pentadactyla. The sequence goes on from NW_026645161.1 coordinate 297,589, forward strand.
CCATTTTCATTTGGTCACTCATCCATTGATTATTTAGGAGCGTGTTGTTTAGCATCCATGTGTTTGTGAGCCTTTTTGCTTTATTTCTCGTTCTATGCCTTTGTGGTCTGAAAAGCTGGTTGGTAAGATTTCAATCTTTTGGAATATACTGTGGCTCTTTTTGTGGAGTAGTATGTGGTCTATTCTGGAGAATGTTCCATGTGCACTTGAGAAGAATGTGCATCCTGTTGTTTTCATATGGAGTCTTCTGTAGAAGTCTATTAGGTCCATCTGTTCTAATGTGTTGTTCAGTGCCTCTGTGTCCTTACTTATTTTCTGTCTGGTGGATCTGTCCTTTGTACTGAGTGGTGCGATGAACTCTCCTAGAATGAATGCATTGCATTCTATTTCCTCCTTTAGTTCTGTTAATATTTGTTTCAGGTATGTTGGTGCTCCTGTATTGGGTCCATATATATTTATAATGGTTATGTCCTCTTGATGGGCTGAGTCCTTTATCATTATGTAATGTCCTTCTTTGTCTTTTGTTACTTTCTTTATTTAGAAGTCTGTTTTGTCTGATACCAGAATTGCAACACCTTTCTTCTCTCTGTTGTTTGCATGAAATATCTTTTTCCATCCCTTGACTTTAAGTCTGTGCAGGTCTTTGGGTTTGAGGTGAGTCTCTTGTAAGCAGCATATGGATGGATCTTGCTTTTTTATCCATTCTATTACTCTGTGTCTCTTGATTGGTGCATTCAGTCCATTTACATTTAGGGTGATTATTGAAAGGTATGAATTTATTGCATTGCAGGCTTTAAGTTTGTGGTTACCAAAGGTTTAGGGTTAGCTTCTTTACTATCTTACTGTCTGACTTAACTGACTTGTGGAGCTATTATAAAAGCGGTCTGATGATTCTTTATTTCTCTCCCTTCTTATTCATCCTCCTCCCTTTTTCATATGTTGGGTGTTTTTTTCTGTGCTCTTTTTAAGAGTGCTCCCATGTAGAGCAGACCCTGTAGGATGCCCTGATGAGGTGGTTTGTGGGAGGCAAATTCCCTCAACTTTTGCTTGTCTGGGAATTGTTTAATCCCTCCTTCATATTTAAATGATATTCGTGCTGGATACAGTAGTCTTGGTTCAAGGCCCTTCTGTTTCATTTCATTAAGTATATCATGCCTTTCTCTTCTATCCTGTAGGGTTTCTGTTGAGAAGTCTGATGATAGCCTGATGGGTTTTCCTTTGTAGGTAACCTTTTTTTCCTCTCTGGATGCCTTTAATTCTTTGTCCTTTTCTTTGATCTTTGCCATTTTAATTATTATGTGTCTTGGTGTTGCCCGCCTTGGATCCCTTGTCATGGAAGTTCTGTGTACCTCTGTGGTCTGAGAAGCCATTTCTTCCCCTAGTTTAGGGACGTTTTCGGCAATTATTTCTTCAAAGACACTTTCTATCCCTTTATCTGTCCTCTCCTTCTGGTATTCCTATAATGCCTATATTATTCCTTTTTGATTGGTCACTCTGCTCTCTTAAAATTCTTTCATTCCTGGAGATCCTTTTATCTCTCTCTGCACCAGCTTCTCTGCGTTCCTGTTCTCTGTTTTCTAGTCCATCAATGGTCTCTTGAATCTCATCCATTCTGTTTTGAAGTCCTTCCAGAGATTTTTTTATTTCTGTATTCTCCTTCCTTAGTTTTTGCATATTTCTCTGCAAGTCCATTAGCATGGTTATGACTTTTGTTTTAATTATTTTTTAGGAAGAATGGCTAAATCTGTCTCCCCAGGTTCCTTCTCTGGGGAAGATGTAGCAGATGCCGAAGCTGTCTGGGTTACTCTTGTCTGGTTCATATTTTTTGGCCTTTTCATGTGGACAGGTGCTACTGGCTGTCAGCTGGGTGGGCCAAACTTTTCAAATGCTACTGACCTTTCTTTACTGGGACAACTGCGACCCCTCGTGGCTTGTGTTGGGTAATTGCATGTAGACTGGGTCTTTGTGTCTTGCCTGGCCGGAGTGGAGGAACTTCCCTTTCTGTGGGCGTTTTTCCTTAGGCTGCTTCTCTGCTTTCACAGTGCCTGGATTGGTAGTGGACGGGGTAGCTGCTTGGTGGTTTACCTCCATGAGGGGTCTCAGAGCTGTTGCCCAGGGTGTTAGTGTGCCCGGTTTTCCCAGTACTTTCCAGCTGCTGGTCTGTGACCTGTGTGGTTTCCTTCTAGCTGTTAAGTCCCTGTCCCTTTCAGACTTTCAAAAAGCCCGCGCTTTTCTTTGTTACAGGGGCATCATCTACGGCACCTGCTCAGAGGACTTGCTGCCCTGTTTCCTTAGTATCCAGGGTCCCCCGCGCATGCACTGTGTCTGTGCTCTGGTGCAGGTGGCTGGGGCTGGTTGTTCAGCAGTCTTGGGCTCCGTCTCCCTCCCGCTCTGCCTATTCTTCTCCTGCCGGGAGCTGGGGAAGGGTCACTCAGGTCATGCCTGGCTGGGGATTCTATCTTACCCCTTTCACCAGGTGCTGGGTTCTCGTTGGTGTAGTTGTAGTCTGGCTGTTGTCCTGTGTCTTCTGGTCTCTCTTTTAGGATTATTTGAATTTGTTGTATTTTCAAAAATATATGTGATTATGGGAGGAGATTCCCACTGTCCTACTCATGCTGCCATGTTTTCTCTGCCCTGCGGTTTTATTTTCTGTAGCTCCCTGAGGATGCTCCTGATGTTTATTTTGAGATCACTTACTTCAGGAAGATTGATTTGAGTCCATTTACCAGGTTCCTTTGAAGTTTCATATTTGTAGGTGGCGCCCTATAGCTCCCAGAAGCGTTACTCTCTGGAGATGCTCAGACCTTGGGCGGATGGCAGGTGTCCTGGGGAGCAGTGCCAGTGCCCATCCCCGCTTGGGGGAAAGAGGTCTTTCGTGCTTCCCAGCCACAGTGCCCGTCTCCAGTGCCAGGGCCAGTTTGCGGAGCATGCAGGGAGAAGCTGCCGTAGGTGGGGGCAGCCATTTTTCAGATCGGTGCCAGTGGGAAGGCAGGCCGTCTACCAGTCACAGCACGGTAAGTTGCCTTGGAGCTGCGAGGTCAGCCAGGGTGATGGAGTGCCCGGAGCTCCTGAAAGCTCCCCTGACTGCCTTCCAGAATGTACCCGGGCACTTTGGCGCACCTGTCCTTCCTCCTGAGTGGCAAGCCCTGTGAGAGCTTTGCCCCTTTAGCAGTTCTCTCGCTGTTAGGAAGTCTCTCAGACTGTCCGCCTTTCTTTTGTCCCACATTGGCTGGATGTGGATCCCTGTGTTGTCCCACAAGTGGCTGGAATCTCAAGTCCCTCGAAGTCTTCTACCTGTCTTTGATTTCCAACTCCACCGATTCTCCAGAGCATAGCACGTGTACGGTAGGTTCGTGCTCCCAGAGCACATCTCCAGGACTGTACATCACACTTCTCCTAGAGTTGACAGCCTGCCACAGCAGCGTTGTTCCCTGCTGCTCTTCCAGGATTTGGTATAGTTGTTCTATTTCCATATAGTATGTAAGTATGTAGTTTTGGTTTTGGGAGGAGGATTCCGCCTCCCCTCTCACGTGAGCCACCATCTTTAAACCCATCAGCACATCTTAACTTTTTTTTTCAGTTTCTCTTGTGTAGGTTACCTATCCAAACCAACTCAATTTGTAGTTTGTCTTCGTCCTTGGATCTCAAGTGATTCTCCTGTAAAGGAGCACATAGGTGGTCTTGAGTTTCCATCCCGTCTTTTAACCATGTGTATTTTGATTAGAGCACACAGAGCCTGTCCTTTTATTCTGACAATTGAGAGCTGGGTACTTATTGCCCTTAAAAATATTTTTTGTTAACTTTAATCTACAATCACGCTAGAACATTATGATCACCAAGTACAAGTCCCCCAAAAAACCCCGTTAGAGAAGCTGTCCATCAGCGTAGTTGTATGATTAGACCCCTTCACCATGTCCACCCACACACCCCGTTACAGTAGCTGTCCATCAGCATGTAGTAACATGCTGTAGAAACACTACTTGTCTTCTCTGTGTTGTACAGCATTCCCCGTGCTCCCACCGCCCCACACATTATAAATGCTTATCCTAATGAACCCTTCCTTTCTCCCTGCCCTTTTCCCACCCTTCCCACCCAGCCTGCCCAGTCACTTTTCCTTTGGTAACTGTTAGTCCACTTTTGGGTTCTGTGAGTCCACTGCTGTATTTTACCTACAGTGTTTCTTTGTTGTTATACTCCACAAATGAGTGAAATCATTTTCTACTTGTCTTTCTCCGCCTGGCCTATTTCACTGAGCATAGTACCATCTTGTTCCATCCACATCATTGCAAATGGTAGGATTTGTTTTCTTCTTATGGCTGCTTACTGCAATTTTTAAACTGGACTTCATTCTAACTTTTTGTTCGTAGTTTCTCTATCTGCTTTCACCATTGATCTCCTGGTTATGAGCAATAGCTTTGTGTTAATCGATATGTATCTGTATCTATCTATCTATCTATCTATCTATCTATCTATCTATCTATCTCTCTGTCTGTCTGTCTGTCTGTCTGTCTGTCTGTCTGTCCGTCTATCTATCTATCTATCTTTCTATCTATCTATCTATCTATCTATCTATCTATCTATCTATCTATCTATCTATCTATCTATTTATCTATCTATCTATCCATCCTTCTATATTTCCTTCTATCTATCTATCATCTATCTATGTATCTATCTATGTATCTATCTATGAGTCTATCTATCTATCTATCTATCTATCTATCTATCTATCTATCTACCTATCTTCCTATCATCTATCTGTCATGTCTATCATCTTTCATCTGTCATCTATCTAACTATCTATGAATCAATCATCTTTTTGTCTGCCCATCTATCCTTATGTACAGAACAGTTAACAACATCGCCTAAGTCATTTCCCTACATTATGCTTCCAAAAACCTTGCAAGGTAACTAGGCCATAGGTAGAGCACTGGGTTCACTGAGACACTTTCAGGTCGATACAGCCGCGTGTGCTTACAAAACCAGTAAATGGTGGTGCAGGGACTTGCTCCCATATCTCTGACCTCTGTCCTCTTTTACCTCCTTCTCACTTGCTGACTGTATTTAGCCACATTCATTGAATAAGTGCTCCCTGAAGACAACAAGTATCCTTCCTCTGGGCCTGTTGAAGACAGAACACTCTACTTGGTGTTTTATTCACCACCATGTTTGAGGGACATTGGCGTGATCACCGCTAATAGGAGGAGGGACAAATAAAAAGGAACACATTTTTCTAAACAGGAGCATTTGGGAGCAATGAGAGTGTTGTGGAGTTACGTGTTTGTTTGAGTGTCCAAACTTCCCTCTTTAGGTGGTTATTACTTCTTTACATTCAAGAACATCATAAAACCCAGTGATTTCAAAACCCAGACACATATTATTCAGCAATTCAGTTATTGAGGTGAGAAAAAATGAGAAGGACATTGCTGTACCACTAAATCTATGGCTGGACACTGCTGATACCAAACAAAAAGAATTCACGTTGGCTAGATAAGGCTATTTTCTATTGACTGTCTCTGGGGACTCAAACAGAATCCATTTGTTTGTTTGTTTGTTTCTCAGTTTCACTTGTGTAGGCTACCTGTTCCCGCCCCTTTGGATTGTAGTTTGTGTCCTTGGATTTCAAGTGAGTCTCATGTAAGGGAGCATGTAGATAGTCTTGAGGGAAAGATAGCATGTTTAGTATGATGCTTTCCTATCTACCTTCCTACGTATCTCTTTATCTATCTATGTAATCTATATACCTATGTATCTGTCTATCATCTATCTATGTTCTATCATCTATCTTCTATCATCTGTGTATCTATCTAATTAATCTATCATCCATATGTATGTATATCAGTCCAATCTATGTATCAATCATTTGTCTATGTATCTGTTTTCTCACTTTTGTCAACGTTCTGTCACTAGGTGCACTTTGATTCCTCTTTGTCGTTTTCAGTCTCAATTCCTTGTGTTTGTTTATATGAATTAGCTGTGTGTTTGGGTCTCGAGAGGAGTGGCCTTGTGTGGGAACTTCTCCTGCGTAGGTGGCAAGAGTCTGCTGGGTTTGGATAGAGTGGTTGGCTGCTGGGCTCTTGAACCTGTGCAGGCCAGGCACCTCAGGCTGCTCTGCCCCTGGGCCATTCCTGCTGTGGCAGCTGTGTGAGCTGTGGGGCCTATCCGAGGACCCATGCAGCGAACACTCTGGCGGGCCTGCGGGGTCCGATTCAGGGGCATGCCCTGTAGTAGGTCTTTATGCCTGTGCAAAGATGTCACCTGAGCGGCCCTCCTTGGTGGCCCATCTCCAGAGACCATGCATGTAGTCACTGGTTAAGGGAACTGCCTTTTGGCGACATGCGGTGCTCTTGTGTGCCGGCGGCCGATGGGCTTGCTAAGGTGGCAGGCCAGCTAGCATGTGGGAAAACTGCTCCCCTCTGCTGTCAAGGTGGAGGTTGAGTTTCAGTGCATTTAGGCATTTAGATGTGAGTGAGGTCTATCTAAAATGGATTAGTAGCATTTAGAGCTATATTTCTGTTCATATGAAAAGGGTGCTGAGCATAAAGAGTTGTGTGATGGTGGTAGGAATTCTAGGAATGTTTATGTCTCTGCACTTATTTATTTTCTGTTAAGGGAGGTGATTCTGAAGTAACTTTTTACTCACAGATGAAGGTGTTGAATAAGGTCATCAAACGTCAGCCATGGTGAGATAAAGTGGTGTAGTAGAATTAAAGCCTGTACACCTTGGCCTGATACGTAGGAGACACACTGTTTGTGCTCTTTGCTGCTCTCCTGTCCTGGCTTATTACCTTAACTAACTTGATGGTTCAGAATGGTCCCAGCAACATTTCCAGCAATATCTTTCTAAAACTGCATAGAAACACTTGGCAAAGATAGCCCCAGAGGCTAGTGGATAATTGTACTCTTTCTGGTCATAGTTTGCAAGATGTTTGCCTTACCTGCGTTCCTTTGTTACTTTTGCATCTCCTGTGATTGTAGACCGATAGAGGCAGTGGTGTACACACACACATGCACACGTAAAGACACGCACACACGGCTGAGAGTTAACGGAGACCCCAGTTAGCGGAAACTGCAGCCCACACATTAAAAAAGAAACGTGCATAGGTTGTGCTCCTAGTGTTTCCCCCATATGGTGCAAACTTCAAAGTGCAGAGGTGGTTGGATACAAATACCTATGCAGACAGCTTAGCACGTATATCTATGCGTAGGTTCTCTCCATCCGTCGTCTAAGTGCCTCTCTGTATTCCTACATGTCTATGTTAGCCTGCTCAAACTGATAACCAGAGTGTCATTGAGTGGGATTTTCATCCATAGACACTGATTTCTCCCTATTCTGAAAGCAGAAGTCCAAGACCAAGGCAGGTTCAGTTCCTGCTGTGGTCCCTTCTTCTGGTTTGCATATGGCCACATCCATGCTGTGTCCTCACAGGGTCAAGGGAGAAAGCTCTGTTTTCAATTCTTCTTAATAGCACTGACTGCATAATGGCAGCTCCACCCACACCCCCATGATATCTTCCAAACCCAATTACCTCCAAAGGCCCCACCTCCCAATACCATGACAGTGGGGGTTAGGTCTTCAACCCTGTCTCAGTTCAAATATGAACTTGTGTGAGTGTATGTATGTGTGTGTGTGTGTGTGTGAGTGTGTGTGTGTGTGTTGTGGGGGCAGATGGTTAGAGGAGCAGAAGATGGTGAGGTGAGGTCCCAAAAATTCAGTTCATAACTCTGTACCTATCTATCATCTATCTTTCAAATATAACCTCCCTACATCATCTATTCTATTTAGTCTATCATCTGTCATCTATATATATCTAATCATTCTGTCATCTCTGTCAATCTTTTCATTTAATCTATGAATATCTACCATCTATCTAATAAATCTATTTCTTTTTTTTTTAATATATTTATTTTTCATTGAAGGTTATTTGACACACAGTATTACATTACATTAGTTTCAGGCGAACAATATATTGATTTAACATTTATATCCATGATAATTCTAGGTACCAGCTATCACCATACCAAGTTGTTACAATATTTTGACTATATTCCTTATGCTATACATTACATCATGGTTACTTATTTATTTTACAATTGGAAGTTTGTACATTTTTTGTTTGTTTGTTTGTTAGGGCATCTCTCATATTTATAGATCAAATGGTTTTTAACAACAATAAATTTCTGTATAGGGAAGTCAATGATCAATGGACAATCATTAATCCACCCTAAGACTAGTTTTCGTCAGTCTCCATTCTTCTGAGGCATAACAAACAAGTTTCTCCATGGAGAACAATTTCTTACATAGTGAATAAGTTACATGGTGATCAGTAAAAGTGCAGTCATCACAGAAACTTTCGGTTTTGCTCATGCATTATGAACTATAAACAGTCAGTTCAAATATGAATACTCATTTGATTTTTATACTTGATTTATATGTGAGTACCACATTTCTCTCTTTACTATTATTATTTTGAATAAAAAGCTGAAGTGGTAGGTAGATACAAGATAATGGTAGAAAACATAGTTTAGTGTTGTAAGAGAGCAAATGTAGATGTTCAGGTGTGTGCCTGTAGACTATGTGTTAATCCAAGCTAGACAAGGGCAATAAAACATCCACGTATGCAGAAGATTTCTCTCAGAACAGGGGGTGTGTGGTTCTAAGCCTCACCTCTGTTGATCCCCAATTTCTCATCTGATGACACAATGCAATTGTGCCTGTCTTAGGTTGTTCCTCCCTTGAGGAATCTTACCCATCTCTGGCTAACCAGTCATCTTCTAGAGCCATACAGGGAAATGTAAATTTGGTAAGTGAGAGAGAAGCCTTATTGTTTGAAATGGTTAGCTTTTAATTTATTTGCATATTTATGCCCTGTAGCTTCTATTCCCAGCATTTGTCTTGAGGTATCTTTAACACTTGGAGGAATTATGATACTCGGTAACTTTGATATGAGGCACGAATTTTAAGGGTTGTAATTAGAAATTAAGAAGAAAAGCAATAGAAGTAGCAGGCAGAAGAAAACATGGGAAGATTGATTACTTCTTTGACATATCTTCTTGTAGAGTAACTTCAGCATGTATAGGTTTTAAGCTACTACTTAAATTGCGCACACAGATTTACATAATAGGAGTATAGTTACATAACCAAAGCATACCTGTAATTACCAGCCATCTCCAGTGAAACCAAGAAATCCAGTTCGGCACCTTAGGCATTTGTGAAAACTTATATATGATATGGTCGATTTTGTCCAACTGAACTTGAACAGTCAGAGAGAAATCAAGAATTTAAATAACCCATTCCTGGGGAATGTTCACATCCCTTATGTTCTTTTAACAGTAAATAGTCTGTAGTTGTAAGATTTTGGAGCGCTACAATTTGCACTTCTAATTCTTGGTTGAGTTCCAACAGTATAGGTCCTGTCAAATTTGTTGTTTTACTGTATGCACAGGCCAGCTTAGATATCTCCTTCTTCATTCCCATGGCAAATCAAAGAACTGGTGGGATGAGTGCATCTACAGCTGTAGCACTGCGTGGATCTTTTTTGGGGGTTTTGATGATCATCTTCTGGTATGAGTCTTCCAGAGAGTGCTGATGTTGGAAGTTTTTTTCATATCATATTTTAGTTCATTTTCGGGGTAGATCAATTAGGCTTTGATCCTTTGTATAAACACAAACAGTCCCTTTGCCTACAATTTTACATGCCCTTTATACTCTTGTGTAGGACTAGTTGGATGTTAACACACAGGAACTGCCTTTTTGTTTTTTTGGTATCACAAATCTATACTTAGATGATGAATATTATGTTTACTAGGCTCTCTCCTATACCATGTACCCACATGAATCCCTTTACAGTCACGGTCCGTCAGCATAGCAAAATGTTGTAGAATCACTACTTGCATTCTCTGTGTTGTACATCCCTCCCTTTTCTCCTACCCACCCATGCATGCTAATCTTAATACCCCCCTACTTCTCTCCCCATTATCAAGATGTACCCACCCATCTTCCCAAGTCCCTTCCCCTTTGGTACCTGTTAGTCCATTCTTGAGTTCTGTGATTCTGCTGCTGTTTTGTTCCTTCAGTTTTCCTTTGTTCTTATATTCCACAGATACGTGAAATCATTTGGTATTTCTCTTTCTCCTCTTGGCTTGTTTCACTGAGCATAATACCCTCCAGCTCCATCCATGTTGCTGCAAATGGTAGGATTTGCCCTTTTCTTATGGCTGAGTAGTATTCCATTGTGTATATGTACCACATCTTCTTTATCCATTCATCTATCGATGGACATTTAGGTTGCTTCCAATTCTTGGCTACTGTAAATAGTGCTGCGATAAACATAGGGGTGCACTGATCTTTCTCATACTTGATTGCTGCATTCTTAGGGTAAATTCCTAGGAGGGCAATTCCTGAGTCAAATGGTAAATCTGTTTTAAGGATTTTGATGTACCTCCATAATGCTTTCCACAATGGTTGAACTAAATTACATTCCCACCAGCAGTGTAGGAGGGTTCCCCTTTCTCCACAGCCTTGCCAACATTTGTTGTTGTTTGTCTTTTGGATGGCAGCCATCCTTACTAATGTGAGGTGATACCTCATTGTAGTTTTAATTTGCATTTCTTTGATAATAATTGATGTGGAGCATTTTTTAATGCGTCTGTTGGACATCTGTGTTTCTTTTTCGGAGAACTGTCTGTTCAGTTCCTCTGCCCATTTTTTAATTGGGTTAATTGTTTTATGTTTTTTGAGGCGAGTGAGCTCTTTATATATTCTGGACATCATGCCTTTATCGGATGTGTCATTTTCAAATATATTCTCCCATACTATAGGGTTCCTTTTTGTTCTATTGATGATGTCTTTTGCCATACAGAAGCTATTCAGCTTAATATAGTCCAACTTATTCATTTTTGCTGTTGTTTACCTTGCCTGGGGAGATATATTAAGGAAGAGGTCACTCATGTTTATGTCTAAGAGGTTTTTGCCTATGTTTTCTTCCAAGAGTTTAATGGTTTCATGACTTACATTCAGGTCTTTGATCCATTTTGAATTTACTTTTGTATATGGGGTTAGACAATGGTCCAGTTTCATTCTCCTACATGTAGCTGTCCTGTTTTGCCAGCACCATCTGTTGAAGAGACTGTCATTTCGCCATTGTATGTCCATGGCTCCTTTATCAAATATTAATTGACCATATATGTCTGAGTTAATGTCTGGATTGTCTAGTCTGTTCCATTGGTCTGTGGCTCTGCTCTTGTGCCAGTACCAAATTGTCTTGATTACTATGGCTTTATAATAGAGCTTGAAGTTGGGGAGTGAGATCCCCCCTACTTTATTCTCCTTTCTCAAGATTGCTTTGGCTATTCGGGGTCTTTGGTGTTTCTATATGAATTTTTGAATTATTTGTTCCAGTTTATTGAAGAATGTTGCTGGTAGTTTCATAGAGATTGCATCAAATCTGTATACTGCATTGGGCAGCATGGCCATTTTGATGATGTTAAATCTTCCTAGACACGAGCATGGGATGAGTTTCTATCTGTTAGTGTCCCCTTTAATTTCTCTTAAGAGTGACTTGTAGTTTTCAGAGTATAAGTCTTTCACTTCTTTGGTTAGGTTTATTCCTAAGTATTTTATTTTTTTTGATGCATTTGTGAATGTAGTTGTTTTCCTGATTTCTCTTTCTGTTGGTTCATTGTTAGTGTATAGGAAAGCCACAGATTTCTGTGTGTTGGTTTTGTATCCTGCAACTTTGGTGTAATCCGATATCAGTTCTAGTAGTTTTGGGGTGGATTCTTTAAGGTTTTTTATGTACAGTATCATGTCATCTGCAAATAGTGACAGTTTTACTTCTTCTTTACCAATCTGGATTCCTTGTATTTCTTTATTTTGTCTGATTGCCGTGGCTAGGACCTCCAGTACTATGTTAAATAACAGTGGAGAGAGTGGGCATCCCTGTCTAGTTCCCGATCTCAGAGGAAATGCTGTCAGCTTCTCACTGTTCAATATAATGTTGGCTGTGGGTTTATCATAGATGGCCTTTATTATATTGAGGTACTTTCCCTCTATTCCCATTTTGCTGAGAGTTTTTATCATAAATGGATGTTGAACTTTGTCAAATGCTTTTTCATCATCTATGGAGATGATCATGTGGTTTTTGTCTTTCTTTTTGTTGATGTGGTGGATGATGTTGATGGACTTTCGAATGTTGAACCATCCTTGCATCCCTGGGATGAATCCCACTTGGTCATGTTGTATGATCCTTTTGATGTATTTTTGAATTTGGTTTGCTAATATTTTGTTTTGTATTTTTGCATCTACGATCATCAGGGATATTGTTCTGTATTTTTCTTTTTTGGTGGGGTATTTGCCTGGTTTTGGTATTAGGGTAATATTCGTTTCATAGAATGAGTTTGGGAGTAACCCCTCCTCGTCTATTTTTTGGAAAACTCTAAGGAGAAAGGGTATTATGTCTTCCCTGCATGTCTAATAAAATTCCGAGGTATATCCACCTGGCCCGGGGTTTTGTTCTTTGGTAGTTTTTTAACTACCGCTTCAATTTCGTTGCCGGTAATTTGTTCTGTTTAGATTTTCTGTTTCTTTCTGGTTCAGTCTTGGAAGCTTGTATTTTTGTAGGAAATTTTTCATTTCTCCTAGGTTTCCCAGCTTGTTAGCATATAGGTTTTCAAAGTATTCTCTAATAATTCTTTGTATTTCTGTATGGTCTCTCGTGATTTTTCCTTTCCCCTTTCTGATACTGTTGATTTGTGTTGACTCTCTTTTCTTCTTAATAAGTTTAACTAGAGGCTTATCTATTTTGTTTATATTCTCGAAGAACCCGCTTTTGGTGTAATTGATATTTGCTATTGTTTTATTCTTCTCACTTTTATTTATTTCTTCTCTGATCTTTATTATGTCCCTCCTTCTGGTGACCTTAGGACTCATTTGTACTTCTTTTTCCTATTTCGATAATTGTGACATTAGACCATTCATTTGGGATTGTTCTTCCTTTTTTAAATATGCTTGGATTTGGATTACTATATATTTTCCTCTTAGGACTGCTTTTGCTGTGTTGCACAGAAGTTGGGGCTTAGGGTTGTTGTTGTCATGTGTTTCCATATATTGCTGGATCTCCATTTTGATTTGGTCATTGATCCTTTGATTATTTAGGAGGGTGTTGTTAAGTCTCCATATATTTGTCAGCCTCTGCTTTCTTTGTATGGTTTATTTCTAATTTTATGAATTTATGATCTGAAAAGTTGGTTGGTAGGATTTCAATCTTTTGGAATTTTCTGAGGCTCTTTTTGTGGCCTATTATGTGGTCTATTCTGGACAATGTTCCATGTGCACTTGATAAGAATGTATATCCTGTTGCTTTGGGATGTAGCGTTCGATAGATGTCTATTAGGTCCATCTGCTCTACTGTGTTGTTCAGTGCTTCCGTGTCCTTACTTATTTTCTGCCCGGTGTATCTATCCTTTGCGGTGAGTGGTGTGTTGAAGTCTCCTAAAATGAATGCATTGCAAAATATTTCCCCCTTTAGTTCTGTTAGTAATTGTTTCATATATGCTGGTGCTCCTGTTTTGAGTGCATATATATTTCGAGTGGTTATATCTTCTTGTTGGTCTGAGAGCTTTATCATTATGAAGTGTCCTTCTTTATCTCTTCTTACTTTCTTTGTTTTGAAGTCTATTTTGTCTGATATTAGTACTGCAACCCCTGCTTTCTTCTCGCTGTTGTTTGCTTGAAATATGTTTTTCCATCCCTTGACTTTTAGTCTGTATATGTCTTTGGGTTTGAGGTGAGTTTCTTGTAAGCAGCATATAGATGGGTCTTGCTTGTTTATCCATTCTATTAGTCTGTGTCTTTTGGTTGGTGCATTCAGCCCATTAACATTTAGGGTGACTATTGAAAGATATGTACTTATTGCCATTGCAGGCTTCAAATTCGTCGTTACCAAAGGTTCAAGGTTAGCCTCTTTAGTATCTTACTGCCTAACTTAGCTCGCTTATTGAGCTGTTATATACATTGTCTGGAGATTCTTTTCTTCTCTCCCTTCTTATTCCTCCTCCTCGATTCTTCATACGTTGGGTGTTTTGTGCTGTGCTCTTTCTAGGAGTGCTCCCATCTAGAGCAGTCCCTGTAAGATGTCATGTAGAGGTGGTTTGTGGGAAGCAAATTCCCTCAGCTTTTGTTTGTCTGGGGATTGTTTAATCCCGTCATATTTGAATGATAGTCGTACTGGATACAGTATCCTTGGTTCAAGGCCCTTCTGTTTCATTGTATTAAATATATCATGTCATTCTCTTCTGGCCTGTATGGTTTCTGTCAAGAAGTCTGATGTTAGCCTGATGGGTTTTGTTTTATAGGTGACCTTTTTCTCTCTAGCTGCCTTTAAATTTACTTCCTTGTCCTTGATCTTTGCCATTTTAATTATTATGTGTCTTTATGTTTTCCTCCTTGGATCCTTTCTGTTGGGGTTTCTGTGTATTTCCGTGGTCTGTTCGATTATTTCCTCCCCCAGTTTGGGGAAGTTTTCAGCAATTATTTCTTCTAAGATACTTTCCATCTCTTTTCCACTCTCTTCTTCTTCAGAAACCCCTATAATACGGATATTGTTCCTTTTGTATTAGTCACACAGTTCTCTTAATATTGTTTCATTCCTGGAGATCCTTTTATCTCCCTGTATGTCAGCTTCTATGCGATCCTATTCTCTGGTTTCAGTTCAATCAGTGGTCTCTTGCATCCTATCCATTCTTCTTATAAACCCTTCCAGAGTTTGTTTCATTCCTGTGATCTCCTTTCTGGCATCTTTGAACTCATTCCGGACTTCATCTCATATCTCTTGCGTGTTTCTCTGCATCTCTGTCAGCATGTTTATGATTTTATTTTGAATTCTTTGTCAGGAAGACTGGTTAGGTCTGTCTCCTTCTCTGGTGCTGTCTCTGTGATCTTTGACTGCCTGTTGCTTTGCCTTTTCATGGTGATAGGAATAGTTTGCAGAGCTGGGATGAGTGATGGCTGGAAGGACATCACTTCTTGTTGGTTTGTGGCCCTCCTCTCCTGGAATAACAGCGACCTCTAGTGGCTTGTGCTGGGCAGCTCCGTGCAGACACGGTTTCTGCTTCCTCCCCGACTGCTATGGAGTTTATCTCCGCTGTTGCTCTGGGCGTGGCCTGGCTTGGGCAGCTGCTCCAATGTGGTTGAGTTGCGTTGGAGTGGGAGCGGCTTGGAGGCTATTTATCTCTGTAAGGTGCCTCCCTGCTCCCTGCAGCCCAGGGGTTATTTTGCCCAGAGATCCCCAGATTCCCTACAACTGGATTAAGTGTCCCACCCTGCCCCTTTAAGACTTCCAAAAAATACCCGCCAAAACAAAACAACGAGAACAACAAGAAAAATTTTTCAATTAAGAAAACAAAAAAAATGTTGTCTTCTCGTTTTACTTTATTCTCCAGCGCCAGCCTCAGGGCTCTTCTCACCAGACTTTCTACCCTGTTTCCCTAGTATTGGGGTCCGTATCCCTTTAAGACTTCCAAAAAGCGCTCGCCAAAACAAAACAGAAAAAAAAATTGTCACTCGCTTTTCTGGTGTCCTCCGGTGCCAGGCCTCTGGTGCCCGCTCACTGTTCTTGCTGCCCTGTTTTCCTAGTATCCAGGGTCCCCTGCAAACGCACTGTGTCTACACTCTACCCAGGATGGCTGGGGCTGGGTGTTCGGCAGTCCTGGGCTCCTTCTCCCTTCCGCTCTGCCTATACTTCTCCCACCGGGAGTTGGGGGTATGGGCGCTCGGCTTCCGCCGGACTGGTGCTTGTATCTTACCGCCTTTGCATGGCGCTGGGTTCTCTCAGTTGTGGATGTTGTCTGGATATTGTCCTGTGTCCTCTGGTCTTTATTCTAGGAAGAGTTGTCTTTGTTATATTTTCATAGATATATGTGGTTTGGGGAGGAGATTTCCGCTGCTCTACTCACGACGCCATCTTCTGATCCCTCCTCCTGGTATATACTTCTTGATATCACATTTATATGTACCCAGTTGCTCTTACATTTCAAAATTCTCTTCTGAGCAGACGATTGATATAGGGCTAGTAACATGACTCTATATCATGTAAACCAGGCTTTAAAAATATTAATGATTATGAGATATTCCTATCAACAATTACCAAAAGAAACAATCAATCAATATTGCCACCTTTACTGGGCAGCCTGCATAGAATTACTACTTCTAGGTCTGCCTTTAGATGGAATAATTCACTCCATTAAATTACATCTATAGCTATAAAAGAGGAGAGAAAAAGAGTGATAGAAATTTTAATGCCTTGACATTTTAATAGCTTCCTATAGAAGAAACCATTGTTTTATAGTCCTAAAAATTTATCAAATATTGAAGTAAAAAAGTCTGCCAAAAGTCAGATCCACAATAAATAGCTACTCCGAAAATGACATATTCATCTTATATGGCTTTCCAATTTTTTAAAAAACATTATGAATACATGGAATTCTTTTAAATGAAAAAAATTAAAAACATGAAAGTAAAGAACACACTTGTGATACCACAGGCCCTTTAAGAAGATTCCAGAAAGAAATGGCCTGTGCCTCTAGCTCCTGGTGAGGATGCCACCCCCCAGTGACTCAGTGGCCAGGAAGACTATACCCTGAACCCCAGAGCCAAGGGTAAATCCCATTGCTCCACTGACGACACTCCATGCTGTCTAACTTTTATTTAATGTCCAGCCCAATACTGACATGATACACTTGTATTTTTCATCCAGAGACCAAGCAAATACAAGTATTTGAACAAGAGAAAACAAAAAGAGCCAAATTTGGCTATTATTCCTCATTAAAACTTATAGAGTGTCAAGCTCCAAACCCCAAGGAAGATGCTGAGGCCGTAGCGGGAGACTTCACCACCCGCGAAAGGCAGGGAGAGGTGGAGAGAAGCATAGAGCGATCGCCCCTGATCGTCTCTGACATTTTACAGGTCTCACTGTGGGGATCCCGGGCTGCGGCAGGAGTTTGCTTCATGTGCCCGAGGCCACGTCTGTCACCCTTCAGCCCCACTGCTGCATCCCAAGGCCCACGGTCTCGGCTGTGTTCATGCCAGGAAGGATGACGTGGGTCCTGTCTGTGCAGCAGACCTGGGGAAACATCGCAGACTCACCACTAAGAGAAACAAAAATGCCCTATCTCATTTACTCTTCACTCCGTCCCATTGTAAGGGCGTCTCGATCCTCATTTTGTACTTGAGGAAATTGAGGTTTAGAGAGATTACAGAGGTTGGAAGTGATTACAACTATTAAAAGATGTCTCTGGATGCAATCATGGTGCCTCCTGTCTGGGGTGAGGGTAGAAATGGCAAAAGTACCCCCTTTAAAAAGACGTGTGTTTCCTACATTTTCTAGTTGCTCCTGAGTAGCAAGGGGGTAGAAACCTCGAGGAGGTGTGAGGTAGTGGAAGGAGGCAGAGTGGCCCTGGGGACGCCAGGTGTATGGGAGTTGCCATCAGTCCTCACGCATTCCTGGGAGGCATCAGCATCTTCCCCATTTGCTCACAAGGGGCTGAGGCTACTGCTCCACATGGGCCCCAGGCCACATAGGCAGGAAATGGAGTTGCTGAAAGGGGAGACCTGCCCACTCTCATCAGCTGCCCCTGAACTCTCCCTGTCCTGGGATATGCCCCAAGCTGCACTGTGTGCCTATTATTTACTTAATGCCCACGGCAGTCTGCCTACGTGGTGATTCACTGTGAATTTACAATTACCTAGTGTTAGAGCTTTGAGAATGCCGCATGAAATGCAGTCTCTTTAGTTTTCAATCCTTGGATTGTTTCCAAGGTTTGTGCATTCTGAGAACAGTCAGGCAGGGGACACATTGTCCATTTTCACTATATTTCATCTCTGGGTCTGAGAGACCTAGAGATCAGAAGAGGGGAAAAAGTCATAAAATATGCGGAGAAGATTAAAGTTGTCTGTTTTCTAAAAGAATTAAAAATGGAGAAAAGTTATTTCTCTATTCATTCAACTAGCCTAAGTAACAAGCAACACCTCAGGTCACCTCTTAACATCACTCCACATGACAGCAGACAGCCTCATCGACATTACCATTACTCATTTGAGGCCGACACTGAGGTTACTCTAAATAACACTTAAATTTCTTCATCCCACCATCATAGAATTTTGCGTTTGCAGCTTTTATGACTTTATGTTCTTGAAATTCGCTGTGAATCAGGAAAAAGCTTTCCTGGAGCTGCTGCATTTACTTGATATTATAAAGTGAGAGTCACATGTGTAATACACATGTCTGAGTTGTGATGTTCTGTGAAATTTTGCAAATAGGTCCTTTTGAACAAAAGGGAAAATGTAGGATCTTCCTTTTGTGTGGCAAGGTAATACTCAGAGGAATGTTGGGGGCTGGGCTCTAAACTCTGCTTCTGCTCCTCACAGTGGCATTCTGAGTCCTGCTCTTGGGGAGGGTGTGGATGTGAGCGGGGTCCTGGGATACTCCTGGCTGACGGGCAGGACTCTGGGTCCTGTCGGTGGTGGCGGTATTACTGCCTAACAATTCATTAATCTGTCCATCTGTTTTAGGCAGTGTTCTGGGTTTGTGTTATATTTAACAGTTTTAAAAAATAGGTTGGCTTTAAAGAGGCTTACTGTATAGAAGGCAGCGTACCTCGCTCCACAGGTTTATGATCCATTGTGTATGTGTCATTCAGAGTTGAATCTTCAGCACCTGGAAAAGTTCCTGGCTTCTAGTAGGGGCATTATAAACATTTTTTTAGAAAGATTGCAACAGATGAAAAAGTCATTAATTCACTCATTCCTTCATTGAGATGGGATATGCGGTAAAATACAGATGTCAGCAAGGATTTAGGTTCATTTGGTGGGTCTGGGTTGGAGCCTAGGAATCAGAATTGCTTTTAACATTTTATCATAAATATTTTCAAACACACAGGAAAATAGAGTATAATGACTGCCTACATATCCATTACCTAGATTAATAGATATTAACAGTTTTGACAAGTTTACATCATCAATTTTTTTAGCCAAAATATTTTAAATAAGTTAAATGGACATCATGAAAATCAGAACATTTTCCTTCTTAAAATCAATACCATTATATAGCTAACATAAGTAATGGTAGTTTTCTATTATCATCATCTAATATCTGATCCATATTCAAAATTTTCCAATCGCTCCAAAAATTGTATGTTACCCCCATTTTTTTCCTAGCAGGATCCACTCCCCACAGTATTTGTTCGTCACATTTCTTAAGTCACTTATAATCTAGAATTTTGCTCACCTGCCCCTTTCTCTAGCATGACATTAACTTGTTGAAGAGACAAGGCCAGATGTCCCTCAGAATGGCCTAGTTTCTGAATTTGTCCAGCTTCTGAATTTTTGGTGGCATTTACCTTATTTCACTTACCCATGAATTCTCTGTAACTGGAGTGTGGATATAGAGGCTGAATTACATTCAGGTTAAACATTTCAGGCAAGACATCATCATTGATGCTGTATGATATTACTTTACCTCATGAGGTACATCTAACTGACTCTTTAACAGTAGCAAAGACAGCCTCATCTCTCCCTCATAAAGTTCTATTTCTTTTTTTAAACCATCAGATAATCTGTGGAGTCAGACTTGAGCAGTACTAGGGGATCCATCTCTCCATCAGTGTATCACCTAATTAATGGCTTAATCATCCATTGATGATTCTTGCCTCCATCAGTGACTTCACCAGGGGTTGCAAAATGTTGATTTCTCTATTTTTATCATTCCTTTTATGTTTATTAGTTGGCCATCTTTGTCAGAGAGAAAGAGCAAGGGAGAGATTCATCTCATCAACGGCTTCTTCTGTATAGGCAAAGTATATAGTTATGTATTTGGATTTTACCTTTAATTGTAAAGAGTAGACCTCAAATGTTTTTTGCCTGTTTTATCTTTGTTTTTCTCTTTTCTGAGTATCATTTTATAGACTTACAAGTTTGCATATAGTCAGTGGATTTCATTCATTTTGAATTTGCGATTTCCCATCTTTGGCCAGTAAGAGCACCTTCAAACTGCCTATTTTCCAGGCACAGGAAGGTGTCCCCAGCTCACCAAGTGCACTCCCTCTCCCAGACCCAGAATCAGCCACTTCTCTAAAGAGCCCTGATTCCTTTCATGGGGAAACTAGGTAAAGACAAAACTCTGGCTGCTGAGAGTGCTCATTGCCACTGGGTCATCAAAGCTTCTAGGCTCTTCAATGGTCAAAAATAGGGAAAATACACAGGTATATATTTTAAATTCTTTGTTCATATTGAAATTTTCTATACAAATGTAACAATACTGAAGTTCTACTTTAACTTAAATTTTTATACTAACATTGCTTTTCTCTTACACAGAAAACGTTTGCTAATATTAACATTTATTTCTGTATCTTTTAATACATATATTAGTTCTAAAATAACAATGTCAGTATTATTGCTTTTAACTCCTGCGTTAAACTTTACATTTCTTTTATCCTGAGAACACATCCCCCTAAGCAGGCTAAAACATTTGCCTTAAAGCATTGCAACAGTTATTTTCTTGATCTGTTACCAATTAGGGATGTAAGTGTACTTACTTTCAATTTTAGGAACTCATGTTTAAATATTTAAGGATTTACTTGGTCAAAAAATCAACATTAAATAAAAACACATGAGTCTTGCTTCCATCTCTGTCAACTCCATCTTCTGATTTAAAAAAAAATGTGTGCGTTTGAACTTTTTGTCTTGCCCTTGTTCTTTCCTCCCTTCTCTTCTGGAAATGTGTTGTTGTAGAGCTCCTAAGGAGGTCTGAGTGAGGTAGGTGGCTGTGGAGGTTGTGTAGGGATGCTGTGATGAGTGAAGCAGGGCCCAGAGCCCAGGCAGGATGAAGGGGGCATCCTCAGTAGGTGGTGGCCTGGCCTGGGATCAGTTGTCGGAGCCTGATCAGGGTTTGGAGGGAATTTCGAGGGGGCTACCTTGGAGCTCCAGCAAGGTGTGGGCTTCCACACAGTGATTCCAACTGATGCAGGTATCAGAGTACAGGTGAAGGGAGGAGAGTGTCTGCGGTGGGGAAAGGGGCAGAGACAGCTGGGGAGCTTGTGTACACACAGGTGGAGCACAGTCTACAAAATATATCTATGCACATAGAAATAAATATATATGTGTCTGTGTACACACAGACATGTACATGTATTCCTCTGTACCCAGCACTGTCTGATAACTCGGTAACATTTTAAGTTTTAGATTTTTCTGTGAGGGTATATATAAAAATTTTTAAAAGTAAAAACGTTCACAAACCAAAAGGACTGGACTGGGATATGCAAACACATTCTTCCCATTTTCTGCCTGAAACCTGGAAGGAGGGGCATGTCCCCTGTGTGCACTGCACCCACTCACATTTCCACCCCTCCAACCATGGCTCCTATTTCATCCCAAGTCTATTCAGACGCCTTTTAACCAGGCTCTCTGCACCCACACCTGGCGTCTCTCTTCCATAAGCCAGGGAGCTTCCACAATTCACAGCTCTGCCCGTCTCCTCTTGCTGGTGCCCATTAATGCATGAAGGCCACTTGCTGGCTGGCCTTTTCCATCTTCTCCAGTCTCATCATTTATCACTTCCTTTTTCCACACTTTCAACATTCACCCTTTGCTCTAGCCCTACTTACAGGCATGCGCTTCTCCCACACAACATGCTATTTGATGTTTGGGGTTGTGTACTTAGTTGCTTCTGTGTGGTTTGTCTCCTTCCACTAGAATATGGGTTGAGGCAAGTGGAGGCCTTGTCTGTTCTGTATACAGCAGCATTTACAGAATTTTGAATGATTTCTGGCACTTCAAAGACACGTTTATAGCATTTGTTGTTTAGATGATGGGATGAACTCTCCAGTACCTTTGCACATGCTGTTCCTTATATTTAAACTGTCTTCCTTCTCCCAATGCCCTTCATGAGTTAAATACTATTTCTCCTGTAAAACTTGGTTAAAATATCAATTATTCCATGGAGATATTGCTAATATCTGCCCCTCACCCAAGAAATACACACACACACACACACATGCACAGTTGGGTTATCTCTCTCCTCTGAACTGCCCTCATATACCACCTCCATGTATAAGTCCCATGAACAGCTGGCTGATCAGAAAAGATTAATTCTCCCCATTCATCCTGTAGAATTGTTACCAGAAAATGGCTGCCCAGGTACTGCATTATGTGGGGCCAATGTGACCAGCTCTGACGAATGGCTTGTGGGCACCACTTCCAAACCTAGCCCAAAAAATATTCCTGTGACACCCTCTAGTTTCCTCTTTCTTCTACCTGTTGACTGGATGTGAAGTATCCAAAAGAAAACTCTAAGGCCATGGGAATAGTTAGAGCACATGAAAACTATCTTGCAAACTCCTGCACTATTCTGCAATGACGGCAGGAAATGCCATCTATTGTGGCTAGCAACAGGGCTTGGGGACCTTTGTTACTGAGGTTACCCTTCCCAACTTACACAGCATGCCTTTCCACAGCACAGAGTGCTGTCACTGCCATGTGTCTCTCCTTGTCTGTAGTCTGAGCTACTTGGGGCAGGGAATGTGTGTCACATCCCACATGACCAGGGTGTAGTCCAGGGTCTGGCATATAACTTTGAGCAGTTAATCTGTCTGGCAGTGGGTTGATGACTCAGAAAAAGTAAGACAAGGCCAGTTATTGTTTTTCTCCCTAACAAAGATTTTCCTGTGAATTCGTCTGCTATTTCCACTATAGATGATGTTTTACCTTGAGCATCACTGGGGCACCCTCCTCTCTGCTGAGACACTTCACCTGTCTTCCCAAGGCCCTGTGGTGGCAGGCTGTTCATCTCAGGCTCTACCCACGGAGCTCACGGAGGAGAACTAATTTTGGAAAAGCCATCTATGCCTGACCTTTATTCTACCCTGCTCTGAAATACTTTATTTTTATTTTTTTGCTTTAAGTGTCAATTTTTCCCTGCTCACAATGAAATTGTGCCTAATTCCCATTCTCCTTTCCACCTTAAACTGGTCATTACTGCTTCTTGCTTTGGTGGCTTTATTCTTGTGAGACCTACATTCAGTTGAGATTGTAAAACAAAACTATGTGGGTGTTATTTGTTTCTAAAACAAAGTGCAAAAACAAAGTGGATTTTTCAGTTCTAAGCTCACATCCAGCTCATCACATCAAGTAATCCACTGAGGTCTGGTGGGAAGATCACTTAAAATAATCATTAATAACAGTAGAAGTTACCATCTCAAGGAACTATTTACTGGGCACTATAGTAGACACCTAAAATGCCTCATTTTTATGGTCTGTTCAGGATACTTGAGACATTGAACAGTGGCAATATTGATGAGTATGTCAGGATAAACAGCATACTCCTAGACTTGCCCAGAAATAGCAGATCAAATGATGACCCTGGCCACATGTCAAATGAAGGAACAGTGACAGGGTGGATCAGGCAGCTTATCAGGTCACACAGCTTGGGAGGTGGGAGGATTCAAAGACAGGTGTGCCTGACCCCAAAGCTCATGTTCTATTGCCTTTGTCTAAAGTCCTGGTGAGAGTGGAAGAAGGTGGTAAGGCAGGGGGTGGAAGTGAGGAGAAGGGTAGATGAGGATGATAGACTGGTTATATCAGCCTGATCAGCTGATCAGACCCCCAGTCTGCCATTCCCACTGCCTAGCTGCCCCCTTCTGGGATGCAAAGACACATGGAGAGTATCGTGGGAAACAGTCAACACATGTTCAGTAATGATGACTTTCTAAATTTTTCTTGGAGAAAGAAAGAGAAAGTGAGAAAAAAGGAACCAGAACAGGGGCTTGGGAACCACAAGGTAATCTGAAGATGTTCATGGGAAATCAAACTCCTGAGGCTTCACAGAAGACCCCAGGCTTTACCAGAAATTGTAACTTATGTTTCAGCTTTAAGACTATTTCATGACTCAACCAAAGTTGTCAGGAAATTGTTTACCATTGCATATGCAGGTGGGTTTACACAATAAAGCCTCACGTTAGCAAATGCTTATCACAGAATTAGAAACTGTATTTTACTTGTGAATGCTATATTGTTTCAAAGCTGTTGCTTTATAAATAAATGTTTTACTTCTGCATTTTACATTAGCTAACATGCCTTGGTTGCATCTGAAGAAATGTGAAATTTAAAGAAATGACAATCACTTCAAGTGAACAAAAAATCACTCCCACGGGGTATCTTAAATGGCAGTTCATACTGAGTCACTTGATTGATGTGACTCTGCCTATTGCCCTTCAAGTGCTATAAACAGATATTTATCCACTCCACGTCCAGCACATTAGTTTGTGGAAAGGTACAATTATTTCTGCAAGTAAATCTACCAAAAGTTAGAAATGAGTTAGGAGGCAGCAACATGGAGATTGAGTTCTGAAAGTTTTAGGATGGAAAAAGTTGGTAAAGAAAACAGCAGAGAGAAAGAGAGAAGGAGCATTAAAAAATCTTCAACCCAAATCGTGATAGGCTCAGGGTTGGGGAGAAAAGCTAGGTTTTGCATTTTTTCTGATAGCTCCTGGTTCTGATGCTGTCATTTGCATATCAGCTCACTTTTCCATTAGATCTCATGTCCCTGACAGGTCAGCACTGACGGTACAGGAGATGCAGCTGAACAAATATCCATTTTTTAAACAAGGTAAAAGAAATGTTTTAAACTGAAACTGCTGCCACTAATATCTAGCTGTGTTTCCACCAATCTGTGTGGTTACATCTTAATGCTTTCCTGTATTAATAGCCTTTCCTGAAATCCCCTGATGGGCTCTGTTTGGTAAATTCACTCTCCTTGGCCATCAGTGATCTAGAGAATTCCTGAAAGGTCATCTTGCCATTCAACAATGCTGTGACACAGCCTGGTGCAGCGTCATTTGATGAATAGGAAGAGTCAGCCTCCTCTGGTAGTACAGGTAAGGCTGCAGTGAAACCACCATTTGCAGATGAGGCATATTTTTGCCTCTGGGAAAATGCAGTCATCAGCTGTCAGTTCATTTTGAGTTTACAAAATGAGCTAAGATTCAGGAAATTGTTTTATACCCTTCAGAAATGATCACAAAGGTGTTATCTTGGTCTCTTACATACTCAGGAAGACTTGTAAAAGTCTTCCCCATCTAATCTTGTCCAATTATGTCTCTTTATGATAACCAGTGGGAAGGAACAGTATTGCCCATCAGCACTTAGTGCTGAAATATGACTCAGGAAATTATCTTCAGTTGAATGATTCATTTCCAAGTCTCCTCAATTCATTTGAGTGATGTTACATAATATGTGCACAACTGCAGGGTTAACTAGGTATTATTTGTTAAGCATTTATTATGTACCATGCCCAGGACTAAACATTTTACATTCATCGACTCATTTAAGCCTCATAAATACAATTTGAGGTAAATACTATTATTATCTCACTTTATGGATATTCAAGAACAATATTTATTAGAAGAATTAAAACACAAATTTGTCTTACTCCAGGCAGACATATAACTATTGTAGAATGATTCTAGGAGAGGCTAAGACTACAGATTCTAGGTCATGTCAACCACTGTAATGATGGGGTCCAGGATATGCTACCCCAAACTATGGTAACTTGGCATGTTGAATATTTTAAACTGAAGGTGTTTGGTAAAATCAAAGAGGCAGGAAGTTCACTCTGACCTTCTCCCTGTCCTTACCCCCTGAAACAGATCATATATCCCTTATGAGATGTACCCTCCCTATACCCAGAGGAAAGAAGAATCCTTTTCTTTGAAGACATAGGGACACAAAGAAGAATCCTAATAAGCAGGCCTTGATAAGTTCCCCGTATTTATTACAGTACCTCATACTCCTTAACCTGTACTATTTTCCCCTAACTGTCCACTCATTATCAAACCAAGCACAAAAATGCTCATGGCCAACTGTTTCTATGGGTCATCACTTCCTTGTGAAGTCTGCCATATCACACAAAACTTATAAATAAGTGGGTGTACTTTTCTCTGGTTAGTCTGTCTGTCAGTTTAGTTTTCAGACCCAGCAACCCTAAGATGGTCAAGAATAATTCCCCAGCTCCTGTAGTGGTCCCAGTTGATGCTAAGCACAGCACTCTACAGTGGACATCATACTATCATTTATATAAGGAAACTGAAGCTCCAAGCATTTACATGACTGGCCTAAGTTAGGGCTGTTAAATGGGGTGAAAACACAGGATATAGTTCAGATGATAGCAAAAAATATTTTAATATAGGTATGTCCAAAAAATAATTACTTCTCTGAAATTCAAATTTAACTTGTGTTTGTATGGCAACTTTAGGCTGAAGTACCAGTTCTGGTGTAACACGGGCTTCTCCTCAGAGCCCAGGGCTCTTTCCACTACTCCATGGGAGGGGTCTACACTCCCAACCCAGAGCTGTAAATGGACAGGTATAGAAACTGCCTCAGTCAGACAATCACATAGCCGTGGAAGCTAACATTTGGCACTAGAGTGACATCAGCTTTGTAGTTGGAATCTAATGCATACACCTTGGTGTCAAACATTGCAACTTTTTTTAATAAGTCAACTTAGCTTTTTTTGTAAGTCCTTCTTCTCCTAGGATAGTGGAAATACAGCTTTCTGACCCTCTCCCTGGATGTGCCAACATGAACACAGAAATATAATAGAAAGTGTATATTGGTCTGGGCCTCATTCCTGACACTGGGTTCCTAAAGCCCTGGGAATTTCCTGGGTAATAGCAGCATCTTTTAATGTAAGTAGGTGGTTCTGGGTGGGCTCTGCTTGGGTGCCTGAAAGGCAGAAAGCCCAAGCCATGACTAGAAGCTTGGAATTTTCAGCCTCACCCCTCCATTCTCCAGAGAAAGGGGAGCGGATAAAAACAGAGTTAATAATAGGTCATACCTGTGTCTCAACAATTGGAGTTTGGAGAGATTCAAGGTTGGTAAACACATCCATGTGGTGTACTGGGAGGGTGATGAGTCCCAACCCCACAGGGATGAATGAAGCATTCTGCTGGCCCAAGGGAGATCCCTCACAGTAACAAAAAAGCGTTAGAAACCATTTCTCACATGGGGTAGACCTTCTGTAACCTCCGTTGATCATGGCACCAGCTTCACTGGGCAAATCGTACAAGTCTTAATGAAAGGTAATGGATGTACCCCAGTTCGCTAATGCATTCATCTACTGAAGCACATCCTGATTTCCTTAGGTTTTTAGCCATTATGAATAGAGGTACTGTGTAAAATTGCATGGTGAATTTTGTTGAGACACAGTTTTTCAAAGCAGTTGTCTAAATAACAGCGACGCAATTCTTGGATCCTAAAGTGAGACTTATCTTTTCAATGGTAAGATAGTTTTTAATGGTTCTTTTTTGTTTTATGGATTTTTGTGTATCTTGAGTACAAATACTTTATAAAATATGTATTTGCCAACATTTTCTCCCAGTGCGTAATTTGTATTTGGGTTCTTTGAACAAGATTTTATAGAGTAGAAATCTTAATTCTATAAATCCCACATGATGTATCCTTTTTCTTTTTTGTATAGGATTTTGGTGTTGGGGGTTTAAAGTCATCAGCAAGAGTGTATAGATTTTCTTGCTTTTACATAGAATTTTTATAATTTTGCACCTAAAAATTGTCTATGGAGAATGTTGAGTGAATTTTTGTGTAAGCTGTAAAGCTTGTGCGTACCTTCATTGCATTCTGTATGTTCTCCAACAAATTATACAAGACATGGGAAATTCCTGCAAATTGGGGTTTGATTTTCCAAAATTATGTTATTCATCAATCGAGCCACGAGGGGGCGCCACTTTCCTCGAGCTGTGAGGCCTCGTCCCATATCACATAAAACTTAGAAATAAGTGGGTGTAGTCCGCCCACCGTGGCCCTCAGTCGACGCCATTGCCCTGTCTGTGGACTTGCGTGGCGCATGCGCGATCAGGCCCAGGACATCCTTCTGGTTCTGGTGGCAGCCGGGATTCCTCAGGCTCCCGTGCGGCACCGTCCAGGACACTGCCGTCCGCGGCCGCCGTGAAAGCTCGGTTTTCTTAGGAGCCATGGGACGGAAAGGTGAGGAGAGGCTCCCCGTGCGTCGCCTGCAGAGCACTCCCCTTCACGGGCCTGTGGAGGAAGGCCTGCGGCAGGGAAAGGGGTCTCAGTTGAATGTGGGGGAGCGGCTGACGCGACGGGTGGAGTTGAGGGGGCGGGTGAGTCCGGGACACAGCTGAGTCCGTGGCGGGGCGAGTGAGCCTCGCCCAGCGTGTCCCCGGGAGCCCGTGCGATGGGTGGATTGGCCGCACCAGCGGGAGACCCTCCAGGCTCCAGACGTCCTTCCTGACAAGGCTCTGAGATGGTAATGGGGCAGAGGGCACTTGGTTGCTGAATGGCCTGCTTACCTGGGGTTCAGGTCTTGCGGTGTGCTGAGCACACAGGTTGTTTTCCTGAGAAGAGTCCCCAGTGTGGGGTCCGCCTGGGAGACTCTCCCCAGGCTAAGCACGGCACTGACACAGCCCAGCTTCCCGAGGGCTGCCCCCCATCCGTGGCCTGTGCCCGGGCCTCGTGTGCTGCCTCCAAGGGAAGAGCTGGATTGGTGAAGCAGAGGGCGCCCCGTGTTCTGTTACCACACCCGCTTCTGCTTGGGCGCCACACGGGGTCTCGGTTGCTGCAGCACTGCTTTGTAATGGGATGAAAGGGTGACATGCTCCTGCTCTGCTTTCCCAGGACGGCTGTGGGGATGGGGTCCCGTCCAGTTCAACCAAGCCTGCAGGGTGTTTGCTTAGTTTCTGTGAGAAGTGCGATGGAATTTTGGTGAGGGTCGCAGGGGTTGTGCACATTGCTGTGTGTGGAGGGACTTGTAACAACCTAACACTTCCCGTCCACATCTGCAGGGTCCACAATTTTCAGGTCTCCCACCTCCTCGGTTAAGTTTGTTCTTAGGTACCTGTAACTTCTGGAGAAAATTCCTGAACTAAATACCTTTGAGCCGAAATCAGTCAAAGGGAGAAATAAAGTGGGAGAAACCCGTTTCTTACTTACTAGTAGTCATCCACTTCAGCTTGCCCGTGTCTGTCACAACCAGGCTTCAGAAGAAGGGGCCCCACCGAACTTCTCCAGTCCAAATATGCCCTCGCTCGCCCTCGTAATTACCTGTTGATAGAGAGATGGACTATTTATCTCCACTTCTTGGAAGCACCTACTGATGTGGAGATGCACGAAGGCTAGGTGAGATACTTTGGAAATACTACAGTTTTTTCCATAGCACTTTAGTCTTATTTATTTATTTCCTTGCTATCATTAATCTACAATGACATGAGCAACATTATGGTTACTAGTTTCCCCCATCATCAAGTCCTCAGCACACACCCCATTACAGTCACTGACCATCAGTGTAGTAAGATGCTGTAGAATCATTAGTCTTCTCTGTGTTGGACAGCCCTCCCCATACCTCTCCTGGCACATTATGTGGGCTAATCATAATGCCTTTCCCCGCTTACCCTCCCTTCCCACCCTCCCTCCCCAGGGCCTTTCTCTTTGGTAACTGTTAGTCCATTCTTGTGTTCTGTGAATCTGCTGCTGGTTTGTTTCTTCCGTTTTTTTTCTTTATTCTTACACTCCACGTATGAGTGAAATCATTTGGTACTTGACTTTTTCCGTCTGGCTTACTTCACTGAGCATAATACCCTCTAGCTCCATCCAAGTTGTTGCAAATGGTAGGAGTTGTTTTATTCTTTCACAACACTTTCTTCTTTATGATGCACTTGTAAAGGGCATTATTTTCTTAATCTCTGATGGTTCGTTATTAGTGAATACAAGCAAACGACTTTTATAAGTTGGTTTGGTATCTTACAAGTTTACTGAATTCATTTTTAGTTCTAACAGGACTTTGGTGAAGTAGGGTGGGAAATTGGAATTCTAAAATTCCACTGTTTGTACCCCAGGTCTTCCCAACATCCAAGGCCAAGTGGCTGCAGGGGAACCTCCCACAGGCTTTCTAATGTGCCCTGGACCCCTGCAAGGTGCCATTTGTTTGAACTGGGTGGAAGGGCTTGGCCTCTCTTGACAGGATGTTATGTCTGCTGTGCTTTTCTTATGGTTATTTTGCAAACTAATTTACTTTCCAGCAATTAAAAACCTACAGAAAACTTGTAGTGTCAGTACAGATTCACTTTATACTGAATTTCCTAGCATCTCACTTTGCCACAGTTTCCACTTCACACGAAATTTCTGTGGTGTCTACCCCAAACAGGGACACGCTTACAGGGAAACAACATCTGACTGCAAATGAGGGAAGTATTAGGGTCTCCACATGATAATCCAATGCACAGAACCACCACAGCTGTCACCATCCGCTCCAGCTTAGTGCACATGTCTTACTATCCTGATGCAGTTTCCTTTTTCTGGAACTGTTCCCGAGACTTTACCTCAGTTGGTTTCTCTGGGACCTTGAATAAGCAGGATCACATAATATTTGTCCTTCTTGGAGGGGCGCATTTCCATGAGCATAATGGCTTTGTGGGTCCATCTGTGCAGCAGGTTCTAGGACTCCTTGTTTACTCCACTGTGTAGAGACCACATTGCTTTCATCTGTCTGTGGTCACCCGGGTCGTCTCCCCATTTTGGCTGTTGTTACTCATGCAGCTGTAAACAGAGGTGTTAAATATCTACGTCCCTTCTTTCCTGTCATTTGCGCAAATGCCCTGAAATGGAATTGCTAATTATATGTTAACTATGCTCGAGTTTTGGGGGACACTCTTCACACACAGTGTTTTCAAATCAGCTTTGGACCATTCTTCTTTATTTCTATATTTGGCAGAATAATGTAGTTTATGGATCAACCCTGTTTTGTTCATCTGTTCATCCCTTGATGGGCATTTGAGTTGTTTCTACCTTTTTACTGTGGTGAGCAGTGATGCTAAGAACTCTTGGGCCAGTTTCTGTTTGAACAGCATTTTCATTTCTCTGTGGTATTTATCTAGGATCGGTTCTTTACCCACAATTAGGTAACTGTATTATATATTATGAGGAAATGCCAAGCTGTTGTATACAAGATGCATGTTTTATATTTCCACAAGCCAAGTTTAGGGGCTCTAATTCCTATGCATCCTTGGTAACATGTGATTTTGAATTTCCCTGAGTATGGCCAATGCCATGTGCTTGCATTGGGTGGGGGTCTCTGTGGTCTAATTTGCATTTCCATAGCAACTGATGCTGTGTGAGACCTCTTCATGTGCTTGTTGAACATTAGTATGTATTACTTGGAATCTTAATCCACTTTAAATATTTGTCTTCTCTTTTTGCCTTGTACTAGTTTGTGGTGTTTCCTGGGTTACAGGCTCTTTTTAGATGTACAACGTGGAGATATTTCCTTTCATTATGTGACTGTTTTTTCACTTTCTGGTTGGTGACTCTTAACGCAGAAAAGTTTTTAATTTTATGCTCTCTTCTGTTGCTTGTCCTTTGGTGTCAGATCTGAGAAATCATGGCTAAATCTAAGGTCATGAACGTTTATCCTCATGTTTTCTTCTAGACTCTGTTGTTTTTTAAATATTATGTAAGCCCTTTGTCTTTTCTGAGTTAATTTTTGTATGTGATGTTTGTTAAGGGTTCAGTTTCATTCATCTGCATATGGACAGCTATTTGCCCAGCACCGTTAGCAAGGAAGACAATTCTTTCCCTAATTTAATTTTGTCCACCCTTGTCAGAAAGCAAGTGACTGTATATGGTTTGGGTCACTTCAGGGCTTTCCACTCACTTCTGTTGATCTGTGCATACAGTTGACCCTTGAACAAAATGGGGGGTTTTATAGCTGACATCCCACAGAGTCAGAATACACATAAAACATCTCTCTCCCCCCAAACATAAGTATTATCCTAATCTCATTGCTTATTTTTACTGGAAGACTTACCAATAATATAAACAGTTAACACATACTTTGTACATTACACATGTTTTGTGCTGTATTATAACTGTAAGGTAAGCTAGAAAAATCAAGTGTTTTTAATTGTCTTAAGTCTTATGTGAGAGGTACCCTCCCTATACCAAGAGGAAAGGAAAATCCTTTTCTTTGAAGACAAAGGGACAGAAAGAGGAATCTTAATGAGCAGGCCTTGATAAGTTCCCCTATTTACGACACTATCTCATACTCCTGAACCTGTCATATTTCTCCACAAATGTCCACTCCTTATCAAACCCAGCACAAATTGCTCAGGGACAACTGCTTCTCTGGGTCTTCACTTCCTTGTGAAGTCTCCCATATCACATAAAACCTATTAATAAATGGGTGTGCTTTTCTCTGGTTAATCTTTGTCAGTTTCATTTTCAGACCCAGCAACCCTAAGAGGGTCAAGAACAACACCCCCAGCCCTTGCAGTGTTCCCAGTTGATACTAAGCACAGCACTCTACAGTGCGCATTATTCTATCTCTCAGATGAGTAAATTGAAGCTCCAAGCATTTAGATGACTGGCCTAAGATAGGGCTGCCAGTCTTGGGGTAAAAACACAGGATATAGTTCAGATGATAGCAAGAATTATGTTAATATAAGTATGTCCAAAAAATTATTTGTTCTCTGAAATTCAACTTTAACTTGTGTTTCTATGGCAACTTTAGACAAAAGTCCCAGTTCTTTTGTAAGATAGGTTTTTTCTCTGAGCCCAGGGCTCTTTCTACCACTACAAGGTAGGGGCCTACACTCCCCACCCAGACCTGTGAATGGACAGTCATAGAAACTGCCTCGGTCAGACCCTCAAATAGCTGTGGAAGCTAATACTTGTCACTACACCCATATAGACTTTTAGTTGGAATCTAATCCATACACGTTGGGGTAAAACATTATAACATTTTAAAGAAGTAAACAGTTTTTGTTGTAAATCCTCCTTATCCAAGGATAGCAGAAGCAGAACTTCCTGACCCTCTTCCTGGGATGTGCCACTGTGAACACAGAAATACAACAGAAAACTTATTCTGGTCTTTGCCTCATTCCTGATCCTGGGCTCCTAAATCCTTGGGAATCTCCTGGGTTAGAGATTCTTTTATACTAAGTAGGTGGTTCTGGGTGGGTTCTGCTCAGGTGTCTGACAGGCAGAAAGCCCATGCCATGATTAGAAAGTTGGAATTTTCAGCCTCAACCCTCCATTCTCCAGAGAAAGGGGAGGAGAAAAAAATGGAGTTAATAATACATCTTACAAGTTTCTCAAAATATGGATTTTGGAGAGCTTCCAGGTTGGCAAACACATCCATGTCGTGTACTGGGAGGGCGATGTGTTCCAACCCCACAGGGAAGAATGAAGCCTTCTCCTGGCCCAAGGCCAAAGCCTTCATAATTACAAAGAAGCGGTTAGAAACCATTTCTCATTTGGGTTACACCTGTGAGCACCAGTGATCAAGGCACCAGCTTCACTGGGCAAATCACTGTACATTTCACTGTACAAATTGTAGTGAAATGTAATGGATGTACCCCAATTTGCCAAAGCATTCATCTGCTGAAACACATCCTGATTTCTTTAAGTTTTTAGCCTTTATGAATAGAGCTATTAGGTAAAACTGCATGGTGGCTTTTGTTGGGACATAGTTTTTCAAAGCAGTTGTATAAATACTGGTGATGCAATTCTTGAATGTCATGGTGAGACCTTTTTTAATTGTAAAATATTTTTAATGGCTCATTTTTGTTTTATGTATCTTTGTATATCTTGAGTACAAATCCTTTATCAAAAATGTATTTTGCAAATATTATCTTTTAGTTTGTGTCTTGTGTTTGGGTTCTCTGAGCAAGGTCTTTTAGAGTAGCAATTATAACTCTATAAAGCACATGTGATTATTTTTCTTTTGTGGATATGCCTTTGGTGTTGGGTTCATCAAGGTTGTTTAGATTGACTTGCTTTACCTACAAATTTTATAATTTTGCATCTAAAATTTGACTATGAAAAATTTTTTTATGAGTGTACCACTAAAAATTATTTTTAATTAAAGTATTATTGACATACACTCTTATGAAGGTTTCACATGAAAGAACACTGCGGTCACTACATCCGCCCATATTATCAAGTCCCGTCCATGCCTCATTGCAGTCACTGTCCATCAGTGTAGTAAGATGCCGCAGAGTCACTACTTGTCTTCTCTGTTCTACACTGTCTTCTCTGTCGTCCCCCACACCATGTGTGCCAATCATAATACCCCTCAATACCCTTCTCCCTCCATTTTCACCTGCCCTCCCACACCCCTCCCCTTTGGTAACTGCTAGTCCCTTCTTGGAGTCTGTGAGTCCGCTGCTGTTTTGGTCCTTCATTTTTACTTTGCTGTTATACTCCACAAATGAGGGAAATCATTTGGCATTTGTCTTTCTCCACCTTGCTTATTTCACTAAGCATAATATCTTCCAGATCCAACTATGTTGTTGCCTATGGTAGGATATGTTTTTTCCTATGATTAAGAAGTATTCCATTGTGTTTATGTACCACACCTTCTTTATTCATTGATCTCCTGATGGACACTTAGGTTGCTTCAATATCTTGGCTCTTGTAAAAAGTGCTGCAACAAATATAGTGGTGCATATGTCTTTTGGAATCTGAGAAACTATATTCTTTGGGTAAATTCCTAAGAGTGGAATTACCGGGTCAAATGGTATTTCTATTTTTAGTTTTCTAAGGAACATGCCTATGGGGAATTTCGACTTAATTTTGGTGTAACTTGTAAAGCCTTTGCCTACTTCATTTCATTCATTTCACTCTTAAAGTGGAGAAGACACAAGAAATTTGTGCCCATTGTGGCATGAATTTCCAAAGATTTGTGGTTCATCAGTTTAGTCACAAGGGGGCACCACCTTCACTGAGTTGTAAGCACGCATCCTGCAATGCTCACCGTGACCCGCAAGTGGCGCCTCTGCCCTCTTTGTGGATCAGCAGGGCTCATGCGCTGTCTGGACGCAGGCCTTTTCTCCCGGCTCTGACCGGTGCCGGTATTGCTCCGGATCCCCTGCAGCTCCGTGACACCGCGGGCCGCGTCCACAGGGGCACCTCGGTTTCCTGAGGACCTGCAGTACGGAAAGGTAAGGAGAAGCTTTCCGTGCATATCCTACTGAGCGCTCCTCTTCAGGGGCCGGGAGAGGAAGGCCTGCGATGGTTAACTATTTGTGGAGTCTGGGCCACGACGGGTGCAGCTGAGTTCAGGGTGTGGCGGACTTCACTCAGGGAGAGTTCGGGCCCGTGCTGAGACAGGGCTGGGGCGGGTATGTGGTGTCCAGCGCTTCCCCGGCAGCCTGTGTCTCCACGCTGCGTGCCTCGGGCCCCTTGCAGTGGGTGGATTGTCCACACCTGCGGGACACCTTCCAGGCTGCAGGCATCCTTCCTAACAAGGCTCTGAAATGAGAATGGGGGCGGAGGGGAGTTGGCTGCTTAAGCGGCTCGCTTACCTGTGCTTCAGCCTTTGCTGAGCGCCCAGCACTCAGGGTGGTTTCTTGCGAAGGGTCCCCGAGGTGGGGTCCACCTGGGAGGCCCCCTGGGCACAGCATGGTGCCGAACCAGCCTGGCTCCTTGAGGGTGGCCAACACCCACTGCCTGCGACCGGGGCCAAGTGAGCCGGTTCTTCATGCCGAGCAGGTTGGGGGATGAAGGGCACTTGGTGTTCTGTTTAGACTCCCGCTTCTGCTTGGGCGAAACATGGGGTCTCCGTTGCTACAGGTCCACAGTGTAGTGGGAGGTCACGGCATGATGCCCGGGCTCTGCTTTCTCATGTCGGCTGTGGGGATGGGGTCCTGTGTGGTTCTATCCAGCCTGTTGGGTGTTTGCTTCTTTGTGAAGTGTGGTGGAATTTCGATGGGGGGGTCCCACGGAGTCTGAAGGTTCCTGTTGGTCGACAGGACTTGTAATAAACTAACCCACCCCTGCACCATCCTGGTCTGCAGTGTCCACAGTGTTTAGGCCTCAAGCTTCAAGCCTCCCGCCTCATTGGTTAGGCTTCTCCTTAGGTACTTCATTCTTTACGATGCAGTTGTAAAGGGCATTGTTTTCTTAATGTCTCTTCCTGACGGTTCGTTATTGGTGAACAGAAGTAAACAACTTCTGTATGTTGATTTTGTATCCTGCTAGATTATTGATTTTATTTTTAGCTGTAACAGGTTTTTGGTGGAGCAGTGTGGAAACTGGAATTTAAAAATCCCAGTGTTCCACTCCAGGTCGTCCCAACACCCAAGCCCCGTGTCTGCAAGGGAATTTTACCACGTGCCTTGTAGTGACTCCCGCAGGCTAAGTAGTGGTCCACTTCGGGTGAACTGAATGGGGAGGGCTTGGCCTCTGTGACAGGGTGTGATGTCTGCTCTGCTTTTCTGGTGCAGGACCGACGTGGTTGTTCTGCAAAATAATTTACTTTCCAGCAATTTCAAGCACACAGAAAACTTGCAGTGTCTGTACAAACACTCTTTACACTAAATGTCCCATGGTCCCACTTTACCACACCTGCCACTTCACACAAAGTTCTCTTGGCCTCTACCCTAAATAAGGACAAGTTTATAGGGAGCCACCACCTGACCCTAAATGAGGGAAGTATTAGGGTCTCCACATGATAATTCAGTGCACAGACCCAGCACAGCGGTTTCCATCTACCCCAGCTGTGTGCAAATGTCTTTCTATTCTGATCACATTTCCTTTTTCTGGAACTCTTCCAGGGACATTAGCTCAGGTGGGCTCCACCAGATCTCACGTAAGCGGGATCACATAGTATTCATCCTTCTGTGACTGGCGCATTTCACTGAGAAAATTGGCTTTAGGATTCATCCATGCAGCAGGTGCCAGGATTCCCTTGTTCACTCCACTGTGTGGAGAGGACACTTTGTTCATCAATTTGTCTGTGGACACGTGGGTCTTCTCCACCTTTTAACCATTGTGAGTCATGCAGTTGTGAGCATAGGTGTCCAAATATCTAAGTCCCTGCTTTTGGCAGATGCCCTGTTGTTTAGGCAGATGCCCTGAAATGGAATTGCTGCTCATATATTAACTGTATCTTCAAGTTTCTGGGGACACCTTCCCCACTCTCCACACCGTTTTCCAGGAGGCTGTGGACCATTTTCCTTACTCTATATGGCAGAAAAATACAGTTTATGGATCAACCCGTTTTTATCCATCCATTCACCCCTTGATGGGCATTTGAGTTGTTTCTGACTTTTTGCTGTGCTGATCAATGCTGCCAGGAACTCGTGGGCCAGTTTCTGTTTGAACATCATAGTCATTTCTTTGCAGTATTATCTAGGAGTGGATGTAGAACCACAATTAAGTAATTGTATTTTATCTTTATGAGGAAACACCAAGGTGTTGTACACAGGCTGCACGTTTTACATTTCCACAAGCAAAGGTTAGGGGCTCCAGTTCTTCTGCATCCTTTGCAATGTGTGATTTTCAGTTTTCCTGAATATAGCCATTCCCATGTGTGTGCAGGGAATTCTATGGGACACCTTTCCATGTGCTTGTTGGAGCATTTGTATGTCTTGGAGTCTCTCATCCATTTAAAAAGTTGGGATGTTGCCTTGTTGCACTGTACAAGTTCATGGTGTATTCTGGATAACAGGCTCTTGTCAGATGTACAGTGTGCAGATATTTTCCTCTATTCCGTGACTTTTTCACTTCTTGGTTGGAATCTTTTGATGCAGAAAAGATTTTAATTTGGAGGAAATTAATTTATTCTTTCTCTTGTTGCTTGTACTTTGGTTTCAGATCTGAGAAACCATAGCTAAATCCAAGGTCATGAAGACTTATCCCCATGTTTTACCTATTACATGTAAGCCGTTATGTATTTTGAGTTAATTTTTGTATGTGATATAAGTTAGGATTCATTTTCATTCTTCTGCATGTAGACAGGAGGTTGCCAAGCACCATTTACTGGAAAGACACTTTCTCTCCATAAGTTAATGTTGTCCACCCTTGTCAGAAATCAACTGGATATTTCCATTCAGGTATGTTGATCTTTATATACAGTCGTCCCTTGAACAACATGGGGGCTAGTGGTACTGACTCCCCCACAGAATCACAATCTACATAAAACATGTGACTCTGCCAAACCTTTGTTATCCTAAAACTGATTGCCTATTTTGACTGGAAGCCTTACCAATAATATAAACACTCGATTAACAATATTTTGTACATTATACCTACTATGTGCTATATTCTTACAGTAAAGTAAGCTAGAGAAAAGGTAACGTTTCAAATTGTTGACTTAACATTTTCCCAACATATTTGCGGGGAAAAATAAGTTTTAAGTGGACCTGTGGAGTTCACATGAGTACTGTCTAAGGGTCAGCTGTGTATCTTTATGACAGTGTCACAGTGTTTCATTTACTGCTCACTTTGTACTAAGATTAGATTTTGGGAAGCCTGTGCCTCCAGCTTTGATTTTCTTTTTCAAGATTCTGCTCAAGGGCTCATTGTGGTCCCTTGCAATTTAATATGTGACAGGATCAGCAGGAGCAATTCTTCCTAAAAAGCTTTGGGAATTTTCATAGGAACCACATTGAGTCTGTAGGGTGCATTTGTGCCATTGCCATCTTAGAGATATTAAGTCTGCCATCACCACAGCAGGACCTTACATTTATTTTGCTTTTCTTTATTTTTCCTATTATCAATGTTTTATAATTTTAAATGCATAATACTTGCACTTAAATTAAGTCTGCTCCC
This sequence comes from Manis pentadactyla, assembly GCF_030020395.1. NCBI lineage: Eukaryota > Metazoa > Chordata > Mammalia > Pholidota > Manidae > Manis > Manis pentadactyla. The sequence goes on from NW_026645161.1 coordinate 336,218, forward strand.
ATGTATATTATTAATGTTGACATTATTTAGTAGAGAATTTAAAAATTCCTTTTTTCATTATTCATTGCTAATGTATACAAGGAAAACATGTTTGTGTAATGTTCTTCTTTCTTGTAACTTCCCTTAGTTAATTTAGAACCTTACATTTGGAATTTAAGGTTTCAGAGCGTGGGGATTTAAGAATTTAGATATTTAGGATTAAAATAATACTGCCTAATATTTAATAAATGGAGGATTGGAACAGAGTGAAGATTAGGGTTTGTCATAGGGGTTTTGTTTGAAATAAGACAATAGGAAGAGAAGTGGTTAGAACTATGGATAGAGTACATGAACGGGTTAGGGTATGGGAATGGGTTAGTGTTAGGGTTAGGGTAATGTGATGGAGTGAGGCTATCAAATACAGCTAGGAGGCTTCAAACAAAATCCAGCCCTTTTCGACAACTTCCTCAGACTTTGCAGGCATGAAAGTGGTCTCAGGCTGCCTGGTAGTTCTGCTGTGTTCAGAACCCTAGGTGGGAAATCTTTCTGGCCACCCAGATTTATTATCATCTGCTCTCCAGTGCTGCAGTGGACAAGTCTGAGGTCGTTTTCCTTGATATTTTGCATGTTTTTGTCATTTTCTTCTGTTCTAGTTTTTTAGGTATCTTACTCATGTTTTTCCGAGAAATTGTTGGTGAATTAACCACAATGTAAACTATTTTTCCTTCATTGAGTTGAGTGCTCAGTGGGTCCTTATAACCTGAGAATTATGTTTTTGAGTTATTTAATATGTTCTTATAGTATTTCCTTTGAAGATTTTCTCCTTTTTCCCTTTTTTTTGACTGCATATTAATTTTGGCATAAAACTTTTCAACATTGACTTTCCAGTGTTCTTAACTTTTTTTTTGTATTGTCCCCTTCTCTAAATTTTTATTCTCTTTTCCGTGAGATTTCTTTAACCTCTGAATCCTTCCCTTGATTTTTTTGTTTCTTTTCCATTCTTCCTGATTTTTTTCTTTTTAATAATAGGCTCTTATGTGATGAATGCAGCATCTTAGCTCAGTGGAGATATTAAATATGATTTCTTTGAAGTTTTCTTCTTTTACCAGTATTGTCTGTTTCCACTATTATACTTTTTTTCACGTTATTTTGGTCTTTTCTCCTAATTATTGTGGGCTTACTCAGATGTCTGGTGATCCTTCTCTTTCGCTTATTTAAGAGGTGAGGCACTGGAGATCTATCAAGAAATGGAGTGTGCCCATTTGTGGCACATGCGCCTATATGTCTGTGGGCTTGTTTTCTGCCAGACTTGTAGGGTGACTGGGTCCCCAGGTGGCATTCTCATTGCAGATACTAATAGTTTATCTGTAAGTCTTTTCAGTAGATGGGTTAATTTTCCCATAGGATGGCCCCTTGATCTCTTGTTTTGGGAATATCAGTCCAGATACTGGAGTTCTTGACCTGTGTGGATAGAGTTCCTGTAGGCCTGGAGGATCTCGTGCTCTGACATGCACATGTGTACTTTCTAACCTGGTATTCACCCCTATTTTCTTCACTGCCAGTGTTACGACATTGTTGCTCTACAAAAAAGGGGAAAGTGGAGTAGACTTGGAGTCTTACTGCTCCTTGCACAGGCTTTCAAATGGTCTCCCTGTTTCTGCCTTTGCCCACAAGCCACCTTCACAGGTGGTCCTGCAGCCTGTTTATATTGATGCTGCCTCTCAGACACTGAGGTTTGGCCGTCCTCTGTGTCTCACATTCCTCACCATTTCAACATACATTTTGCAAATGTTGTGGTGCAGGTATCTAGATGTCTCCTACTTTTACATTAAAAAATGGATTTCAGTTTTTTCTAAAGGCTTGTTCTGTTGACTTTTCAAGAAAATAAAGGTGGTAGAGACATCTCTGCTCTATCATCATAAAAGTAGAAGCCCTTTGAATAGAGGAATTTCAAAGGATTTTGAGTAGAGAAATGTATTGAATGAAAAGAGAATGTAATGTTATGAAAGTTCTCTGTCCTTACTTTCACCTCTTTGTGACTTTCTAAATCTCTGTGCATCTTTGCCCTACAGTATCTGTGGGAGTTTGTTCAGATAGACTGGAAGCTGGTTAGAGGCTTTCATATTGACCAAACTGTGCCAGATAAATGGCATATTTTCTGCTTGGGTATTGTTAGCCCCATAATGCTGGGGTGTACACTCTGTCCTTACTCTGTTCTGGCATGAGTTTGGAAGACAGTGTCTGCTCTGATCAAGGTCAAGCAGGTTTGACAGATAAAAGCAAAAGGCTTAGAGGGCAACTAACCATGGCCTCATTCATTCCACCTGCTTTTGTGCAGCTTGCTTAAACCATGATGGTCTATGACTAGTCTTATCTGGTGATAACGTGTGGAAACCTACCGCATCGCAAGTGGCAGGATCCAGTCAGCATGAAGATTCTGTTTCCTGGAACTCGCTGGAAACTTACTTATTTTAAGCGGAATGAGCTAGACCTGCAGTCATAAATGGCTACTAAGCTCCTTGGTATCCACTGTGGAAAATTGCCTTCTCTCTGTCCTCATCATTTGAATATGCTGTCTATTGTGAGGAATTCTCCACTGAAAAGAAGCTCCCTTTTATGCCCATTCGGTTCTTCCCACCCCAGAATCTGAACACTGAGGGAACAGCACAGAAACACAGGACCAGTTGGAGGTGGTAGTAAGTGCACAGGGGTGATGGGCTGATCCTGGGGTAAGGCAAGGTGTGTTCTTGGGTACAGTCATGGAAATTCCTTCTAAGTAAACTGGTCCTCTGCCTTTAGTGTGAATTCTGTGACCTCCTACTGTACCGCCACGGTTTCCTTTCCCTTTTAAGTTGCCAGTGTTCATTTCTGTTGTTTGTAGTTAAGAACCGGATTTTCACAGACTGGTTGATCTTGCTATTTCCCTCTGGTGACCCACCGTGAGCTAGATTTCTCTCTTGAAATGGTGTCCCAACACCTAGTCTTTTCTGAGGAGCTTTAGTGTCTGATTCGGACTTTAGGAAGCTCAAGTCCTCATGTTCAAGGTTTTTAAACTTTGTTGTATCTCTGTAGAACTCGTATGTGTGGAATGCACCAGAAATGAAAACACACACATCTACTACACAAAAGGAGAATATTTGCTCCCCTTTCTTTCCTTGTCATACCTTTTCAGGGAAGAAATGATGTGGGTTTCATTAAATGTTTTTTTAATTTTGTTTTTCATTAAAAATTTTTCTTGTGGTAAAATAATATTACAGAATTTACTATCTTAACTGCTTTTAATTGTACATTTTAGTAATGTTAAGTTTATTCACATTGTAAAACACAGTTCCAGAATTTTTTCACGTAAGTCTTGTTTGATTATAAAGAAAGGAAGGCTCAGTTGAGAGAAAGAAGACTGTTTTTATAGAAGAATAATCTTTTGGCCATTTTCCATGAAGCAACTTAAAAGATTATTTATCTTTTAAAACTCTTGAATTTTTGTAATTTTAGATGATACTTGTGGAGTATTAAGTGTGTACCCAAGCATTAGTTATATTGGTAGCCCAGTAAGTTTATATAAAAGTTTCCTTGTGTAAGTAATGATTTGGGGCCAAGTGTGACAACATTTCCCCATTTTACTTTGTTAATTGGAGCCTGAAGTAGACTGGAGATGGTTGCAGCTGGTCTTGAAGAGGAGCAGAAAGGCTCATTACCCAGCAGTGGTTCATTGTGGCATCTCTTCTCCTTTTCTTTTCCATGAATGGAGACAAGATGTATTAGCATCTTGTTACCACTGGTGGAGGCTCAGAATTGCACCACAAAATCTCCTACGTTTTATGAAGCTGTGTTATTCCCAAGTGAAGTGTTTATGTAAGACTTTTGGGATTATCATTGTGAGGGATATATTTAGTGTATTTGGGTTTGTCTTTTGAAGCATGAGGGACCAACTCTCTTAATTAGCAGATTTTCAAATCCCTGATTCACACATATATTATTCAATAGAGTTATTCATATGTATGTGTGGCACACACACATACCCACACATAAATATATGAAATGCTGTTTAGATAACGGTCTCACAGGAAGTTGTTAGAAAGGGTTATTTAAAGTTTTCAAACTGAACTGGTTACTCAGTGGTCTTTTTGTCATTATTTCTTTTTCCCAGCCCTAAAATGAATATGAAAGCAGTGAATATTAGAAAAATGAGAATGATAAAGAAGAGTGGGTGTAATCAGTTTTATCTTTCAAGGAAGTCAGCAAACATTTGGTCTTTGTGTTTTTTTAAATATTAAGATATTACTGATATACTCTCTTATGAAGGTTTCACCTGAAAAACAGTGTGTTTACTACAATCACCCATATTATTGAGTCCTCCCAAACATCTTTTTTTTTGGATCATTCTGTATTTACCATTTTGTGCCCTCCTTTGCTGTCTAAAAAAAATAGTTTCCAAATACAGGTAACTTAATTTTAGATACATGTCATTCCTTTAAAGGATTATTATTGTTAATGTAATCATTTATCTGCTATAGGCTATTTTGTTTGTTACTAGCCATATTAGTTTGCAACTGGCAAGCTATTCCAAAGAGTTTGTTAAATTGAATGTTATTTTAGAAAGTACATTTTCATATTAGGCTATTTCACTGTTTGTTTTAGTAATCTGTCAAAAAAAATACTTTGGGGCATACTGTTGTCAGGCTATGATGGGTTATGTTGGTGGCCTTGGATGAGTTCAAGGTCAAGAAATAGTCACTTGGTGAAATGGAAACTAGGAGAAGTTAAGATGATTATTATCTGTGTTGCTGGCAAACCATAATTGTTTTTCTCAGGGCCTAGGACTTCCCAAAGTCACAGAATAAAGATAGCTCTCTGCCCAGAGCATCCATTTGACTTGAGGATTTTGAATACATTGTGAAACATAACAAGTTTTAGTAGCAAGACAAACACTGATATATTGTGAGGCAGGATGCCTTGACTGATTTCCCTGAAATTTTAAGATTAAAATGCCATATTCAATTTAAGAAATTTAAGATTTAAGAAATTTTACATTAGCAAGGAATACTTCAAAGTATATCCTCAAATCCCCTATATCATGAGTTGGGATATTTGGTGAATAATTTAGACATTGTGTGCCACATAGTTCTCTCCTGCATATTCTGTTTGGTTGTTTTGTTTTGGTTTCTAACCCTTTAGAAATGACAACAGCACACTTGCTCACAGGCTCCTCCATTGCTGACCCCTGCTGTAGACAGTCCTTTCACATTTCCTGCTACCTCCTGGGGCTCCTCAGTGATCACACTTGAGAAACACAGGCTTGGCTGTTCCCAAACTATCCTTCATGAAAATTAAGCATATATTTAGGCAGAATTGAAAAGAATGTAGTGATGGACAGAAATTTTGACCTATGTTGAAGCCCAACTGGGTGCAGCAGTTATGTGCTAATAGAACTCTTCAGAGACAAAAAAGGGAAGCTAAAGTTCCAAATTTCATTGTTGTTCACAGGAGATATTGCTCTGTCTTTAAAATGTAGACATTATTAATATAGGGTTAATGGCTACATCTACAGAGTGAAGCCCTGCAAGTAGCCCCACCCCATTTGCCTCACCTCATTACCCAATTGGTTGCCAAATCCTGTCTTTTCACCTCCTGAATAAGTCGGTACTGTTTCTGTCTCAAAACCCAATTTGAGCAGGCCTTGTTGTTGATCTTCCTCTAATTGACCAGGACTCTCATTATTTCTCTCTCCCCCGTGCCCAGAAAACCTTATTACTCTTAGGACATTTATTATCTTGGTGTGTTTTTTTTCGTGTATTTGCCTTCAGCTAGGCTCTGAGTGTCTTGTGCTTGTCCTCAGATGGCCCTGTGGTGTCTTTACTCTAGGGTCTGTCACCTGTTGTGATGCTAGGAACACAGAATGTACTCAACAAAAATTGTTATGTGAAGGGGCAATAGCTACAGGTGTTTTCAGCTGAGTGTGTGTCACCAGTACTTTTGGGTCTCGCCTCATCCAGCATTTGCACACTTTTTCTAATAGCAGTCAGAGCCAAGTGTCTCCAAAGCAAGCTTACTGAACCTTCTGGTTTTTATGATGAAACCTGTTTGTGAAATTGCCTCAATTAGAAGCTCGCATATCCTGCATTTAATATTTTCTTAGGAAATTTGATCTGAATTTAAAAATCAGTATTATTCTGTCTAAAACATCACTTACCTAATCAAGGAGGTCTTCACTTCTCTTACCTTCTGTCCGAATGTTTAGTCTTCCATTTTCACTTTACTTTGTTGTCTGCCACAGTGTTCTACAGTGATGAGGCCCTGGGGCATGTCTTTCTTAAAAACAATGCCTTGTGCTGTGAGTATTGAAAGGCCACCCCTGTTGTGCTTCCAGCCATTTATCTTATGTAATCCAAACTGGTGATTTTCTTTCCATTAAAAGTTTTCTCTCATTCTTAGCTTTATGCAGCAAAGTTAATGAAAAGGAAACAGAACGCTTAAGATTCTAGGGCAAAGTTAATGCCAATGTTCAGACAGTAAAGCCTGTTTACAGGAGTGTCAAAGGTTAGGAGTAAGTTTTCCTCTGCCCCTATTTTCATGTGACCTCTCCAAAGTACCCAAGATGTATCTTTTTATGAGTTTCTGCTTGCAGTTTTATGATCACCCTGTCCCTCATACTAGTGTCTATAATCCTTGATTTTAAATTAGGACAGTATTTACTTCTTTCTTAAATAAATAACAAATTTGCATTCTTAGAACTTCTCTCATCTTACCCATTTGATTTATACACGGAAAATTGTTAGTTTTTAATTCTCATTCTCTTCTGTAACTAATAACTATTTTAAAGTGAAAATACAATACATGTTATATTTGTATTGTTTTAGACATGTAAATACTGTTCTCTACAGAGCTGTTCAGTTGTGTGAGCAGTGAGAGGAGGGCAAATAATCCTATTTTACTAAATTACTGTGGTTTAAGAAGGACGTAAATGTCAATAGCCAAGAGATTATCTTTCTTAATTAATTTTGTTCTTTCCACTTACTCCTCTGATATTTCTTAAAATTTTATTACTTGTTTCTTTTCCTGTTGAGCAGAAGAAAGCTTTTCCCATGCAATTTCGGTTGGTGCTTGTAGACACACCTGCTTGCTCTTCCTTCTTCTACCAGTAGGGTTTGAATTGGGAATTTAAAATCCTCAGCAGCATATTCTTTTTTTTGTATTTCACATAAAAATTGCTGAATGAAGCTGTTTCAGACAACTGCATTGCACATATCCTACCAGGATTAGAACTGCCAACTATGTTTTCCTTCTATACTCAGATTCCCTAAAATGGAATATAGCATTAATGATCCTTATCCACTAAATGAGGAAACTGCCCAGGGGCTACCCTCAGGCTTAAAAGACATTTTTAGAAGGAGCCTGTGGTCATTTTCCACAGCTGCAGCAACTCATAGTCTTAGAAAGAATGTCTTTAAAAAATTCTGTGGGAAACAAGATTTGCTGTGGCTCACTGAGAACCTGTGGCTGAGACTGTTCATTCGGGCCTCATGCTTTTCTTGCTCCTTGTACTGTTCTGTCAGTGAAGTGTCACGAGAGAACATGGGTTGTGGGACAGCCTTCCAGTGTGTCTGCTGTGGGCCCTCCTCACTGCTCCTGGGGCACTGGGTGGATGGAGCACATCCCTGTCTCTGTCTGAGATGGTTTTTGAGCCCATGACCATCCCATTGTAGAACCGGGAGTTCCCTAGTGTGCTCTGAAGAAAGGCTCTTGTGGGCTCTGCCAGTTGTAGATTTTTTCAGGAGCTTATGAATGTCTCTCACACTGGTTCTCACTGGAACACAAGCAAGTACAGGTGAAGTAAGCTTTTTTACTTTTCCTTTTCAACAGCTTTTTAGCTTGCTTTATTCTTAAAATTGTAGTGTTTCAGTAAATGTGCCATTAGGAAAAGTGTCAGTTATGCTGATATCTATATAATTCAGAAAATTTCTTTTCATAGGCAGTTGGCACTACAAGCAAAGTGAATTTATCATCCCTTTTCCTAAATGAAATAAAAATGTATTGTCTTCTGAAATGGGGCAAATTTATCTTGAATACACTTTGTGTGTCTGTGCCTTCTCAAAAGACATATTATCTGATCATTGTTGTTATAGTTACAGAAGGTTGATTGTCCAGAATGTGCAATTTGCAGGTGTGCATTTACAAGCACTTCAGAGACAGTATCTTTGAAAATAAGAAATTCAGCAAGGCTATCTAGAGACTTAATAGTGAGTTTTTAAAGTATTGTATTTTTAACTTTCATAGTATGAACTCTAATATATATATTTAAAAATAGATGCCTGATAAGTGAAGTGAATATAAGAAAACAGATCTTCCTCTTTTATTGGGCAATGCCTCAGGACAAAATATAAGAATGTATATCTTAATAGGTTGTGATTTTTAAATTTCTATTTTAAACTATTTCACATCATACTGTATGTTATTATCTCTGAAAAGAGGTATTAACTATTAATAAATCATAGATTTTAGATTATCACTCCCCTACTCTGCTTAAATGTGACAAAAAAAAATTTAACCTCTTATTTCAGATTCATCAGTACACTCAAAAACTTTTGAATGTCAGAAAGTTTTATTTTTACACAATTCTTTAAAACCTGTAGTTAATAGAGTAGAAATCGGATTTACTCAAATTATGTTACTAGCATGAGGTTAATCTAAATCATGGCACATTGGAGAGGGTTGGAAGATGGCGTCGTGAGTAGAACAGTGGAAATCTCCTCCCAAAACCACAAATATCTATGAAAATATAACAAAGACAACCCCTCCTAGAATGAAGACAAGAGGACACAGGACAATATCAAGACCACATCCGCAGCAGAGAGAACGCAGCGCCTCATGAATGGGGTAAGATACAAGCCACAGCGCGGTGGGAGCCAAGCGCCCATCCCCCCAACTCCCGGCAGGAGGAGAATAGGCAGAGCGGGAGGGAGATGGAGCACAGGACTACCGAACACACAGCCCCAGCCATCCGGGCCAGTGTGCAGGGCCCTGGATCCTAGGAAAACAAGGTAGCAATAGTGAGCGGGCACCGGAGGCTGGGCCCCAGAGGACATAAGAAAAGTGAGCCAGATTTTGTTTTTTTCTGTTTTGTTTTGGCTAGCGCTATTTGGAAGTCTTAAAGAGATAGGGAAACCAATGCTAGGGAAAGATTGCTGCAAGACCGGTGAGCAGATGCCTGAGGCTGGCAACGGAGAATACAGAAAAACGAGTGGCCACTTTTATTTTTAATTAAATTTTTTTTTGTGGTCATTGTTTTGTTTCAGCGGGTGCTTTTTGGAAGTCTTAAAGGGGCAGGGCGGGACACTATATCCAGAGGTAAGGAATCTGGGGATCGCAGGGCAGTCTAACCCCTGGGCTCCAGGGAATAGGGAGGCACCTTACAGAGATAAATAGTCTGAATGCCGCTCCCTCTCCAACGCCACTTCACCACTTTGGAGCAGGGGCCCGAACGAGGCCACGCCCACAGTCACAGTGGAGATAAACTCCATAGCAGCCAGGCAGGAAGCAGAAACCCTGTCTGCACGCAGCTGCCCAGCACAAGCCACTAGAGGTTGCTTTTCTCCCAGGAGAGGAAGGCCACAAACGAACAAGAAGTAGAGTTCTTCCAGCCGTCATTTGTTCCAGCTCTGCAAACTATTCCTATCACCATGAAAAGGCAGAGCTACAGGCAAAGATCACAGAGACAACACCAGAAATGGAGACAGACCTAACCAGTCTTCCTGACAAAGAATTCAAAATGAGAATCATAAACACGCTGACAGAGATGCAGAGAAATACGCAAGAGAAATGGAATGAAGTCCGGAGGGAGATCACACATGCCAGAAAGAAGATTGCAGAAATGAAACAAACTCTGGAAGGGTTTATAAGCAGAATGGATAAGATGCAAGAGGCCATTGATGGAATTGAATCCAGAGAACAGGAACGCATAGAAGATGACAGAGAGAGAGATAAAAGGTTCTCCAGGAATGAAACAATGTTAAGAAAATTGTGTGACCAATCTAAAAGGAACAATATCCATATTATAGGGGTTCCAGAAGAAGAAGAGAGAGGAAAAGAGATGGAAAGTATCTTAGAAGAAATAATTGCTGAAAACTTCCCCAAACTGGGGGAGGAAAAAATCGAACAGACCACGGAAATACACAGAACCCCCAACAGAAAGGATCCAAGGAGGACAAAACCAAGACACATAATAATTGAAATGGCGAAGATCAAGGACAAAGAAAGAGTTTTAAGGCAGCTAGAGAAAAAAGGTCACCTATAAAAGAAAACCCATCAGGCTAACATCAGACTTCTTGACAGAAACCATACAGGCCAGAAGAGAATGGCATGATATATTTAATACAATGAAACAGAAGGCCTTGCACCAACTATACTGTATCCAGCACAACTATCATTCAAATATGATGGTGGGATTAAACAATTCCCAGACAAACAAAAGCTGAGGGAATTTTCTTCCCACAAACCACCTCTACAGAACATCTTACAGGGACTGCTCTAGATGGGAGCACTCCTAGAAAGAGCACAGCACAAAACACCCAACATATGAAGAATCGAGGAGGAGGAATAAGAAGGGAGAGAAGAAAAGAATCTCCAGATAGTGTATATAACAGCTCAATAAGTGAGCTTATTTAGGCAGTAAGATAATAAAGAAGCTAACCTTAAACCTTTGGTAACCACAAATCTAAAGCCTGCAATGGCAATAAGTACATATTTTTCAATAGTCACCCTAAATGTAAATGAACTTAATACACCAATCAAAAGACACAAAGTAACAGAATGGATAAAAAAAGCAAGACCCATGTATATGCTGCTTACAAGAAACTCACCTCAAACCCAAAGACATGCACAGGCTAAAAGTCAAGGGATGGGAAAACATATTTCAAGCAAACAACAGCGAGAAGAAAGCAGGGATTGCAGTACTAATATCAGACAAAATAGACTTCAAAACAAAGAAAGTAACAGACAAAGAAGGACACTACATCATAATAAAGGGCTCAGTCCAACAAGAGGATATAACCATTCTAAATATATATGCACCCAACACAGGAGCACCAGCATATGTGAAACAAATACTAACAGAACTAAAGGGGGAAATAGACTGCAATGCATTCATTCTAGGAGACTTCAACACACCACTCAACCCAAAGGATAGATCCACTGGGCAGAAAATAAGTAAGGACAGTGAAGCACTGAACAACACAGTAGAGCAGATGGACCTAATAGACATCTATAGAACTCTACATCCTAAAGCAACAGGATACACATTCTTCTCAAGTGCACATGGAACATTCTCCAGAATAGACCACATACTAGGACACAAAAAGAGCCTCAGAAAATTCCAAAGATTGAAATCCTACCAACCAACTTTACAGACAACAAAGGCATAAAACTAGAAATAAACTGTACAAAGAAAGTAAAGAGGCTCACAAACACATGGAGGCTAAACAACACGCTCCTAAATAATCAATGGATCAATGACGAAATCAAAATGGAGATCCAGCAATATATGGAAACAAATGACAACAACAACACTAAGCCCCAACTTCTGTGTGACGCAGCAAAAGCACTCTTAAGAGGAACGTATATAGCGATCCAGGCACACTAGAAGGAGCAAGAACAATCTCAAATGAATAGTCTAACATCACAATAATCAAAATTGGAAAAAGAAGAACAAATGAGGCCTAAATCAGCAGAAGGGGGACATAATAAAGATAAGCCAAGAAATAAGCAAAATTGAGAAGAGTAAAACAATAGCAAACATCAATGAAACCAAGAGGTGGTTATTTGACAAAAACAAAATAGATAAGCCACTAGCCAAAGTTGTTAAGGGAAAAAGAGAATCAACACAATCCAACAGAATCACAAATGAGAACGGAAAAATCATGACAGACTCCACAGATATACAAAGAATTATTAAATACTACTATGTAAATCTATATGCCAAAAAGCTGAAAAACCTAGAAGAAATGGACAACTTCCTAGAAATATACAACCTTCCAAGACTGACTAAGGAAGAAACACAAAAGTTAAACAAACCAATTACGAGCAAAGGAATTGAAACGGTAATCAAAAAACTACCAAAGAACAAAATACCCGGGCAGGATGGATTTACTTCAGAATTTTATCAGACACACAGAGAAGACATAATACCCATTCTCCTTAAAGTTTTCCAAAAAATAGAAGAGGAGGGAATACTCCCAAACTCATTCTATGAAGATAAAATCAACCTAATACCAAAACCAGGCAAAGACCACACCAAAAAAGAAAATTACAAACCAATATCCCTGATGAATGTATATGCAAAAATACTTAATAAAATATTAGCAAACGGAATACAAAAGTATATCAAAAGGATCAAACTCCATGACCAAGTGGGATTCATCCCAGGGATGATAGGATGGTACAACATTCAAAAATCCATCAACATCATCCACCGCATCAACAAAAAGAAAGACAAAAACCACATGATCATCTCCATAGCTGAAAAAACATTCGACAAAATTCAGCATCCCTTCAAGATAAAAACTCTCAGCAAAATGGGAATAGAGGGCAAGTTCCTCAACATAATAAAGGCCATATATCATAAACACACAGACAACATTATACTGAACAGCGAGAAGCTGAAAGCTTTTCCTCTGAGATC